>NW_026870973.1:639285-958928 GCF_033118175.1 Dama dama
TCTGGCAGGCAGCTGCTGGGTTGGCCGCCTGTGTGGGAAGGGGCAGAGCCGCCCTAGGGGCAAGTTGGGCCTCTTGCTCTCCCTGCTGCCCTGAGGCTGCTGGGCCAAAGACGTCTTGGGCATCCAGCCCCTTACTGATCCCTTCCCTCTGACGAGGCCCTCTGAGCTCCAGCACCTTGCAGTGTGGAGACAGCCCCTGCCAGCAACCTCCTCTCCAAGGAGGCCTCAACCGAGGCCTAGGCCCAGGGGAAAGGCACCAGCGGGGATGAGCCAGGGGAGGCGCCCGAGCATGTCTGGACCCAGTCCCCGCAGCCTGCCCCTTGGTGGGGCAGTACCCCCGGAGGCCAGGAAGGTCTGGGCAAGGCTGGCCAGGGGCAGGGGCCCTGCTGCGTCCTGCCCCTGGCCTGTGGGGCCTCTGAGCACAACCGGCCCTCTCCCACTGGAAGACCTCCCCGGTTGCCTCCAAAGGCCGGTTTGCAAGCGCTCCCGCCCACTGTTCCCAGCAGGCGTGCACAATGCTCCCAAGCCCGGGAGAAAAGCGCTTCAGGGTGGTGCTCTCTCCGGGCCCTTGCCCCTGAGCCTGGGGTCAAGGCACGGTGTCCACACTCCCAGGCCAAGTCAGAACCACATGCACACGTCTGTTCCTGCCCCCTGCACCGGCAGAGAGCTCGGGGGAGCCAGAGTCTGTCAGGCAGCTGCTGGGCTGGCCGCCTGTGTGGGAAGGGGCAGAGCCGACCTAGGGGCAAGTTGGGCCTCTTCCTCTCCCTGCTGCCCTGAGGCTGCTGGGCCAAAGAGGTCTTGGGCATCCATCCCGTTGCTGGTCCCTTCCCTCTGACGAGGCCCTCTGAGCTCCAGCACCTTGCAGTGTGGAGACAATCCCTGCCAGCAACCTCCTCTCCAAGGAGGTCTCAACCGAGGCCTAGGCCCAGGGGAAAGGCACCAGCGGGGATGAGCCTGGGGAGGCGCCCGGGCATGTCTGGACCCATTCCCCGCAGCCTACCCCTTTGTGGGGCTGTAACCCCGGAGGCAGGAAGGTCTGGGCAAGGCTGGCCAGGGGCAGGGGCCCTGCTGGGTCCTGACCCTGGCCTGTGGGGCCTCTGAGCACAACCGGCACTCTCCCGCTGGAAGACCTCCCCGTCTGCCTCCAAAAGACGGTTTGCAAGCACTCCCACCCGCTGTTCCCCCAGGCACGCACAATGCTCCCAAGCCCGGGAGAAAAGCGCTTCGGGGTGGTGCTCTCTCCGGGCCCTTGCCCCTGAGCCTGGGGCCAGGCAGGGGGAACACACTCCCAGGCCAAGGGAGAACGACATGCACACGTCTGTTCCTGCCCCCTACACCGGCAGAGAGCTCGGGGGAGCCAGAGACTGCCAGGCTGCTGCTCTGCTGGCTGCCTGTGTGGGACGGGGCAGAGCCGACCTAGGGGCAAGTTGGGCCTCTTGCTCTCCCTGCTGCCCTGAGGCTGCTGGGTCAAAGAGGTCTTGGGCATCCAGCCCTTTGCTGGTGCCTTCCCTCTGACGAGGCCCTCTGAGCTCCAGCACCTTGCAGTGTGGAGACAGCCCCTGCCAGCAACCTCCTCTCCAAAGAGGCCTCAACGGAGGACTACACCCAGGGGAAAGGCACCAGCGGGGATGATCCTGGGGAGGCGCACGGACATGTCTGGACCCAGTCTCCGCTGCCTGCCCCTTGGTGGGGCAGTACCCCCGGAGTCCAGGAAGGTCTGGGCAAGTATGGCCGGGGGCAGGGGCCCTGCTGGGTCCTGACCCTGGCCTGTGGGGCCTCTGAGCACAACCGGCCCTCTCCCACTGGAAGACCTCCCCGGCTGCCTCCAAAGGCCGGTTTGCAAGCGCTCCCGCCCACTGTTCCCAGCAGGCGTGCACAATGCTCCCAAGCCCGGGAGAAAAGCGCTTCAGGGTGGTGCTCTCTCCGGGCCCTTGCCCCTGAGCCTGGGGGCAAGGCAGGGTGTCCACACTCCCAGGACAAGGCAGAACGACATGCACACGTCTGATCTGCCCCCTGCACCGGCAGAGAGCTCGGGGGAGCCAGAGTCTGTCAGGCAGCTGCTGGGCTGGCCGCCTGTGTGGGAAGGGGCAGAGCCGACCTAGGGGCAAGTTGGGCCTCTTCCTCTCCCTGCTGCCCTGAGGCTGCTGGGCCAAAGAGGTCTTGGGCATCCAGCCCCTTGCTGGTCCCTTCCCTCGGACGAGGCCCTCTGAGCTCCAGCACTTTGCAGTGTGGAAACAGCCCCTGCCAGCAACCTCCTCTCCAAGGAGTCCTCAACCGAGGCCTAGCCAAGGGGAAAGGCACCAGCGGGGATGAGCCTGGGGAGGCGCCCGGGCATGTCTGGACCCAGTCCCCGCAGCCTGCCCCTTGGTGGGGCAGTACCCCCAGAGGCCAGGAAGGTCTGGGCAAGGCTGCCAGGGGCAGGGACACTGCTGGGTCCTGCCCCTGGCCTGTGGGGCGTCTGAGCACAACCGGCAGTCTCCCGCTGGAAGACCTCCCCGTCTGCCTCGAAAGGCCGGTTTGCAAGCACTCCCGCCCGCTGTTCCCGCCAGACACGCACAATGCTCCCAAGCCCGGGAGAAAAGCGCTTCGGGGTGGTGCTCTCACCGGGCCCTTGCCCCTGAGCCTGGGGGCCAGGCAGGGGGAACACACTCCCAGGCCAAGGCAGAACCACATGCACACGTCTGTTCCTGACCCCTACACCGGCAGAGAGCTCGGGGGAGCCAGAGACTGCCAGGCTGCTGCTGGGCTGGCCGCCTGTGTGGGACGGGGCAGAGCCGACCTAGGGGCAAGTTGGGCCTCTTGCTCTCCCTGCTGCCCTGAGGCTGCTGGGTCAAAGAGGTCTTGGGCATCCAGCCCTTTGCTGGTCCCTTCCCTCTGACGAGGCCCTCTGATCTCCAGCACCTTGCAGTGTGGAGACAGCCCCTGCCAGCAACCTCCTCTCCAAGGAGACCTCAACCGAGGCCTAGGCCCAGGGGAAAGGCACCAGCGGGGATGAGCCTGGGGAGGCGCCCGGGGATGTCTGGACCCAGTCCCCGCAGCCTGCCCCTTGGTGGGGCAGTACCCCCGGAGGCCAGGAAGGTCTGGGCAAGGCTGGCCAGGGTCAGGGGCCCTGCTGGGTCCTGCCCCTGGCCTGTGGGGCCTCTGAGCACAACCGGCCCTCTCCCACTGGAAGACCTCCCCGGCTGCCTCCAAAGTCCTGTTTGCTAACACTCCCGCCCGCTGTTCACGCCAGGCTCGCACAATGCTCCCAAGCCCGGGAGAAAAGCGCATTGGGGTGGTTCTCTCTCCGGGCCCTTGCCCCTGAGCCTGGGGGCAAGGCACCGGGAACACACTCCCTGGCCAAGGCAGAACCACATGCCCACGTCTGTTCCTGTCCCCTGCACCGGCAGAGAGCTCGGGGGAGCCAGAGTCTGTCAGGCAGCTGCTGGGCTGGCCGCCTGTGTGGGAAGGGGCAGAGCCGACCTAGGGGCAAGTTGGGCCTCTTGCTCTCCCTGCTGCCCTGAGGCTGCTGGGCCAAAGAGGTCTTGGGCATCCAGCCCCTTGCTGGTCCCTTCCCTCTGACGAGGCCCTCTGAGCTCCAGCACCTTGCAGTGTGGAGACAGCCCCTGCCACCAACCTCCTCTCCAAGGAGGCCTCAACCGAGGCCTAGGCCCAGGGGAAAGGCACCAGCGGGGATGAGCCAGGGGAGGCGCCCGAGCATGTCTGGACCCAGTCCCCGCAGCCTGCCCCTTGGTGGGGCAGTACCCCCGGAGGCCAGGAAGGTCTGGGCAAGGCTGGCCAGGGGCAGGGGCCCTGTTGCGTCCTGCCCCTGGCCTGTGGGGCCTCTGAGCACAACCGGCCCTCTCCCACTGGAAGACCTCCCCGGCTGCCTCCAAAGGCCGGTTTGCAAGCGCTCCCGCACACTGTTCCCAGCAGGCGTGCACAATGCTCCCAAGACCGGGAGAAAAGCGCTTCAGGGTGGTGCTCTCTCCGGGCCCTTGCCCCTGAGCCTGGGGGCAAGGCAGGGTGTCCACACTCCCAGGCCAAGTCAGAACCACATGCACACGTCTGTTCCTGCCCCCTGCACCGGCAGAGAGCTCGGGGGACCCAGAGTCTGTCAGGCAGCTGCTGGGCTGGCCGCCTGTGTGGGAAGTGGCAGAGCCGACCTAGGGGCAAGTTGGGCCTCTTGCCCTCCCTGCTGCCCTGAGGCTGCTGGGCCAAAGAGGTCTTGGGCATCCAACCCCTTGCTGGTCCCTTCCCTCTGACGAGGCCCTCTGAGCTCCAGCACCTTGCAGTGTGGAGACAGCCCCTGCCAGCAACCTCCTCTCCAAGGAGGCCTAAACCGAGGCCTAGGCACAGGGGAAAAGCACCAGCGGGGATGAGCCTGGGGAGGCGCCCGGGCATGTATGGACCCAGTCCCCGCAGCCTTCCCCTTGGTGGGGCAGTACCCCCGGAGGCGAGGAAGGTCTGGGAAAGGCTGGCCAGGGGCAGGGGACCTGCTGGGTCCTGCCCCTGGCCTGTGGGGCCTCTGAGCACAACCGGCCCTCTCCAACTGGAAGACGTCCCCGGCTGCCTCCAAAGGCCGGTTTGCAAACACTCCCGCCCACTGTTCCAACCAAGGGCGCACAACGCTCCCAAGCCCGGGAGAAAATCGCCTCGGGGTGGTGCTCTCTCCGGGCCCTTTCCCCTGAGCCTGGGGGCCAGGCAGGGTGTCCACACTCCCAGGCCAAGGCAGAACGACATGCACACGTCTGTTCCTGCCCCATGCACCGGCAGAGAGCTCGGGGGAGCCAAAGTCTGTCAGGCAGCTGCTGGGCTGGCCGCCTGTGTGGGAAGGGGCAGAGCCGACCTAGGGGCAAGTTGGGCC
Organism: Dama dama; assembly: GCF_033118175.1. Classification (NCBI taxonomy): domain Eukaryota; kingdom Metazoa; phylum Chordata; class Mammalia; order Artiodactyla; family Cervidae; genus Dama; species Dama dama. The sequence goes on from NW_026870973.1 coordinate 644,132, forward strand.
TCTTGCTCTTCCTGCTGCCATGAGGCTGCTGGGCCAAAGAGATCTTGGGCATCCAGCCCCTTGCTTGTCCCTTCCCTCTGACGAGGCCCTCTGAGCTCCAGCACCTTGCAGTGTGGAGACAGCCCCTGCCAGCAACCTCCTCTCCAAGGAGGCCTCAACCGAGGCCTAGGCCCAGGGGAAAGGCACCAGCGGGGATGAGCCTGGGGAGGCGCCCGGCCATGTCTGGACCCAGTCCCCGCAGCCTGCCCCTTGGTGGGGCAGTACCCCCGGAAGCCAGGAGGGTCTGGGCAAGGCTGCCAGGGGCAGGGACACTGCTGGGTCCTGCCCCTGGCCTGTGGGGCGTCTGAGCACAACCGGCACTCTCCCGCTGGAAGAACTCCCCGGCTGCCTCCAAAGGCCGGTTTGCAAGCACTCCCGCCCGCTGTTCCCGCCAGGCACGCACAATGCTCCCAAACCCGGGAGAAAAGCGCTTCGGGGTGGTGCTCTCTCCGGGCCCTTGCCCCTGAGCCTGGGGGACAGGCAGGGGGAACACACTCCCAGGCCAAGGCAGAATGACATGCACACGTCTGTTCCTGCCCCCTACACCGGCAGAGAGTTCGGGGGAGCCAGAGACTGCCAGGCTGCTGCTGGGCTGGCTGCCTGTGTGGGACGGGGTAGAGCCGACCTAGGGGCAAGTTGGGCCTCTTGCTCTCCCTGCTGTCCTGAGGCTGCTGGGTCAAAGAGGTCTTGGGCATCCAGCCCGTTGCTGGTCCTTTCCCTCTGACGAGGCCCTCTGAGCTCCAGCACCTTGCAGTGTGCAGACAGCCCCTGCCGGCAACCTCCTCTCCAAGGAGGCCTCAACCGAGGCCTAGGCCCAGGGGAAAGGCACCAGCGGGGATGAGCCTGGGGAGGCGCCCGGGCATGTCTGGACCCAGGCCCCGCAGCCTGCCCCTTGGTGGGGTAGTACCCCCGGAGGCCAGGAAGGTCTGGGCAAGGCTGCCAGAGGCAGGGACACTGCTGGGTCCTGCCCCTGGCCTGTGGGGCCTCTGAGAACAACTGGCACTCTCCCGCTGGAAGACCTCCCCGGCTGCCTCCAAAGGCTGGTTTGCAAGCACTCAATCCCGCTGTTCACGCCAGCTGCGCACAATGCTCCCAAGCCCGGGAGAAAAGCATTTTGGGGTGGTGCTCACTCCGGGCTTTGGAAGACCTCCCCGGCTGCCTCCAAGGCCGGTTTGCAAGCACTTCTGCCTGCTGTTCCCGCCACCCGCGCACAATGCTCCCAAGCCCGGGAGAAAAGCGTTTCGGGGTGGTGTTCTCTCTGGGCCCAAGAAAGACCTCCCGGGCTGCCCCCAAATGCCGGTTTGCAAGCACTCCCACTCGCTGTTCCCGCCATCCGTGCAAATGCTCCAAGCCCAGGAGAAAAGCCCTTCAGGGTGGTGCTCTCTCCCGGCCCTTGGAAGACCTCCCCGGCTGCCTCCAAAGGCTGGATTTCAAGTACTCCCTCCCGCTGTCCCGCCAGCCGCACACAATGCTCCCAATCACGGGAGAAAAGCGCTTCGGGGTGGTGCTCTCTACGGGCCCTTGGAAGACCTCCCCGTTTGTCTCCAAAGGCCGGTTTGCAAGCACTCATGCCCGCTGTTCCCGCCAGCCGCGCACAATGCTCCCAAGCCTAGGAGAAAAGCGGTTCGGGGTGGTGCTCTCTCCCGGCCCTTGGAAGACCTCCCCGGCTGCCTCCAAAGGCCAGTTTGCAAGCACTCAATCCCGCTGTTCCCGCCAGCCGCGCACAATGCTCCCAAGCCCGGGAGAAAAGCGCTTCGGGGTGGTGCTCTCTCCTGGCCCTTGGAAGACCTCCCCGGCTGCCTCCAAAGGCTGGTTTTCGAGAACTCCCTCCCGCTGACCCGCCAGCCGCACACAATGCTCCCAAGCCCGGGAGAAAAGCATTTTGGGGTGGTCTCTCTCCGGGCCCTTGGAAGACTCCCCGGCTGCCTCTAAAGGCCGGTTTGCAAGCACTCATGTCCTCTGTTCCCGACAGCCGCGAACAATGCTCCCAATTCCGTGAGAAAAGTGCTTCGGGATGGTGCTCTCTCCGGGCCCTTGGAAGACCTCCCAAGCTGCCTCCAAAGGCCGGTTTGCAAGCACTCCCGCCCGCTGTTCCCGCCAGCCTCGCACAATGCTCCCAAGATCGGGAGAAAAGCGCTTCGGGGTGGTGTTCTCTCCGTGCCAATGGAGGACCTCCCTGGCTGCCCCCAAAGGCCGGTTTGCAAGCACTCCCACTCGCTGTTCCCGCCAGCCACGCACAATCCTCCAAAACCCCGGAGAAAAGCGCTTCGGGGTGGTGTTCTCTCCGTGCCCATGGAAGACCTCCCGGGGTGCCCCCAAAGGCCGGTTTGCAAGCACTCCCACTCGCTGTTCCCGCCATCCGCGCACAATGCTCCCAAGCCCGGGAGAAAAGCATTTAGGGGTGGTGCTCACACCGGGCCCTGGAAGACCTCCCCGGCTGCCTCCAAAGGACGGTTTTCAAGCACTCCTGCCTGCTGTTCCCGCCACCCGCGCACAATGCTCCCAAGCCCGGGAGAAAAGCGCTTCGGGGTGGTGCTCTCTACAGGCCCTTGGAAGACCTCCCCGGCTGCCTCCAAAGGCCGGTTTGCAAGGACTCCTTCCTGCTGTTCCCGCCATCCGCGCACAATGCTCCCAAGCCCGGGAGAAAAGCATTTTGGGGTGGTGCTCACTCCGGGCCCTTGGAAGACCTCCCCGGCTGCCTCCAATGGCCAGTTTGCAAGCACTCATGTCCGCTGTTCCCACCAGCCGCGCACAATGCTCCCAAGCCCGGGAGAAAAGCTTTTTGGGGTGGTGCTCACACCGGGCCCTGGAAGACCTCCCCGGCTGCCTCCAAAGGCCAGTTTTCAAGCACTCCTGCCTGCTGTTCCCGCCACCTGCGCACAATGCTCCTAAGCCCGGGAGAAAAGCGCTTCGGGGTGGTGCTCTCTACAGGCCCTTGGAAGACCTCCCCGGCTGCCTCCAAAGGCCGGTTTGCAAGGACTCCTTCCTGCTGTTCCCGCCAGCCACGCACAATGCTCCCAAGCCCGGGAGAGAAGCATTTTGGGGTGGTGCTCTCTACAGGCCCTTGGAAGACCTCCCCGGCTGCCTCCAGTGGCCAGTTTGCAAGCACTCATGCCCGCTGTTCCCACCAGCCGCGCACAATGCTCCCAAGTCCGGGAGAAAAGCTTTTTGGGGTGGTGCTCACACCGGGCCCTGGAAGACCTCCCCGGCTGCCTGCAAAGGCCGGTTTTCAAGCACTCCTGCCTGCTGTTCCCGCCACCCGCGCACAATACTCCCAAGCCCTGGAGAAAAGCGCTTCGGGGTGGTGCTCTCTACAGGCCCTTGGAAGACCTCCCCCGCTGCCTCCAAAGGCCCGTTTGCAAGGACTCCTTCCTGCTGTTCCCGCCAGCCACGCACAATGCTCCCAAGCCCGGGAGAAAAGCATTTTGGGGTGGTGCTCACTCCGGGCCCTTGGAAGACCTCCCCGGCTGCCTCCAAAGGCCAGTTTGCAAGCAGTCCTGCCTGCTGTTCCCGCCAGCCGCGCACAATGCTCCCAAGCCCGGGAGAAGAGCGCTTCGGGGTGGTGCTCTCTCCGGGCCCTTGGAAGACGTCCCCGGCTGCCTCCAAAGGCCGGTTTGCAAGCACTCATGCCCGTTGTTCCCACCAGCCGCGCACAATGCTCCCAAGCCCGGGAGAAAAGCATTTTGGGGTGGTGCTCACTCCGGGCCTTTGGAAGACCTCCCCGGCTGCCTCCAAAGGCCAGTTTGCAAGCAGTCCTGCCTGCTGTTCCCGCCAGCCGCGCACAATGTTCCCAAGCCCGGGAGAAAAGCGCTTCGGGGTGGTGCTCTCTCCGGGCACTTTCAAGACCTCCCCGGCTGCCCCCAAAGGCCGGTTTGTAAGTACTCATTCCCGCTGCTTCCGCCATCCACGCACAATGCTCCCAAGCCCGGGAGAAAAGCATTTTGGGGTGGTGCTCTCTCCGGGCCCTTGGAAGACCTCCCGGGCTGCCTCCAAAGGCCGGTTTGCAAGCATTCATGTCCGTTGTTCCCGACAGCCGCGCACAATGCTCCCAAGCCCGAGAGAAAAGCATTTTGGGGTGGTGATCAGTCCGGCCCTTGGAAGACCTCCCCGGCTGCCTCCAAAGGACAGTTTGCAAGCACTCATGCCCGCTGTTCCCGCCAGCCACGCACAATGCTCCCAAGACCGTGAGAAAAGCGCTTCGGGGTGGTGTTCTCTCAGGGACCATGGAGGACCTCCCCGGCTGCCCCCAAAGGCCGGTTTGCAAGCATTCCCACTCGCTGTTCCCGCCAGGCACACACAATGTTCCAAAACCCCGGAGAAAAGCGCTTCGGGGTGGTGCTCTCTCCGCGCCCTTGGAAGACTTCTCTGGCTGCCGCCAAAGGCCGGTTTGCAAGAATTCCCTCCCGCTTTCCCACCAGCCGCACACAATGCTCCAAAACCCGAGAGAAAAGCGCTTCGAGGTGGTGCTCTCTCCGGGCCCTTGGAAGACCTCCCCGGCTGCCTCCAAAGGCCGGTTTGCAAGCACTCCTGCCTGCTGTTCCCGCCACTCGCGCACAATGCTCCCAAGCCCGGAAGAAAAGCATTTTGGGGTAGTGCTCTCTCCGGGCCCTTGGAAGACCTCCCGGGCTGCCTCCAAAGGCCGGTTTGCAAGCACTCATGTCCGCTGTTCCCGACAGCCGCGCACAATGCTCCCAAGCCCGGGAGAAAAGCATTTTGGGGTGGTGATCAGTCCGGGCCCTTGGAAGACCTCCCCGGCTGCCTCCAAAGGACGGTTTTCAAGCACTCCTGCCTGCTGTTCCCGCCACCCACGCACAATGCTCCCAAGCCCGGGAGAAAAGCGCTTCGGGGTGGTGCTCTCTACAGGCCCTTGGAAGACCTCCCCGGCTGCCTCCAAAGGCCGGTTTGCAAGGACTCCTTCCTGCTGTTCCCGCCATCCGCGCACAATGCTCCCAAGCCCGGGAGAAAAGCATTTTGGGGTGGTGCTCACACCGGGCCCTGGAAGACCTCCCCGGCTGCCTCCAAAGGACGGTTTTCAAGCACTCCTGCCTGCTGTTCCCGCCACCCGCGCAGAATGCTCCCAAGCGCGGGAGAAAAGCGCTTCGGGGTGGTGCTCTCTACAGGCCCTTGGAAGACCTCCCCGGCTGCCTCCAAAGGCCGGTTTGCAAGCACTCCCGCCCGCTGTTCCCGCCAGGCACGCACAATGCTCCCAAGCCCGGGAGAAAAGCGCTTCGGGGTGGTGCTCTCTCCGGGCCCTTGCCCCTGAGCCTGGGGGCCAGGCAGTTGGAACACACTCCCAGGCCAAGGCAGAACGATATGCACACGTCTGTTCCTGCCCCCTACACCGGCAGAGAGCTCGGGGGAGCCAGAGACTGCCAGGCTGCTGCTGGGCTGGCTGCCTGTGTGGGATGGGGCAGAGCCGATCTAGGGGCAAGTTGGGCCTCTTGCTCTAACTGCTGGCCTGAGGGTGCTGGGTCAAAGAGGTCTTGGGCATCCAGCCCTTTGCTGGTCCCTTCCCTCTGACGAGGCCCTCTGAGCTCCAGCACCTTGCAGTGTGGCGACAGCCCCTGCCAGCAACCTCCTCTCCAAAGAGGCCTCAACCGAGGCCTACGCCCAGGGGAAAAGCACCAGCGGGGATGATCCTGGGGCGGCGCACGGACATGTCTGGACCCAGTCCCCGCAGCCTGCCCCTTGGTGGGGCAGTACCCCCGGAGGCCAGGAAGGTCTGGGCAAGGCTGGCCAGGGGCAGGGTCCCTGCTGGGTCCTGCCCCTGGCCTGTGAGGCCTCTGAGCACAACCGGCCCTCTCCCACTGGAAGACCTCCCCAGCTGCCTCCAAAGTCCTGTTTGCAAACACTCCCGCACGCTGTTCACGCCAGGCTCGCACAATGCTCCCAAGCCCGGGAGAAAAGCGCTTCGGGGTGGTGCTCTCTCCGGGTCCTTGCCCCTGAGCCTGGGGGCCAGGCAGTGGGTCCACACTCCCAGACCAAGGCAGAACCACATGCACACGTCTGTTCCTGACACCTGCACCGGCAGAGAGCTCGGGGGAGCCAGAGTCTGTCAGGCAGGTGCTGGGCTGGCCGCCTGTGTGGGAAGGGGCAGAGCCGACCTAGGGGCAAGTTGGGCCTCTTCCTCTCCCTGCTGCCCTGAGGCTGCTGGGCCAAAGAGGTCTTGGGCATCCAGCCCCTTGCTGGTCCCTTCCCTCTGACGAGGCCCTCTGAGCTCCAGCACCTTGCAGTGTGGAGACAGCCCCTGCCAGCAACCTCCTCTCCAATGAGGCCTCAACCGAGGCCTAGGCCCAGGGGAAAGGCACCAGCGGGGATGAGCCTGGTGAGGCGCCCGGGCATGTCTGGACCCAGTCCCCGCAGCCTGCCCCTTGGTGGGGCAGTACCCCCGGAGGCCAGGAAGGTCTGTGCAAGGCTGCCAGGGGCAGGGACAGCGCTGGGTCCTGCCCCTGGCCTGTGGGACGTCTGAGCACAACCGGCACTCTCCCGCTGGAAGACCTCCCCGGCTGCCTCCAAAGGCCGGTTTGCAAGCACTCCCGCCCGCTGTTCCCGCCAGGCACGCACAATGCTCCCAAGCCCGGGAGAAAAGCGCTTCGGGGTGGTGCTCTCTCCGGGCCCTTGCCCCTAAGCCTGCGGGCCAGGCAGGGGGAACACACTCCCAGGCCAAGACAGAACGACATGAACACGTCTGTTCCTGCCCCCTACACCGGCAGAGAGCTCGGGGGAGCCAGAGTCTCTCAGGCAGGTGCTGGGCTGGCCGCCTGTGTGGGAAGGGGCAGAGCCGACCTAGGGGCAAGTTGGGCCTCTTGCTCTCCCTGCTGCCCTGAGGCTGCTGGGCCAAAGACGTCTTGGGCATCCAGCCCTTTGCTGGTCCCTTCCCTCTGACGAGGCCCTCTGAGCTCCAGCACCTTGCAGTGTGGAGACAGCACCTGCCAGCAATCTCCTCTCCAAGGAGGCCTCAACCGAGGCCTAGGCCCAGAGGAAAGGCACCAGCGGGGATGAGCCTGGGGAGGCGCCCGGGCATGTCTGGACCCAGTCCCCGCAGCCTGCCCCTTGGTGGGGCAGTACCCCTGGAGGCCAGGAAGGTCTGGGCAAGGCTGACCAGGGGCAGGGGACCTGCTGGGTCCTGCCCATGGCCTGTGGGGCCTCTGAGCACAACCGGCCCTCTCCCACTGGAAGACCTCCCCGGCTGCCTCCAAAGGCCGTTTTGCACGCACTCCCGCCCACTGTTCCCAACAAGCGCGCACAATGCTCCCAAGCCCGGGAGAAAAGCGCTTCGGGGTGGTGCTCTCTCCGGGCCCTTGCCCCTGAGCCTGGGGGCCAGGCAGGGGGTCCACACTCCCAGGCCAAGGCAGAACCACATGCACACGTCTGTTCCTGACCCCTGCACCGGCAGAGAGCTCGGGGGAGCCAGAGTCTGTCAGGCAGCTGCTGGGCTGTCCGCCTTTGTGGGAAGGGGCAGAGCCGACGTAGGGGCAATTTGGGCCTCTTGCTCTCCCTGCTGCCCTGAGGCTGCTGGGCCAAAGAGGTCTTGGGCATCCAGCCCTTTGCTTGTCCCTTCCCTCTGACGAGACCCTCTGAGCTCCAGCACCTTGCAGTGTGGAGACAGCCCCTGCCAGCAACCTCCTCTCCAAGGAGGCCTCAACCGAGACCTAGGACCAGGGGAAAGGCACCAGCGGGGATGAGCCTGGGGAGGCGCCCGGGCATGTCTGGACCCAGTCCCCGCAGCCTGCCCCTTGGTGGGGCAGTACCCCCGGAGGCCAGGAAGGTCTGGGAAAGGCTGGCCAGGGGGCAGGGGACCTGCTGGGTCCTGCCCCTGGCCTGTGGGGCCTCTGAGCACAACCGGCCCTCTCCCACTGGAAGACCTCCCCGGCTGCCTCCAAAGTCCTGTTTGCCAACACTCCCACCCGCTGTTCACGCCAGACTTGCACAATGCTCCCAAGCCCGGGAGAAAAGCGCTTCGGGGTGGTGCTCTCTCCGGGCCCTTGCCCCTGAGCCTGGGGGCAAGGCATGGGGAACACACTCCCAGGCCAAGGCAGAACCACATGCCCACGTCTGTTCCTGTCCCCTGCACCGGCAGAGAGCTTGGGGGAGCCAGAGTCTGTCAGGCAGCTGCTGGGTTGGCCGCCTGTGTGGGAAGGGGCAGAGCCGCCCTAGGGGCAAGTTGGGCCTCTTGCTCTCCCTGCTGCCCTGAGGCTGCTGGGCCAAAGACGTCTTGGGCATCCAGCCCCTTACTGGTCCCTTCCCTCTGACGAGGCCCTCTGAGCTCCAGCACCTTGCAGTGTGGAGACAGCCCCTGCCAGCAACCTCCTCTCCAAGGAGGCCTCAACCGAGGCCTAGGCCCAGGGGAAAGGCACCAGCGGGGATGAGCCAGGGGAGGCGCCCGAGCATGTCTGGACACAGTCCCCGCAGCCTGCCCCTTGGTGGGGCAGTACCCCCGGAGGCCAGGAAGGTCTGGGTAAGGCTGGCCAGGGGCAGGGGCCCTGCTGGGTCCTGCCCCTGGCCGGTGGGGCCTCTGAGCACAACCGGCCCTCTCCCACTGGAAGACCTCCCCGGCTGCCTCCAAAGGCCGGTTTGCAAGCGTTCCCGGCCACTGTTCCCAGCAGGCGTGCACAATGCTCCCAAGCCCGGGAGAAAAGCGCTTCAGGGTGGTGCTCTCTCCGGGCCCTTGCCCCTGAGCCTGGGGGCAAGGCAGGGTGTCCACACTCCCAGGCCAAGGCAGAACCACATGCACACGTCTGATCTGCCCCCTGCACCGGCAGAGAGCTCGGGGGAGCCAGAGTCTGTCAGGCAGCTGCTGGGTTGGCCGCCTGTGTGGGAAGGGGCAGAGCCGACCTAGGGGCCAGTTGGGCCTCTTGCTCTCCCTGCTGCCCTGAGGCTGCTGGGCCAAAGAGGTCTTGGGTATCCAGCCCCTTGCTGGTCCCTTCCCTCTGACGAGGCCCTCTGAGCTCCAGCACCTTGCAGTGTGGAGACAGCCCCGGCCAGCAACCTCCTCTCCAAGGAGGCCTCAACCGAGGCCTAGGCCCAGGGGAAAGGCACCAGCGGGGATGAGCCTGGGGAGGCGCCCGGGCATGACTGGACCCAGTCCCCGCAGCCTGCCCCTTGGTGGGGCAGTACCCCCGGAGGCCAGGAAGGTCTGGGCAAGGCTGGCCAGGGTCAGGGGCCCTGCTGGGTCCTGCCCCTGGCCTGTGGGGCCCCTGAGCACAACCGGCCCTCTCCCACTAGAAGACCTCCCCGGCTGCCTCCAAAGGCCGGTTTGCCAACACTCCCGCCCGCTGTTCTCGCCAGGCACGCACAATTCTCCCAAGCCCGGGAGAAAAGCGCTTCGGTGTGTTGCTCTCTCCGGGCCCTTGCCCCTGAGTGTGGGGGCCAGGCAGTGGTTCCACACTCCCAGACCAAGGCAGAACCACATGCACACGTCTGTTCCTGACCCCTGCACCGGTAGAGAGCTCGGGGGAGCCAGAGTCTGTCAGGCAGCTGCTGGGCTGGCCGCCTGTGTGGGAAGGGGCAGAGCCGACCTAGGGGCAAGTTGGGCCTCTTGCTCTCCCTGCTGCCCTGAGGCTGCTGGGCCAAAGAGGTCTTGGGCATCCAGCCCCTTGCTGGTCCCTTCCCTCTGACGAGGCCCTCTGAGCTCCAGCACCTTGCAGTGTGGAGACAGCCCCTGCCACCAACCTCCTCTCCAAGGAGGCCTCAACCGAGGCCTAGGCGCAGGGGAAAGGCACCAGCGGGGATGAGCCAGTGGAGGCGCACGGGCATGTCTGGACCCAGTCCCCGCAGCCTGCCCCTTGGTGGGGCAGTACCCCCGGAGGCCAGGAAGGTCTGGGCAAGGCTGCCAGGGGCAGGGACACTGCTGGGGCTGCCCCTGGCCTGTGGGGCGTCTGAGCACAACCGGCACTCTCCCGCTGGAAGACCTGCCCGGCTGCCTCCAAAGGCCGGTTAACAAGCGCTCCCGCCCACTGTTCCCAGCAGGCGTGCACAATGCTCCCAAGCCCGGGAGAAAAGCGCTTCGCGGTGGTGCTCTCTCCGGGCCCTTGCCCCTGAGCCTGGGGGCCAGGCAGTGGGTCCACACTCCCAGACCAAGGCAGAACCACATGCACACGTCTGTTCCTGACCCCTGCACCGGCAGAGAGCTCGGGGGAGCCAGAGTCTGTCAGGCAGGTGCTGGGCTGGCCGCCTGTGTGGGAAGGGGCAGAGCCGACCTAGGGGCAAGTTGGGCCTCTTCCTCTCCCTGCTGCCCTGAGGCTGCTGGGCCAAAGAGGTCTTGGGCATCCAGCCCCTTGCTGGTCCCTTCCCTCTGCCGAGGCCCTCTGAGCTCCAGCACCTTGCAGTGTGGAGACAGCCCCTGCCAGCAACCTCCTCTCCAAGGAGGCCTCAACCAAGGCCTAGGCCCAGGGGAAAGGCACCAGCGGGGATGAGCCTGGGGAGGCGCCCGGGCATGTCTGGACCCAGTCCCCGCAGCCTGCCCCTTGGTGGGGCAGTACCCCCGGAGGCCAGGAAGGTCTGGGCAAGGCTGCCAGGGGCAGGGACACTGCTGGGTCCTGCCCCTGGCCTGGGGGGCGTCTGAGCACAACCGGCACTCTCCCGCTGGAAGACCTCCCCGTCTGCCTCGAAAGGCCGATTTGCAAGCACTCCCGCCCGCTGTTCCCGCCAGGCACGCACAATGCTCCCAAGCCCGGGAGAAAAGCGCTTCGGGGTGGTGCTCTCACCGGGCCCTTGCCCCTGAGCCTGGGGGCCAGGCAGGGGGAACACACTCCCAGGCCAAGGGAGAACGACATGCACACGTCTGTTCCTGCCCCCTACACCGGCAGAGAGCTCGGGGGAGCCAGAGACTGCCAGGCTGCTGCTGGGCTGGCTGCCTGTGTGGGACGGGGCAGAGCCGACCTAGGGGCAAGTTGGGCCTCTTGCTCTCCCTGCTGCCCTGAGGCTGCTGGGTCAAAGAGGTCTTGGGCATCCAGCCCTTTGCTGGTGCCTTCCCTCTGACGAGGCCCTCTGAGCTCCAGCACCTTGCAGTGTGGAGACAGCCCCTGCCAGCAACCTCCTCTCCAAAGAGGCCTCAACCGAGGACTACACCCAGGGGAAAGGCACCAGCGGGGATGATCCTGGGGAGGCGCACGGACATGTCTGGACCCAGTCTCCGCAGCCTGCCCCTTGGTGGGGCAGTACCCCCGGAGGCCAGGAAGGTCTGGGCAAGTCTGGCCAGGGGCAGGGGCCCTGCTGGGTCCTGCCCCTGGCCTGTGGGGCCTCTGAGCACAACCGGCCCTCTCCCACTGGAAGACGTCCCCGGCTGCCTCGAAAGGCCGGTTTGCAAGCACTCCCGCCCACTGTTCCAACCAAGGGCGCACAACGCTCCCAAGCCCGGGAGAAAATCGCCTCGGGGTGGTGCTCTCTCCGGGCCCTTTCCCCTGAGCCTGGGGGCCAGGAAGGGGGTCCACACTCCCAGGCCAAGGCAGAACGACATGCACACGTCTGTTCCTGCCCCATGCACCGGCAGAGAGCTCGGGGGAGCCAGAGTCTGTCAGGCAGCTGCTGGGCTGGCCGCCTGTGTGGGAAGGGGCAGAGCCGACCTAGGGGCAAGTTGGGCCTCTTGCTCTCCCTGCTGCCCTGAGGCTGCTGGGCCAAAGACGTCTTGGGCATCCAGCCCTTTGCTGATCCCTTCCCTCTGACGAGGCCCTCTGAGCTCCAGCACCTTGCAGTGTGGAGATAGCCCCTGCCAGCAACCTCCTCTCCAAAGAGGCCTCAACCGAGGCCTACGCCCAGGGGAAAAGCACCAGCGGGGATGATCCTGGGGAGGCGCACGGACATGTCTGGACCCAGTCCCCGCAGCCTGCCCCTTGGTGGGGCAGTACCCCCGGAGGCCAGGAAGGTCTGGGCAAGGCTGGCCAGGGGCAGGGGCCCTGCTGGGTCCTGCCCCTGGCCTGTGGGGCCTCTGAGCACAACCGGCACTCTCCCGCTGGAAGACCTCCCCGTCTGCCTCCAAAGGCCGGTTTGCAAGCACTCCCGCCCGCTGTTCCCGCCAGGCACGCACAATGCTCCCAAGCCCGGGAGAAAAGCGCTTCGGGGTGGTGCTCTCTCCGGGCCCTTGCCCCTAAGCCTGCGGGCCAGGCAGGGGGAACACTCTCCCAGGCCAAGACAGAACGACATGAACACGTCTGTTCCTGCCCCCTACACCGGCAGAGAGCTCGGGGGAGCCAGAGTCTCTCAGGTAGGTGCTGGGCTGGCCGCCTGTGTGGGAAGGGGCAGAGCCGACCTAGGGGCAAGTTGGGCCTCTTGCTCTCCCTGCTGCCCTGAGGCTGCTGGGCCAAAGACGTCTTGGGCATCCAGCCCTTTGCTGGTCCCTTCCCTCTGACGAGGCCCTCTGAGCTCCAGCACCTTGCAGTGTGGAGACAGCACCTGCCAGCAATCTCCTCTCCAAGGAGGCCTCAACCGAGGCCTAGGCCCAGGGGAAAGGCACCAGCGGGGATGAGCCTGGGGAGGCGCCCGGGCATGTCTGGACCCAGTCCCCGCAGCCTGCCCCTTGGTGGGGCAGTACCCCTGGAGGCCAGGAAGGTCTGGGAAAGGCTGACCAGGGGCAGGGGACCTGCTGGGTCCTGCCCCTGGCCTGTGGGGCCTCTGAGCACAACCGGCCCTCTCCCACTGGAAGACCTCCCCGGCTGCCTCCAAAGGCCGTTTTGCACGCACTCCCGCCCACTGTTCCCACCAAGCGCGCACAATGCTCCCAAGCCCGGGAGAAAAGCGCTTCGGGGTGGTGCTCTCTCCGGGCCCCTGCCCCTGAGCCTGGGGGCCAGGCAGGGGGTCCACACTCCCAGGGCAAGGCAGAACCACATGCACACGTCTGTTCCTGACCCCTGCACCGGCAGAGAGCTCGGGGGAGCCAGAGTCTGTCAGGCAGCTGCTGGGCTGGCCGCCTCTGTGGGAAGGGGCAGAGCCGACCTAGGGGCAAATTGGGCCTCTTGCTCTCCCTGCTGCCCTGAGGCTGCTGGGCCAAAGAGGTCTTGGGCATCCAGCCCTTTGCTTGTCCCTTCCCTCTGACGAGGCCCTCTGAGCTCCAGCACCTTGCAGTGTGGAGACAGCCCCTGCCAGCAACCTCCTCTCCAAGGAGGCCTCAACCGAGGCCTAGGACCAGGGGAAAGGCACCAGCGGGGATGAGCCTGGGGAGGCGCCCGGGCATGTCTGGACCCAGTCCCCGCAGACTGCCCCTTGGTGGGGCAGTACCCACGGAGGCCAGGAAGGTCTGGGAAAGGCTGGCCAGGGGCAGGGGACCTGCTGGGTCCTGCCCCTGGCCTGTGGGGCCTCTGAGCACAACCGGCCCTCTCCCACTGGAAGACCTCCCCGGCTGCCTCCAAAGTCCTGTTTGCCAACACTACCACCCGCTGTTCACGCCAGACTTGCACAATGCTCCCAAGCGCGGGAGAAAAGTGCTTCGGGGTGGTGCTCTCTCCGGGCCCTTGCCCCTGAGCCTCGGGGCAAGGCATGGGGCACACACTCCCAGGCCAAGGCAGAACCACATGCACACGTCTGTTCCTGACCCCTGCACCGGCAGAGAGCTCGGGGAGCCAGAGTCTGTCAGGCAGCTGCTGGGTTGGCTGCCTGTGTGGGAAGGGGCAGAGCCGACCTAGGGGCAAGTTGGGCCTCTTGCTCTCCCTGCTGCCCTGAGGCTGCTGGGCCAAAGAGGTCTTGGGCATCCAGCCCCTTGCTGGTCCCTTCCCGCTGACGAGGCCCTCTGAGCTCCAGCACCTTGCAGTGTGGAGACAGCCCCTGCCAGCAACCTCCTCTCCGAGGAGGCATCAACCGAGGCCTATGCCCAGGGGAAAGGCACCAGCGGGGATGAGCCTGGGGAGGCGCCCAGGCATGTCTGGACCCAGTCCCCGCAGGCTGCCCCTTGGTGGGGCAGTACCCCCGGAGGCCAGGAAGGTCTGGGCAAGGCTGGCCAGGGGCAGGGGACCTGCTGGGTCCTGCCCCTGGCCTGTGAGGCCTCTGAGCACAACCGGCCCTCTCCCACTGGTAGACCTCCACGGCTGCCTCCAAAGTCCTGTTTGCAAACACTCCCGCCCGCTGTTCACGCCAGGCTCGCACAATGCTCCCAAGCCCGGGAGAAAAGCGCATTGGGGTGGTGCTCTCTCCGGGCCCTTGCCCCTGAGCCTGGGGGCAAGGCAGGGGGAACACACTCCCAGGCCAAGGCAGAACCACATGCCCACGTCTGTTCCTGTCCCCTGCACCGGCAGAGAGCTTGGGGGAGCCAGAGTCTGTCAGGCAGCTGCTGGGTTGGCCGCCTGTGTGGGAAGGGGCAGAGCCGCCCTAGGGGCAAGTTGGGCCTCTTGCTCTCCCTGCTGCCCTGAGGCTGCTGGGCCAAAGACGTCTTGGGCATCCAGCCCCTTGCTTGTTCCTTCCCTCTGATGAGGCCCTCTGAGCTCCAGCACCTTGCAGTGTGGAGACAGCCCCTGCCAGCAACCTCCTCTCCAAGGAGGCCTCAACCGAGGCCTAGGCCCAGGGGAAAGGCACCAGCGGGGATGAGCCTGGGGAGGCGCCCGGGCATGTCTGGACCCAGGCCCCGCAGCCTGCCCCTTGGTGGGGCAGTACCCCCGGAGGCCAGGAAGGTCTGGGCAAGGCTGGCCAGGGGCAGGGGCCCTGCTGCGTCCTGCCCCTGGCCTGTGGGGCCTCTGAGCACAACCGGCCCTCTCCCACTGGAAGACCTCCCCGGCTGCCTCCAAAGGCCGGTTTGCAAGCGCTCCCGCCCACTGTTCCCAGCAGGCGTGCACAATGCTCCCAAGCCCGGGAGAAAAGCGCTTCAAGGTGGTGCTCTCTCCGGGCCCTTGCCCCTGAGCCTGGGGGCAAGGCAGAGTGTCCACACTCCCAGACCAAGGCAGAACCACATGCACACGTCTGATCTGTCCCCTGCAACGGCAGAGAGCTCGGGGGAGCCAGAGTCTGTCAGGCAGCTGCTGGGCTGGCCGCCTGTGTGGGAAGGGGCAGAGCCGACCTAGGGGCAAGTTGGGCCTCTTGCTCTCCCTGCTGCCCTGAGGCTGCTGGGCCAAAGAGGTCTTGGGCATCCAGCCCCTTGCTGGTCCCTTCCCTCTGACGAGGCCCTCTGAGCTCCAGCACCTTGCAGTGTGGAGACAGCCCCTGCCAGCAACCTCCTCTCCAAGGAGGCCTCAACCAAGGCCTAGGCCCAGGGGAAAGGCACCAGCGGGGATGAGCCTGGGGAGGCGCCCGGGCATGTCTGGACCCAGTCCCCGCAGCCTGCCCCTTGGTGGGGCAGTACCCCCGGAGGCCAGGAAGGTCTGGGCAAGGCTGCCAGGGGCAGGGACACTGCTGGGTCCTGCCCCTGGCCTGGGGGGCGTCTGAGCACAACCGGCACTCTCCCGCTGGAAGACCTCCCCGTCTGCCTCGAAAGGCCGGTTTGCAAGCACTCCCGCCCGCTGTTCCCGCCAGGCACGCACAATGCTCCCAAGCCCGGGAGAAAAGTGCTTCGGGGTGGTGCTCTCACCGGGCCCTTGCCCCTGAGCCTGGGGGCCAGGCAGGGGGAACACACTCCCAGGCCAAGGGAGAACGACATGCACACGTCTGTTCCTGCCCCCTACACAGGCAGAGAGCTCGGGGGAGCCAGAGACTGCCAGGCTGCTGCTGGGCTGGCTGCCTGTGTGGGACTGGGCAGAGCCGACCTAGGGGCAAGTTGGGCCTCTTGCTCTCCCTGCTGCCCTGAGGCTGCTGGGTCAAAGAGGTCTTGGGCATCCAGCCCTTTGCTGGTGCCTTCCCTCTGACGAGGCCCTCTGAGCTCCAGCACCTTGCAGTGTGGAGACAGCCCCTGCCAGCAACCTCCTCTCCAAAGAGGCCTCAACCGAGGACTACACCCAGGGGAAAGGCACCAGCGGGGATGATCCTGGGGAGGCGCACGGACATGTCTGGACCCAGTCTCCGCAGCCTGCCCCTTGGTGGGGCAGTACCCCCGGAGGCCAGGAAGGTCTGGGCAAGTCTGGCCAGGGGCAGGGGCCCTGCTGGGTCCTGCCCCTGGCCTGTGGGGCCTCTGAGCACAACCGGCCCTCTCCCACTGGAAGACGTCCCCGGCTGCCTCGAAAGGCCGGTTTGCAAGCACTCCCGCCCACTGTTCCAACCAAGGGCGCACAACGCTCCCAAGCCCGGGAGAAAATCGCCTCGGGGTGGTGCTCTCTCCGGGCCCTTTCCCCTGAGCCTGGGGGCCAGGAAGGGGGTCCACACTCCCAGGCCAAGGCAGAACGACATGCACACGTCTGTTCCTGCCCCATGCACCGGCAGAGAGCTCGGGGGAGCCAGAGTCTGTCAGGCAGCTGCTGGGCTGGCCGCCTGTGTGGGAAGGGGCAGAGCCGACCTAGGGGCAAGTTGGGCCTCTTGCTCTCCCTGCTGCCCTGAGGCTGCTGGGCCAAAGAGATCTTGGGCATCCAGCCCCTTGCTTGTCCCTTCCCTCTGACGAGGCCCTCTGAGCTCCAGCACCTTGCAGTGTGGAGACAGCCCCTGCCAGCAACCTCCTCTCCAAGGAGGCCTCAACCGAGGCCTAGGACCAGGGGAAAGGCACCAGCGGGGATGAGCCTGGGGAGGCGCCCGGGCATGTCTGGACCCAGTCCCCGCAGCCTGCCCCTTGGTGGGGCAGTACCCCCGGAGGCCAGGAAGGTCTGGGCAAGGCTGGCGAGGGGCAGGGGACCTGCTGGGTCCTGCCCCTGGCCTGTGAGGCCTCTAAGCACAACCGGCCCTCTCCCACTGGTAGACCTTCACGGCTGCCTCCAAAGTCCTGTTTGCAAACACTCCCGCCCGCTGTTCACGCCAGGCTCGCACAATGCTCCCAAGCCCGGGAGAAAAGCACTTCGGGGTGGTGCTCTCTCCGGGCCCTTGCCCCTGAGCCTGGGGGCAAGGCAGGGGGAACACACTCCCAGGCCAAGGCAGAACCACATGCCCACGTCTGTTCCTGTCCCCTGCACCGGCAGAGAGCTTGGGGGAGCCAGAGTCTGTCAGGCAGCTGCTGGGTTGGCCGCCTGTGTGGGAAGGGGCAGAGCCGCCCTAGGGGCAAGTTGGGCCTCTTGCTCTCCCTGCTGCCCTGAGGCTGCTGGGCCAAAGACGTCTTGGGCATCCAGCCCCTTACTGGTCCCTTCCCTCTGACGAGGCCCTCTGAGCTCCAGCACCTTGCAGTGTGGAGACAGCCCCTGCCAGCAACCTCCTCTCCAAGGAGGCCTCAACCGAGGCCTAGGCCCAGGGGAAAGGCACCAGCGGGGATGAGCCTGGGGAGGCGCCCGGGCATGTCTGGACCCAGGCCCCGCAGCCTGCCCCTTGGTGGGGCAGTACCCCCGGAGGCCAGGAAGGTCTGGGCAAGGCTGGCCAGGGGCAGGGGCCCTGCTGCGTCCTGCCCCTGGCCTGTGGGGCCTCTGAGCACAACCGGCCCTCTCCCACTGGAAGACCTCCCCGGCTGCCTCCAAAGGCCGGTTTGCAAGCGCTCCCACCCACTGTTCCCAGCAGGCTTGCACAATGCTCCCAAGCCCGTGAGAAAAGCGCATTGGGGTGGTTCTCTCTCCGGGCCCTTGCCCCTGAGCCTGGGGGCAAGGCACGGGGAACACACTCCCTGGCCAAGGCAGAACCACATGCCCACGTCTGTTCCTGTCCCCTGCACCGGCAGAGAGCTCGGGGGAGCCAGAGTCTCTCAGGCAGGTGCTGGGCTGGCCGCCTGTGTGGGAAGGGGCAGAGCCGACCTAGGGGCAAGTTGGGCCTCTTGCTCTCCCTGCTGCCCTGAGGCTGCTGGGCCAAAGACGTCTTGGGCATCCAGCCCTTTGCTGGTCCCTTCCCTCTGACGAGGCCCTCTGATCTCCAGCACCTTGCAGTGTGGAGACAGCACCTGCCAGCAATCTCCTCTCCAAAGGAGGCCTCAACCGAGGCCTAGGCCCAGGGGAAAGGCACTAGCGGGGATGAGCCTGGGGAGGCGCCCGGGCATGTCTGGACCCAGTCCCCGTAGCCTGCCCCTTGGTGGGGCAGTACCCCTGGAGGCCAGGAAGGTCTGGGCAAGGCTGACCAGGGGCAGGGGACCTGCTGGGTCCTGCCCCTGGCCTTTGGGGCCTCCGAGCACAACCGGCCCTCTCCTACTGGAAGACCTCCCCGGCTGCCTCCAAAGGCCGTTTTGCACGCACTCCCGCCCATTGTTCCCACCAAGCGCGCACAATGCTCCCAAGCCCGGGAGAAAAGCGCTTCGGGGTGGTGCTCTCTCCGGGCCCTTGCCCCTGAGCCTGGGGGCCAGGAAGGGGGTCCACACTCCCAGGGCAAGGCAGAACCACATGCACACGTCTGTTCCTGACCCCTGCACCGGCAGAGAGCTCGGGGGAGCCAGAGTCTGTCAGGCAGCTGCTGGGCTGGCCGCCTTTGTGGGAAGGGGCAGAGCCGACCTAGGGGCAAGTTGGGCCTCTTGCTCTCCCTGCTGCCCTGAGGCTGCTGGGCCAAAGAGGTCTTGGGCATCCAGCCCTTTGCTTGTCCCTTCCCTCTGACGAGGCCCTCTGAGCTCCAGCACCTTGCAGTGTGGAGACAGCCCCTGCCAGCAACCTCCTCTCCAAGGAGGCCTCAACCGAGACCTAGGACCAGGGGAAAGGCACCAGCGGGGATGAGCCTGGGGAGGCGCCCGGGCATGTCTGGACCCAGTCCCCGCAGCCTGCCCCTTGGTGGGGCAGTACCCCCGGAGGCCAGGAAGGTCTGGGCAAGGCTGGCCAGGGGCAGGGGACCTGCTGGGTCCTGTCCCTGGCCTGTGGGGCCTCTGAGCACAACCGGCCCTCTCCCACTGGAAGACCTCCCCGGCTGCTTCCAAAGTCCTGTTTGCCAACACTCCCACCCGCTGTTCACGCCAGACTTGCACAATGCTCCCAAGCCCGGGAGAAAAGCGCTTCGGGGTGGTGCTCTCTCCGGGCCCTTGCCCCTGAGCCTGGGGGCAAGGCATGGGGAACACACTCCCAGGCCAAGGCAGAACCACATGCCCACGTCTGTTCCTGTCCCCTGCACCGGCAGAGAGCTTGGGGGAGCCAGAGTCTGTCAGGCAGCTGCTGGTTTGGCCGCCTGTGTGGGAAGGGGCAGAACCGCCCTAGGGGCAAGTTGGGCCTCTTGCTCTCCCTGCTGCCCTGAGGCTGCTGGGCCAAAGACGTCTTGGGCATCCAGCCCCTTACTGGTCCCTTCCCTCTGACGAGGCCCTCTGAGCTCCAGCACCTTGCAGTGTGGAGACAGCCCCTGCCAGCAACCTCCTCTCCAAGGAGGCCTCAACCGAGGCCTAGGCCCAGGGGAAAGGCACCAGCGGGGATGAGCCAGGGGAGGCGCCCGAGCATGTCTGGACCCAGTTCCCGCAGCCTGCCCCTTGGTGGGGCAGTACCCCCGGAGGCCAGGAAGGTCTGGGTAAGGCTGGCCAGGGGCAGGGGCCCTGCTGGGTCCTGCCCCTGGCCTGTGGGGCCTCTGAGCACAACCGGCCCTTTCCCACTGGAAGACCTCCCCGGCTGCCTCCAAAGGCCGGTTTGCAAGCACTCCCGCCCACTGTTCCCCCCAGGCGCGCACAATGCTCCCAAGCCCGGGAGAAAAGCGCTTCGGGGTGTTGGTCTCTCCGGGCCCTTGCCCCTGAGCCTGGGGGCCAGGCAGGGGATCCACAGTCCCAGGCCAAGGCACAACAACATGCACACGTCTGTTCCTGCCCCCTCCACCGGCAGAGAGCTGGGGGGAGCCAGAGTCTGTCAGGCAGCTGCTGGGCGGGCCGCCTGTGTGGGAAGGGGCAGAGCCGACCTAGGGGCAAGTTGGGCCTCTTGCTCTCCCTGCTGCCCTGAGGCTGCTGGGCCAAAGAGGTCTTGGGCATCCAGCCCCTTGCTGGTCCCTTCCCTCTGACGAGGCCCTCTGAGCTCCAGCACCTTGCAGTGTGGAGACAGCCCCTGCCAGCAACCTCCTCTCCAAGGAGGCCTCAACCGAGGCCTAGGCCCAGGGGAAAGGCACCAGCGGGGATGAGCCAGTGGAGGCGCACGGGCATATCAGGACCCAGTCCCCGCAGCCTGCCCCTTGGTGGGGCAGTACCCCCGGAGGCCAGGAACGTCTGGGCAAGGCTGGCCAGGGGCAGGGTCCCTGCTGGGTCCTGCCCCTGGCCTGTGGGGCCTCTGAGCACAACCGGCCCTCTCCCACTGGAAGACCTCCCCGGCTGCCTCCAAAGGCCGGTTTGCCAACACTCCCGCCCGCTGTTCCCGCCAGGCACGCACAATGCTCCCAAGGCCAGGAGAAAAGCGCTTCGGGGTGTTGCTCTCTCCGGGACCTTGCCCCTGAGCCTGGGGTCCAGGCAGTGGGTCCACACTCCCAGACCAAGGCAGAACCACATGCACACGTCTGTTCCTGACCCCTGCACCGGCAGAGAGCTCGGGGGAGCCAGAGTCTGTCAGGCAGCTGCTGGGTTGGCTGCCTGTGTGGGAAGGGGCAGAGCCGACCTAGGGGCAAGTTGGGCCTCTTGCTCTCCCTGCTGCCCTGAGGCTGCTGGGCCAAAGAGGTCTTGGGTATCCAGCCCCTTGCTGGTCCCTTCCCGCTGACGAGGCCCTCTGAGCTCCAGCACCTTGCAGTGTGGAGACAGCCCCTGCCAGCAACCTCCTCTCCAAGGAGGCATCAACCGAGGCCTATGCCCAGGGGAAAGGCACCAGCGGGGATGAGCCTGGGGAGGCGCCCAGGCATGTCTGGACCCAGTCCCCGCAGCCTGCCCCTTGGTGGGGCAGTACCCCCTGAGGCCAGGAAGGTCTGGGCAAGGCTGGCCAGGGGCAGGGGACCTGCTGGGTCCTGCCCCTGGCCTGTGAGGCCTCTGAGCACAACTGGCCCTCTCCCACTGGAAGACCTCCACGGCTGCCTCCAAAGTCCTGTTTGCAAACACTCCCGCCCGCTGTTCACGCCAGGCTCGCACAATGCTCCCAAGCCCGGGAGAAAAGCGCTTCGGGGTGGTGCTCTCTCCGGGCCCTTGCCCCTGAGCCTGGGGGCAAGGCAGGGGGAACACACTCCCAGGCCAAGGCAGAACCACATGCCCACGTCTGTTCCTGTCCCCTGCACCGGCAGAGAGCTTGGGGGAGCCAGAGTCTGTCAGGCAGCTGCTGGGTTGGCCGCCTGTGTGGGAAGGGGCAGAGCCGCCCTAGGGGCAAGTTGGGCCTCTTGCTCTCCCTGCTGCCCTGAGGCTGCTGGGCCAAAGACGTCTTGGGCATCCAGCCCCTTACTGGTCCCTTCCCTCTGACGAGGCCCTCTGAGCTCCAGCACCTTGCAGTGTGGAGACAGCCCCTGCCAGCAACCTCCTCTCCAAGGAGGCCTCAACCGAGGCCTAGGCCCAGGGGAAAGGCTCCAGCGGGGATGAGCCTGGGGAGGCGCCCGGGCATGTCTGGACCCAGGCCCCGCAGCCTGCCCCTTGGTGGGGCAGTACCCCCGGAGGCCAGGAAGGTCTGGGCAAGGCTGGCCAGGGGCAGGGGCCCTGCTGCGTCCTGCCCCTGGCCTGTGGGTCCTCAGAGCACAACCGGCCCTCTCCCACTGGAAGACCTCCCCGGCTGCCTCCAAAGGCCGGTTTGCAAGCGCTCCCACCCACTGTTCCCAGCAGGCGTGCACAATGCTCCCAAGCCCGGGAGAAAAGCGCTTCAGGGTGGTGCTCTCTCCAGGCCCTTGCCCCTGAGCCTGGGGGCAAGGCAGGGTGTCCACACTCCCAGGACAAGGCAGAACCACATGCACACGTCTGATCTGCCCCCTGCACCGGCAGAGAGCTCGGGGGAGCCAGAGTCTGTCAGGCAGCTGCTGGGCTGGCCGCCTGTGTGGGAAGGGGCAGAGCCGACCTAGGGGCAAGTTGGGCCTCTTGCTCTCCCTGCTGCCCTGAGGCTGCTGGGCCAAAGAGTTCTTGGGCATCCAGCCCCTTGCTGGTCCCTTCCCTCTGACGAGGCCCTCTGAGCTCCAGCACCTTGCAGTGTGGAGACAGCCCCTGCCAGCAACCTCCTCTCCAAGGAGGCCTCAACCGAGGCCTAGGCCCAGGGGAAAGGCACCAGCGGGGATGAGCCTGGGGAGGCGCCCGGGCATGTCTGGACCCAGTCCCCGCAGCCTGCCCCTTGGTGCGGCAGTACCCCCGGAGGCCAGGAAGGTCTGGGCAAGGCTGCCAGGGGCAGGGACACTGCTGGGTCCTGCCCCTGGCCTGTGGGGCGTCTGAGCACAACCGACACTCTCCCGCTGGAAGACCTGCCCGGCTGCCTCCAAAGGCCGGTTTGCAAGCACTCCCGCCCGCTGTTCCCGCCAGGCACGCACAATGCTCCCAAGCCCGGGAGAAAAGCGCTTCGGGGTGGTGCTCTCACCGGGCCCTTGCCCCTGAGCCTGGGGGCAAGGCAGGGGGAACACACTCCCAGGCCAAGGCAGAACGACATGCACACGTCTGTTCCTGCCCCCTACACCGGCAGAGAGCTAGGGGGAGCCAGAGACTGCCAGGCTGCTGCTGGGCTGGCCGCCTGTGTGGGACGGGGCAGAGCCGACCTAGGGGCAAATTGGGCCTCTTGCTCTCCCTGCTGCCCTGAGGCTGCTGGGTCAAAGAGGTCTTGGGCATCCAACCCTTTGCTGGTCCCTTCCCTCTGACGAGGCCCTCTGATCTCCAGCACCTTGCAGTGTGGAGACAGCCCCTGCCAGCAACCTCCTCTCCAAGGAGGCCTCAACCGAGGCCTAGGCCCAGGGGAAAGGCACCAGCGGGGATGAGCCTGGGGAGGCGCCCGGGCATGTCTGGACCCAGTCCCCGCAGCCTGCCCCTTGGTGGGGCAGTACCCCCGGGGCCAGGAAGGTCTGGGCAAGGCTGGCCAGGGGCAGGGGCCCTGCTGGGTCCTGCCCCTGGCCTGTGAGGCCTCTGAGCACAACCGGCCCTCTCCCACTGGAAGACCTCCCCAGCTGCATCCAAAGTCCTGTTTGCAAACACTCCCGCCCGCTGTTCACGCCAGGCTCGCACAATGCTCCCAAGCCCGGGAGAACAGCGCTTCGGGATGGTGCTCTCTCCGGGCCCTTGCCCCTGAGCCTGGGGGCCAGGCAGTGGGTCCACACTCCCAGACCAAGGCAGAACCACATGCACACGTCTGTTCCTGACCCCTGCACCGGCAGAGAGCTCGGGGGAGCCAGAGTCTGTCAGGCAGGTGCTGGGCTGGCCGCCTGTGTGGGAAGGGGCAGAGCCGACCTAGGGGCAAGTTGGGCCTCTTCCTCTCCCTGCTGCCCTGAGGCTGCTGGGCCAAAGAGGTCTTGGGCATCCAGCCCCTTGCTGGTCCCTTCCCTCTGACGAGGCCCTCTGAGCTCCAGCACCTTGCAGTGTGGAGACAGCCCCTGCCAGCAACCTCCTCTCCAAGGAGGCCTCAACCAAGGCCTAGGCCCAGGGGAAAGGCACCAGCGGGGATGAGCCTGGGGAGGCGCCCGGGCATGTCTGGACCCAGTCCCCGCAGCCTGCCCCTTGGTGGGGCAGTACCCCCGGAGGCCAGGAAGGTCTGTGCAAGGCTGCCAGGGGCAGGGACAGCGCTGGGTCCTGCCCCTGGCCTGTGGGACGTCTGAGCACAACCGGCACTCTCCCGCTGGAAGACCTCCCCGTCTGCCTCCAAAGGCCGGTTTGCAAGCACTCCCGCCCGCTGTTCCCGCCAGGCACGCACAATGCTCCCAAGCCCGGGAGAAAAGCGCTTCGGGGTGGTGCTCTCTCCGGGCCCTTGCCCCTAAGCCTGCGGGCCAGGCAGGGGGAACACTCTCCCAGGCCAAGACAGAACGACATGAACACGTCTGTTCCTGCCCCCTACACCGGCAGAGAGCTCGGGGGAGCCAGAGTCTCTCAGGCAGGTGCTGGGCTGGCCGCCTGTGTGGGAAGGGGCAGAGCCGACCTAGGGGCAAGTTGGGCCTCTTGCTCTCCCTGCTGCCCTGAGGCTGCTGGGCCAAAGACGTCTTGGGCATCCAGCCCTTTGCTGGTCCCTTCCCTCTGACGAGGCCCTCTGAGCTCCAGCACCTTGCAGTGTGGAGACAGCACCTGCCAGCAATCTCCTCTCCAAGGAGGCCTCAACCGAGGCCTAGGCCCAGGGGAAAGGCACCAGCGGGGATGAGCCTGGGGAGGCGCCCGGGCATGTCTGGACCCAGTCCCCGCAGCCTGCCCCTTGGTGGGGCAGTACCCCTGGAGGCCAGGAAGGTCTGGGCAAGGCTGACCAGGGGCAGGGGACCTGCTGGGTCCTGCCCCTGGCCTGTGGGGCCTCTGAGCACAACCGGCCCTCTCCCACTGGAAGACCTCCCCGGCTGCCTCCAAAGGCCGTTTTGCACGCACTCCCGCCCACTGTTCCCACCAAGCGCGCACAATGCTCCCAAGCCCGGGAGAAAAGCGCTTCGGGGTGGTGCTCTCTCCGGGCCCTTGCCCCTGCGCATGGGGGCCAGGCAGGGGGTCCACACTCCCAGGGCAAGGCAGAACCACATGCACACGTCTGTTCCTGACCCCTGCACCGGCAGAGAGCTCGGGGGAGCCAGAGTCTGTCAGGCAGCTGCTGGGCTGGCCGCCTGTGTGGGAAGGGGCAGAGCCGACCTAGGGGCAAATTGGGCCTCTTGCTCTCCCTGCTGCCCTGAGGCTGCTGGGCCAAAGAGGTCTTGGGCATCCAGCCCTTTGCTTGTCCCTTCCCTCTGACGAGGCCCTCTGAGCTCCAGCACCTTGCAGTGTGGAGACAGCCCCTGCCAGCAACCTCCTCTCCAAGGAGGCCTCAACCGAGACCTAGGACCAGGGGAAAGGCACCAGCGGGGATGAGCCTGGGGAGGCGCCCGGGCATGTCTGGACCCAGTCCCCGCAGACTGCCCCTTGGTGGGGCAGTACCCCCGGAGGCCAGGAAGGTCTGGGAAAGGCTGGCCAGGGGCAGGGGACCTGCTGGGTCCTGCCCCTGGCCTGTGGGGCCTCTGAGCACAACCGGCCCTCTCCCACTGGAAGACCTCCCCGGCTGCCTCCAAAGTCCTGTTTGCCAACACTACCACCCGCTGTTCACGCCAGACTTGCACAATGCTCCCAAGCCCGGGAGAAAAGTGCTTCGGGGTGGTGCTCTCTCCGGGCCCTTGCCCCTGAGCCTCGGGGCAAGGCATGGGGCACACACTCCCAGGCCAAGGCAGAACCACATGCACACGTCTGTTCCTGACCCCTGCACCGGCAGAGAGCTCGGGGAGCCAGAGTCTGTCAGGCAGCTGCTGGGTTGGCTGCCTGTGTGGGAAGGGGCAGAGCCGACCTAGGGGCAAGTTGGGCCTCTTGCTCTCCCTGCTGCCCTGAGGCTGCTGGGCCAAAGAGGTCTTGGGCATCCAGCCCCTTGCTGGTCCCTTCCCGCTGACGAGGCCCTCTGAGCTCCAGCACCTTGCAGTGTGGAGACAGCCCCTGCCAGCAACCTCCTCTCCGAGGAGGCATCAACCGAGGCCTATGCCCAGGGGAAAGGCACCAGCGGGGATGAGCCTGGGGAGGCGCCCAGGCATGTCTGGACCCAGTCCCCGCAGGCTGCCCCTTGGTGGGGCAGTACCCCCGGAGGCCAGGAAGGTCTGGGCAAGGCTGGCCAGGGGCAGGGGACCTGCTGGGTCCTGCCCCTGGCCTGTGAGGCCTCTGAGCACAACCGGCCCTCTCCCACTGGTAGACCTCCACGGCTGCCTCCAAAGTCCTGTTTGCAAACACTCCCGCCCGCTGTTCACGCCAGGCTCGCACAATGCTCCCAAGCCCGGGAGAAAAGCGCATTGGGGTGTTGCTCTCTCCGGGCCCTTGCCCCTGAGCCTGGGGGCAAGGCAGGGGGAACACACTCCCAGGCCAAGGCAGAACCACATGCCCACGTCTGTTCCTGTCCCCTGCACCGGCAGAGAGCTTGGGGGAGCCAGAGTCTGTCAGGCAGCTGCTGGGTTGGCCGCCTGTGTGGGAAGGGGCAGAGCCGCCCTAGGGGCAAGTTGGGCCTCTTGCTCTCCCTGCTGCCCTGAGGCTGCTGGGCCAAAGACGTCTTGGGCATCCAGCCCCTTACTGGTCCCTTCCCTCTGACGAGGCCCTCTGAGCTCCAGCACCTTGCAGTGTGGAGACAGCCCCTGCCAGCAACCTCCTCTCCAAGGAGGCCTCAACCGAGGCCTAGGCCCAGGGGAAAGGCACCAGCGGGGATGAGCCTGGGGAGGCGCCCGGGCATGTCTGGACCCAGGCCCCGCAGCCTGCCCCTTGGTGGGGCAGTACCCCCGGAGGCCAGGAAGGTCTGGGCAAGGCTGGCCAGGGGCAGGGGCCCTGCTGCGTCCTGCCCCTGGCCTGTGGGGCCTCTGAGCACAACCGGCCCTCTCCCACTGGAAGACCTCCCCGGCTGCCTCCAAAGGCCGGTTTGCAAGCGCTCCCGCCCACTGTTCCCACCAAGCGCGCACAATGCTCCCAAGCCCGGGAGAAAAGCGCTTCGGGGTGGTGCTCTCTCCGGGCCCTTGCCCCTGAGCCTGGGGGCAAGGCAGAGGGTCCACACTCCCAGACCAAGGCAGAACCACATGCACACGTCTGATCTGTCCCCTGCAACGGCAGAGAGCTCGGGGGAGCCAGAGACTGCCAGGCTGCTGCTGGGCTGGCTGCCTGTGTGGGACGGGGCAGAGCCGACCTAGGGGCAAGTTTGGCCTCTTGCTCTCCCTGCTGCCCTGAGGCTGCTGGGTCAAAGAGGTCTTGGGCATCCAGCCCTTTGCTGGTGCCTTCCCTCTGACGAGGCCCTCTGAGCTCCAGCACCTTGCAGTGTGGAGACAGCCCCTGCCAGCAACCTCCTCTCCAAAGAGGCCTCAACCGAGGACTACACCCAGGGGAAAGGCACCAGCGGGGATGATCCTGGGGAGGCGCACGGACATGTCTGGACCCAGTCTCCGCAGCCTGCCCCTTGGTGGGGCAGTACCCCCGGAGGCCAGGAAGGTCTGGGCAAGTCTGGCCAGGGGCAGGGGCCCTGCTGGGTCCTGCCCCTGGCCTGTGGGGCCTCTGAGCACAACCGGCCCTCTCCCACTGGAAGACGTCCCCGGCTGCCTCGAAAGGCCGGTTTGCAAGCACTCCCGCCCACTGTTCCAACCAAGGGCGCACAACGCTCCCAAGCCCGGGAGAAAATCGCCTCGGGGTGGTGCTCTCTCCGGGCCCTTTCCCCTGAGCCTGGGGGCCAGGAAGGGGGTCCACACTCCCAGGCCAAGGCAGAACGACATGCACACGTCTGTTCCTGCCCCATGCACCGGCAGAGAGCTCGGGGGAGCCAGAGTCTGTCAGGCAGCTGCTGGGCTGGCCGCCTGTGTGGGAAGGGGCAGAGCCGACCTAGGGGCAAGTTGGGCCTCTTGCTCTCCCTGCTGCCCTGAGGCTGCTGGGCCAAAGAGATCTTGGGCATCCAGCCCCTTGCTTGTCCCTTCCCTCTGACGAGGCCCTCTGAGCTCCAGCACCTTGCAGTGTGGAGACAGCCCCTGCCAGCAACCTCCTCTCCAAGGAGGCCTCAACCGAGGCCTAGGACCAGGGGAAAGGCACCAGCGGGGATGAGCCTGGGGAGGCGCCCGGGCATGTCTGGACCCAGTCCCCGCAGCCTGCCCCTTGGTGGGGCAGTACCCCCGGAGGCCAGGAAGGTCTGGGCAAGGCTGGCGAGGGGCAGGGGACCTGCTGGGTCCTGCCCCTGGCCTGTGAGGCCTCTGAGCACAACCGGCCCTCTCCCACTGGTAGACCTTCACGGCTGCCTCCAAAGTCCTGTTTGCAAACACTCCCGCCCGCTGTTCACGCCAGGCTCGCACAATGCTCCCAAGCCCGGGAGAAAAGCACTTCGGGGTGGTGCTCTCTCCGGGCCCTTGCCCCTGAGCCTGGGGGCAAGGCAGGGGGAACACACTCCCAGGCCAAGGCAGAACCACATGCCCACGTCTGTTCCTGTCCCCTGCACCGGCAGAGAGCTTGGGGGAGCCAGAATCTGTCAGGCAGCTGCTGGGTTGGCCGCCTGTGTGGGAAGGGGCAGAGCCGCCCTAGGGGCAAGTTGGGCCTCTTGCTCTCCCTGCTGCCCTGAGGCTGCTGGGCCAAAGACGTCTTGGGCATCCAGCCCCTTACTGGTCCCTTCCCTCTGACGAGGCCCTCTGAGCTCCAGCACCTTGCAGTGTGGAGACAGCCCCTGCCAGCAACCTCCTCTCCAAGGAGGCCTCAACCGAGGCCTAGGCCCAGGGGAAAGGCACCAGCGGGGATGAGCCTGGGGAGGCGCCCGGGCATGTCTGGACCCAGGCCCCGCAGCCTGCCCCTTGGTGGGGCAGTACCCCCGGAGGCCAGGAAGGTCTGGGCAAGGCTGGCCAGGGGCAGGGGCCCTGCTGCGTCCTGCCCCTGGCCTGTGGGGCCTCTGAGCACAACCGGCCCTCTCCCACTGGAAGACCTCCACGGCTGCCTCCAAAGGCCGGTTTGCAAGCGCTCCCGCCCACTGTTCCCAGCAGGCTTGCACAATGCTCCCAAGCCCGTGAGAAAAGCGCATTGGGGTGGTTCTCTCTCCGGGCCCTTGCCCCTGAGCCTCGGGGCAAGGCACGGGGAACACACTCCCTGGCCAAGGCAGAACCACATGCCCACGTCTGTTCCTGTCCCCTGCACCGGCAGAGAGCTCGGGGGAGCCAGAGTCTCTCAGGCAGGTGCTGGGCTGGCCGCCTGTGTGGGAAGGGGCAGAGCCGACCTAGGGGCAAGTTGGGCCTCTTGCTCTCCCTGCTGCCCTGAGGCTGCTGGGCCAAAGACGTCTTGGGCATCCAGCCCTTTGCTGGTCCCTTCCCTCTGACGAGGCCCTCTGATCTCCAGCACCTTGCAGTGTGGAGACAGCACCTGCCAGCAATCTCCTCTCCAAGGAGGCCTCAACCGAGGCCTAGGCCCAGGGGAAAGGCACCAGCGGGGATGAGCCTGGGGAGGCGCCCGGGCATGTCTGGACCCAGTCCCCGTAGCCTGCCCCTTGGTGGGGCAGTACCCCTGGAGGCCAGGAAGGTCTGGGCAAGGCTGACCAGGGGCAGGGGACCTGCTGGGTCCTGCCCCTGGCCTTTGGGGCCTCCGAGCACAACCGGCCCTCTCCTACTGGAAGACCTCCCCGGCTGCCTCCAAAGGCCGTTTTGCACGCACTCCCGCCCATTGTTCCCACCAAGCGCGCACAATGCTCCCAAGCCCGGGAGAAAAGCGCTTCGGGGTGGTGCTCTCTCCGGGCCCTTGCCCCTGAGCCTGGGGGCCAGGAAGGGGGTCCACACTCCCAGGGCAAGGCAGAACCACATGCACACGTCTGTTCCTGACCCCTGCACCGGCAGAGAGCTCGGGGGAGCCAGAGTCTGTCAGGCAGCTGCTGGGCTGGCCGCCTTTGTGGGAAGGGGCAGAGCCGACCTAGGGGCAAGTTGGGCCTCTTGCTCTCCCTGCTGCCCTGAGGCTGCTGGGCCAAAGAGGTCTTGGGCATCCAGCCCTTTGCTTGTCCCTTCCCTCTGACGAGGCCCTCTGAGCTCCAGCACCTTGCAGTGTGGAGACAGCCCCTGCCAGCAACCTCCTCTCCAAGGAGGCCTCAACCGAGACCTAGGACCAGGGGAAAGGCACCAGCGGGGATGAGCCTGGGGAGGCGCCCGGGCATGTCTGGACCCAGTCCCCGCAGCCTGCCCCTTGGTGGGGCAGTACCCCCGGAGGCCAGGAAGGTCTGGGCAAGGCTGGCCAGGGGCAGGGGACCTGCTGGGTCCTGTCCCTGGCCTGTGGGGCCTCTGAGCACAACCGGCCCTCTCCCACTGGAAGACCTCCCCGGCTGCTTCCAAAGTCCTGTTTGCCAACACTCCCACCCGCTGTTCACGCCAGACTTGCACAATGCTCCCAAGCCCGGGAGAAAAGCGCTTCGGGGTGGTGCTCTCTCCGGGCCCTTGCCCCTGAGCCTGGGGGCAAGGCATGGGGAACACACTCCCAGGCCAAGGCAGAACCACATGCCCACGTCTGTTCCTGTCCCCTGCACCGGCAGAGAGCTTGGGGGAGCCAGAGTCTGTCAGGCAGCTGCTGGTTTGGCCGCCTGTGTGGGAAGGGGCAGAACCGCCCTAGGGGCAAGTTGGGCCTCTTGCTCTCCCTGCTGCCCTGAGGCTGCTGGGCCAAAGACGTCTTGGGCATCCAGCCCCTTACTGGTCCCTTCCCTCTGACGAGGCCCTCTGAGCTCCAGCACCTTGCAGTGTGGAGACAGCCCCTGCCAGCAACCTCTTCTCCAAGGAGGCCTCAACCGAGGCCTAGGCCCAGGGGAAAGGCACCAGCGGGGATGAGCCAGGGGAGGCGCCCGAGCATGTCTGGACCCTGTCCCCGCAGCCTGCCCCTTGGTGGGGCAGTACCCCCGGAGGCCAGGAAGGTCTGGGTAAGGCTGGCCAGGGGCAGGGACCCTGCTGGGTCCTGCCCCTGGCATGTGGGGCCTCTGAGCACAACCGGCCCTTTCCCACTGGAAGACCTCCCCGGCTGCCTCCAAAGGCCGGTTTGCAAGCACTCCCGCCCACTGTTCCCGCCAGGCGCGCACAATGCTCCCAAGCCCGGGAGAAAAGCGCTTCGGGGTGTTGGTCTCTCCGGGCCCTTGCCCCTGAGCCTGGGGGCCAGGCAGGGGATCCACAGTCCCAGGCCAAGGCACAACAACATGCACACGTCTGTTCCTGCCCCCTCCACCGGCAGAGAGCTGGGGGGAGCCAGAGTCTGTCAGGCAGCTGCTGGGCGGGCCGCCTGTGTGGGAAGGGGCAGAGCCGACCTAGGGGCAAGTTGGGCCTCTTGCTCTCCCTGCTGCCCTGAGGCTGCTGGGCCAAAGAGGTCTTGGGCATCCAGCCCCTTGCTGGTCCCTTCCCTCTGACGAGGCCCTCTGAGCTCCAGCACCTTGCAGTGTGGAGACAGCCCCTGCCAGCAACCTCCTCTCCAAGGAGGCCTCAACCGAGGCCTAGGCCCAGGGGAAAGGCACCAGCGGGGATGAGCCAGTGGAGGCGCACGGGCATATCAGGACCCAGTCCCCGCAGCCTGCCCCTTGGTGGGGCAGTACCCCCGGAGGCCAGGAAGGTCTGGGCAAGGCTGGCCAGGGGCAGGGTCCCTGCTGGGTCCTGCCCCTGGCCTGTGGGGCCTCTGAGCACAACCGGCCCTCTCCCACTGGAAGACCTCCCCGGCTGCCTCCAAAGGCCGGTTTGCCAACACTCCCGCCCGCTGTTCCCGCCAGGCACGCACAACGCTCCCAAGGCCAGGAGAAAAGCGCTTCGGGGTGTTGCTCTCTCCGGGACCTTGCCCCTGAGCCTGGGGTCCAGGCAGTGGGTCCACACTCCCGGACCAAGGCAGAACCACATGCACACGTCTGTTCCTGACCCCTGCACCGGCAGAGAGCTCGGGGGAGCCAGAGTCTGTCAGGCAGCTGCTGGGTTGGCTGCCTGTGTGGGAAGGGGCAGAGCCGACCTAGGGGCAAGTTGGGCCTCTTGCTCTCCCTGCTGCCCTGAGGCTGCTGGGCCAAAGAGGTCTTGGGTATCCAGCCCCTTGCTGGTCCCTTCCCGCTGACGAGGCCCTCTGAGCTCCAGCACCTTGCAGTGTGGAGACAGCCCCTGCCAGCAACCTCCTCTCCAAGGAGGCATCAACCGAGGCCTATGCCCAGGGGAAAGGCACCAGCGGGGATGAGCCTGGGGAGGCGCCCAGGCATGTCTGGACCCAGTCCCCGCAGCCTGCCCCTTGGTGGGGCAGTACCCCCTGAGGCCAGGAAGGTCTGGGCAAGGCTGGCCAGGGGCAGGGGACCTGCTGGGTCCTGCCCCTGGCCTGTGAGGCCTCTGAGCACAACCGGCCCTCTCCCACTGGAAGACCTCCACGGCTGCCTCCAAAGTCCTGTTTGCAAACACTCCCGCCCGCTGTTCACGCCAGGCTCGCACAATGCTCCCAAGCCCGGGAGAAAAGCGCTTCGGGGTGGTGCTCTCTCCGGGCCCTTGCCCCTGAGCCTGGGGGCAAGGCAGGGGGAACACACTCCCAGGCCAAGGCAGAACCACATGCCCACGTCTGTTCCTGTCCCCTGCACCGGCAGAGAGCTTGGGGGAGCCAGAGTCTGTCAGGCAGCTGCTGGGTTGGCCGCCTGTGTGGGAAGGGGCAGAGCCGCCCTAGGGGCAAGTTGGGCCTCTTGCTCTCCCTGCTGCCCTGAGGCTGCTGGGCCAAAGACGTCTTGGGCATCCAGCCCCTTACTGGTCCCTTCCCTCTGACGAGGCCCTCTGAGCTCCAGCACCTTGCAGTGTGGAGACAGCCCCTGCCAGCAACCTCCTCTCCAAGGAGGCCTCAACCGAGGCCTAGGCCCAGGGGAAAGGCTCCAGCGGGGATGAGCCTGGGGAGGCGCCCGGGCATGTCTGGACCCAGGCCCCGCAGCCTGCCCCTTGGTGGGGCAGTACCCCCGGAGGCCAGGAAGGTCTGGGCAAGGCTGGCCAGGGGCAGGGGCCCTGCTGCGTCCTGCCCCTGGCCTGTGGGTCCTCAGAGCACAACCGGCCCTCTCCCACTGGAAGACCTCCCCGGCTGCCTCCAAAGGCCGGTTTGCAAGCGCTCCCACCCACTGTTCCCAGCAGGCGTGCACAATGCTCCCAAGCCCGGGAGAAAAGCGCTTCAGGGTGGTGCTCTCTCCGGGCCCTTGCCCCTGAGCCTGGGGGCAAGGCAGGGTGTCCACACTCCCAGGACAAGGCAGAACCACATGCACACGTCTGTTCCTGGCCCCTACACCGGCAGAGAGCTCGGGGGAGCCAGAGACGGCCAGGCTGCTGCTGGGCTGGCTGCCTGTGTGGGACGGGGCAGAGCCGACCTAGGGGCAAGTTGGGCCTCTTGCTCTCCCTGCTGCCCTGAGGCTGCTGGGTCAAAGAGGTCTTGGGCATCCAGCCCTTTGCTGGTGCCTTCCCTCTGACGAGGCCCTCTGAGCTCCAGCACCTTGCAGTGTGGAGACAGCCCCTGCCAGCAACCTCCTCTCCAAGGAGGCCTCAACCGAGGCCTAGGACCAGGGGAAAGGCACCAGCGGGGATGAGCCTGGGGAGGCGCCCGGGCATGTCTGGACCCAGTCCCCGCAGCCTGCCCCTTGGTGGGGCAGTACCCCCGGAGGCCAGGAAGGTCTGGGCAAGGCTGGCCACGGGCAGGGGCCCTGCTGGGTCCTGCCCCTGGCCTGTGGGGCCTCTGAGCACAACCGGCCCTCTCCCACTGGAAGACTTCCCCGGCTGCCTCCAAAAGCCGGTTTGCCAACACTCCCGCCCGCTGTTCCCGCCAGGCACGCACAATTCTCCCAAGCCCGGGAGAAAAGCGCTTCGGGGTGTTGCTCTCTCCGGGCCCTTGCCCCTGAGTGTGGGGGCGAGGCAGTGGGACCACACTCCCAGACCAACGCAGAACCACATGCACACGTCTGTTCCTGCCCCCTACACCGGCAGAGAGTTCGGGGGAGCCAGAGACTGCCAGGCTGCTGCTGGGCTGGCTGCCTGTGTGGGACGGGGTAGAGCCGACCTAGGGGCAAGTTGGGCCTCTTGCTCTCCCTGCTGCCCTGAGGCTGCTGGGTCAGAGAGGTCTTGGGCATCCAGCCCTTTGCTGGTCCTTTCCCTCTGACGAGGCCCTCTGAGCTCCAGCACCTTGCAGTGTGCAGACAGCCCCTGCCGGCAACCTCCTCTCCAAGGAGGCCTCAACCGAGGCCTAGGCCCAGGGGAAAGGCACCAGCGGGGATGAGCCTGGGGAGGCGCCCGGGCATGTCTGGACCCAGGCCCCGCAGCCTGCCCCTTGGTGGGGTAGTACCCCCGGAGGCCAGGAAGGTCTGGGCAAGGCTGCCAGAGGCAGGGACACTGCTGGGTCCTGCCCCTGGCCTGTGGGGCCTCTGAGAACAACTGGCACTCTCCCGCTGGAAGACCTCCCCGGCTGCCTCCAAAGGCTTGTTTGCAAGCACTCAATCCCGCTGTTCACGCCAACTGCGCACAATGCTCCCAAGCCCGGGAGAAAAGCATTTTGGGGTGGTGCTCACTCCGGGCTTTGGAAGACCTCCCCGGCTGCCTCCAAGGCCGGTTTGCAAGCACTTCTGCCTGCTGTTCCCGCCACCCGCGCACAATGCTCCCAAGCCCGGGAGAAAAGCGTTTCGGGGTGGTGTTCTCTCTGGGCCCAAGAAAGACCTCCCGGGCTGCCCCCAAATGCCGGTTTGCAAGCACTCCCACTCGCTGTTCCCGCCATCCGTGCAAATGCTCCAAGCCCAGGAGAAAAGCCCTTCAGGGTGGTGCTCTCTCCCGGCCCTTGGAAGACCTCCCCGGCTGCCTCCAAAGGCTGGATTTCAAGTACTCCCTCCCGCTGTCCCGCCAGCCGCACACAATGCTCCCAATCACGGGAGAAAAGCGCTTCGGGGTGGTGCTCTCTACGGGCCCTTGGAAGACCTCCCCGTTTGTCTCCAAAGGCCGGTTTGCAAGCACTCATGCCCGCTGTTCCCGCCAGCCGCGCACAATGCTCCCAAGCCTAGGAGAAAAGCGCTTCGGGGTGGTGCTCTCTCCCGGCCCTTGGAAGACCTCCCCGGCTGCCTCCAAAGGCCGGTTTGCAAGCACTCAATCCCGCTGTTCCCGCCAGCCGCGCACAATGCTCCCAAGCCCGGGAGAAAAGCGCTTCGGGGTGGTGCTCTCTCCCGGCCCTTGGAAGACCTCCCCGGCTGCCTCCAAAGGCTGGTTTTCAAGAACTCCCTCCCGCTGACCCGCCAGCCGCACACAATGCTCCCAAGCCCGGGAGAAAAGCATTTTGGGGTGGTCTCTCCTCGGGCCCTTGGAAGACTCCCCGGCTGCCTCTAAAGGCCGGTTTGCAAGCACTCATGTCCTCTGTTCCCGACAGCCGCGAACAATGCTCCCAATTCCGTGAGAAAAGTGCTTCGGGATGGTGCTCTCTCCGGGCCCTTGGAAGACCTCCCAAGCTGCCTCCAAAGGCCGGTTTGCAAGCACTCCCGCCCGCTGTTCCCGCCAGCCTCGCACAATGCTCCCAAGACCGGGAGAAAAGCGCTTCGGGGTGGTGTTCTCTCCGTGCCAATGGAGGACCTCCCTGGCTGCCCCCAAAGGCCGGTTTGCAAGCACTCCCACTCGCTGTTCCCGCCAGCCACGCACAATCCTCCAAAACCCCGGAGAAAAGCGCTTCGGGGTGGTGTTCTCTCCGTGCCCATGGAAGACCTCCCGGGGTGCCCCCAAAGGCCGGTTTGCAAGCACTCCCACTCGCTGTTCCCGCCATCCACGCACAATGCTCCCAAGCCCGGGAGAAAAGCATTTTGGGGTGGTGCTCACACCGGGCCCTGGAAGACCTCCCCGGCTGCCTCCAAAGGACGGTTTTCAAGCACTCCTGCCTGCTGTTCCCGCCACCCGCGCACAATGCTCCCAAGCCCGGGAGAAAAGCGCTTCGGGGTGGTGCTCTCTACAGGCCCTTGGAAGACCTCCCCGGCTGCCTCCAAAGGCCGGTTTGCAAGGACTCCTTCCTGCTGTTCCCGCCATCCGCGCACAATGCTCCCAAGCCCGGGAGAAAAGCATTTTGGGGTGGTGCTCACACCGGGCCCTGGAAGACCTCCCCGGCTGCCTCCAAAGGACGGTTTTCAAGCACTCCTGCCTGCTGTTCCCGCCACCCGCGCACAATGCTCCCAAGCCCGGGAGAAAAGCGCTTCGGGGTGGTGCTCTCTACAGGCCCTTGGAAGACCTCCCCGGCTGCCTCCAAAGGCCGGTTTGCAAGGACTCCTTCCTGCTGTTCCCGCCATCCGCGCACAATGCTCCCAAGCCCGGGAGAAAAGCATTTTGGGGTGGTGCTCACACCGGGCCCTGGAAGACCTCCCCGGCTGCCTCCAAAGGACGGTTTTCAAGCACTCCTGCCTGCTGTTCCCGCCACCCGCGCATAATGCTCCCAAGCGCGGGAGAAAAGCGCTTCGGGGTGGTGCTCTCTACAGGCCCTTGGAAGACCTCCCCGGCTGCCTCCAAAGGCCCGTTTGCAAGGACTCCTTCCTGCTGTTCCCGCCAGCCACGCACAATGCTCCCAAGCCCGGGAGAAAAGCATTTTGGGGTGGTGCTCACTCCGGGCCCTTGGAAGACCTCCCCGGCTGCCTCCAAAGGCCAGTTTGCAAGCAGTCCTGCCTGCTGTTCCCGCCAGCCGCGCACAATGCTCCCAAGCCCGGGAGAAAAGCGCTTCGGGGTGGTGCTCTCTCCGGGCCCTTGGAAGACATCCCCGGCTGCCTCCAAAGGCCGGTTTGCAAGCACTCATGCCCGTTGTTCCCACCAGCCGCGCACAATGCTCCCAAGCCCGGGAGAAAAGCATTTTGGGGTGGTGCTCACTCCGGGCCCTTGGAAGACCTCCCCGGCTGCCTCCAAAGGCCAGTTTGCAAGCAGTCCTGCCTGCTGTTCCCGCCAGCCGCGCACAATGTTCCCAAGCCCGGGAGAAAAGCGCTTCGGGGTGGTGCTCGCTCCGGGCACTTGGAAGACGTCCCGGGCTGCCTCCAAAGGCCGGTTTGCAAGCATTCATGTCCGTTGTTCCCGACAGCCGCGCACAATGCTCCCAAGCCCGAGAGAAAAGCATTTTGGGGTGGTGCTCTCTCCGGGCCCTTGGAAGACCTCCCGGGCTGCCTCCAAAGGCCAGTTTGCAAGCATTCATGTCCGTTGTTCCCGACAGCCGCGCACAATGCTCCCAAGCCCGGGAGAAAAGCGCTTCAGGGTGGTGTTCTCTCAGGGACCATGGAGGACCTCCCCGGCTGCCCCCAAAGGCCGGTTTGCAAGCATTCCCACTCGCTGTTCCCGCCAGGCACACACAATGTTCCAAAACCCCGGAGAAAAGCGCTTCGGGGTGGTGCTCTCTCCGCGCCCTTGGAAGACTTCTCTGGCTGCCGCCAAAGGCCGGTTTGCAAGAATTCCCTCCCGCTGTCCCACCAGCCGCACACAATGCTCCAAAACCCGAGAGAAAAGCGCTTCGAGGTGGTGCTCTCTCCGGGCCCTTGGAAGACCTCCCCGGCTGCCTCCAAAGGCCGGTTTGCAAGCACTCCTGCCTGCTGTTCCCGCCACTCGCGCACAATGCTCCCAAGCCCGGAAGAAAAGCATTTTGGGGTAGTGCTCTCTCCGGGCCCTTGGAAGACCTCCCGGGCTGCCTCCAAAGGCCGGTTTGCAAGCACTCATGTCCGCTGTTCCCGACAGCCGCGCACAATGCTCCCAAGCCCGGGAGAAAAGCATTTTGGGGTGGTGATCAGTCCGGGCCCTTGGAAGACCTCCCCGGCTGCCTCCAAAGGACAGTTTGCAAGAACTCATGCCCGCTGTTCCCGCCAGGCACGCACAATGCTCCCAAGCCCGGGAGAAAAGCGCTTCGGGGTGGTGCTCTCACCGGGCCCTTGCCCCTGAGCCTGGGGGCACTGCAGGGGGAACACACTCCCAGGACAAGGCAGAACCACATGCAAACGTCTGTTCCTGGTCCCTGCACCGGCAGAGAGCTCGGGGGAGCCAGAGTATGCCAGGCAGCTGCTGGGTTGGCGGCCTGTGTGGAAAGGGGCAGAGCCGACCTAGGGGCAAGTTGGGCCTCTTGCTCTCCCTGCTGCCCTGAGGCTGCTGGGCCAAAGAGGTCTTGGGCATCCAGCCCCTTGCTGGTCCCTGCCCTCTGATGAGGCCCTCTGAGCTCCAGCACCTTGCAGTGTGGAGACAGCCCCTGCCAGCAACCTCCTCTCCAAGGAGGCCTCAACCGAGGCCTAGGCCCAGGGGAAAGGCACCAGCGGGGATGAGCCTGGGGAGGCGTCCGGGCATGACTGGACTCAGGCCCGCAGCCTGCCCCTTGGTGGGGCAGTACCCCCGGAGGCCAGGAAGGTCTGGGCAAGGCTGGCCAGGGGCAGGGGCCCTGCTGGGTCCTGTCCCTGGCCTGTAGGGCCTCTGAGCACAACCGGCCCTCTCCCACTGGAAGACCTCCCCGGCTGCCTCCAAAGGCCAGTTTGCCAACACTCCTGCCCGCTGTTCCCGCCAGGCACGCACAATGCTCCCAATTCCGTGAGAAAAGTGCTTCCGCATGGTGCTCTCTCCGGGCCCTTGGAAGACCTCCCAAGCTGCCTCCAAAGGCCGGCTTGCAAGCACTTCCACCCGCTGTTCCCGCCAGCCTCGCACAATGCTCCCAAGACCGGGAGAAAAGCGCTTCGGGGTGGTGTTCTCTCCGTGCCCATGGAGGACCTCCCTGGCTGGCCCCAAAGGCCGGTTTGAGAGCACTCCCACTCGCTGTTCCCCCCAGCCACGCACAATCCTCCAAAACCCCGGAGAAAAGCGCTTCGGGGTGGTGTTCTCTCCGTGCCCATGGAAGACCTCCCGGGGTGCCCCCAAAGGCCGGTTTGGAACCACTCCCACTCGCTGTTCCCGCCATCCGCGCAAATGTTCCAAGCCCTGGAGAAAAGCGCTTCTGGGTGGTGCTCTCTCCTGGCCCTTGGAAGACCTCCCCGGCTGCCTCCAAAGGCCGGTTTGCAAGCACTCCCGCCGGCTGTTCCCACCAGCCACGCACAATGCTCCCAAGCCCGGGAGAAAAGCATTTTGGGGTGGTGCTCACACCGGGCCCTGGAAGACCTCCCCGGCTGCCTCCAAAGGACGGTTTTCAAGCACTCCTGCCTGCTGTTCCCGCCACCCGCGCACAATGCTCCCAAGCCCGGGAGAAAAGCGCTTCGGGGTGGTGCTCTCTACAGGCCCTTCGAAAACCTCCCCGGCTGCCTCCAAAGGCCGGTTTGCAAGGACTCCTTCCTGCTGTTCCCGCCAGCCACGCACAATGCTCCCAAGCCCGGGAGAAAAGCATTTTGGGGTGGTGCTCACTCCGGGCCCTTGGAAGACTTCCCCGGCTGCCTCCAATGGCCAGTTTGAAAGCACTCATGCCCGCTGTTCCCACCAGCCGCGCACAATGCTCCCAAGCCCGGGAGAAAAGCTTTTTGGGGTGGTGCTCACACCGGGCCCTGGAAGACCTCCCCGGCTGCCTTCAAAGGCCGGTTTTCAAGCACTCCTGCCTGCTGTTCCCGCCACCTGCGCACAATGCTCCCAAGCCCGGGAGAAAAGCGCTTCGGGGTGGTGCTCTCTACAGGCCCTTGGAAGACCTCCCCGGCTGCCTCCAAAGGCTGGATTTCAAGTACTCCCTCCCGCTGTCCCGCCAGCCGCATACAATGCTCCCAATCACGGGAGAAAAACGCTTCGGGGTGGTGCTCTCTACGGGCCCTTGGAAGACCTCCCCGTTTGTCTCCAAAGGCCGGTTTGCAAGCACTCAATCCCGCTGTTCCCGCCAGCCGCGCACAATGCTCCCAAGCCCGGGAGAAAAGCGCTTCGGGGTGGTGCTCTCTCCCGGCCCTTGGAAGACCTCCCCGGCTGCCTCCAAAGGCTGGTTTTCAAGAACTCCCTCCCGCTGACCCGCCAGCCGCACACAATGCTCCCAAGCCCGGGAGAAAAGCATTTTGAGGTGGTCTCTCTCCGGGCCCTTGGAAGACTCCCCGGCTGCCTCTAAAGGCCGGTTTGCAAGCACTCATGTCCTCTGTTCCCGACAGCCGCGAACAATGCTCCCAATTCCGTGAGAAAAGTGCTTCGGGATGGTGCTCTCTCCGGGCCCTTGGAAGACCTCCCAAGCTGCCTCCAAAGGCCGGTTTGCAAGCACTCCCGCCCGCTGTTCCCGCCAGCCTCGCACAATGCTCCCAAGACCGGGAGAAAAGCGCTTCGGGGTGGTGTTTTCTCCGTGCCAAAGGAGGACCTCCCTGGCTGCCCCCAAAGGCCGGTTTGCAAGCACTCCCACTCGCTGTTCCCGCCAGCCACGCACAATCCTCCAAAACCCCGGAGAAAAGCGCTTCGGGGTGGTGTTCTCTCCGTGCCCATGGAAGACCTCCCGGGGTGCCCCCAAAGGCCGGTTTGCAAGCACTCCCACTCGCTGTTCCCGCCATCCGCGCACAATGCTCCCAAGCCCGGGAGAAAAGCATTTTGGGGTGGTGCTCACACCGGGCCCTGGAAGACCTCCCCGGCTGCCTCCAAAGGCCAGTTTGCAAGCAGTCCTGCCTGCTGTTCCCGCCAGCCGCGCACAATGTTCCCAAGCCCGGGAGAAAAGCGCTTCGGGGTGGTGCTCTCTCCGGGCACTTTCAAGACCTCCCCGGCTGCCTCCAAAGGCCGGTTTGTAAGTACTCATTCCCGCCGCTTCCGCCAGCCACGCACAATGCTCCCAAGCCCGGGAGAAAAGCATTTTGGGGTGGTGCTCTCTCCGGGCCCTTGGAAGACCTCCCGGGCTGCCTCCAAAGGCCGGTTTGCAAGCATTCATGTCCGTTGTTCCCGACAGCCGCGCACAATGCTCCCAAGCCCGAGAGAAAAGCATTTTGGGGTGGTGATCAGTCCGGCCCTTGGAAGACCTCCCCGGCTGCCTCCAAAGGACAGTTTGCAAGCACTCATGCCCGCTGTTCCCGCCAGCCGCGCACAATGCTCCCAAGACCGTGAGAAAAGCGCTTCGGGGTGGTGTTCTCTCAGGGACCATGGAGGACCTCCCCGGCTGCCCCCAAAGGCCGGTTTGCAAGCATTCCCACTCGCTGTTCCCGCCAGGCACACACAATGTTCCAAAACCCCGGAGAAAAGCGCTTCGGGGTGGTGGTCTCTCCGGGCCCCTGCCCCTGAGCCTGGGGGCCAGGCAGGGGATCCACAGTCCCAGGCCAAGGCAGAACCACATGCACACGTCTGTTCCTGCGCCCTCCACCGGCAGAGAGCTGGGGGGAGCCAGAGTCTGTCAGGCAGCTGCTGGGCTGCCCGCCTGTGTGGGAAGGGGCAGAGCCGACCTAGGGGCAAGTTGGGCCTCTTGCTCTCCCTGCTGCCCTGAGGCTGCTGGGCCATAGAGGTCTTGGGCATCCAGCCCCTTGCTGGTCCCTTCCCTCTGACGAGGCCCTCTGAGCTCCAGCACCTTGCAGTGTGGAGACAGCCCCTGCCAGCAACCTCCTCTCCAAGGAGGCCTCAACCGAGGCCTAGGCCCAGGGGAAAGGCACCAGCGGAGATGAGCCAGTGGAGGCGCACGGGCATGTCTGGACCCAGTCCCCGCAGCCTGCCCCTTGGTGGGGCAGTACCCCCGGAGGCCAGGAAGGTCTGGGCAAGGCTGCGAGGGGCAGGGGCCCTGCTGGGTCGTGCCCCTGGCCTGTGGGGTGTCTGAGCACAACCGGCACTCTCCCGCTGGAAGACCTCCCCGTCTGCCTCCAAAGGCCGGTTTGCAAGCACTCCCGCCCGCTGTTCCCGCCAGGCACGCACAATGCTCCTAAGCCCGGGAGAAAAGCGCTTCGGGGTTGTGCTCTCTCCGGGCCCTTGCCCCTGAGCCTGCGGGCAAGGCAGTTGGAACACACTCCCAGGCCAATGCAGAACGACATGCACACGTCTGTTCCTGCCCCCTACACCGGCAGAGAGCTCGGGGGAGCCAGAGACTGCCAGGCTGCTGCTGGGCTGGATGCCTGTGTGGGACGGGGCAGAGCCGACCTAGGGGCAAGTTGGGCCTCTTGCTCTCCCTGCTGCCCTGAGGCTGCAGGGCCAAAGACGTCTTGGGCATCCAGCCCCTTACTGGTCCCTTCCCTCTGACGAGGCCCTCTGAGCTCCAGCACCTTGCAGTGTGGAGACAGCCCCTGCCAGCAACCTCCTCTCCAAGGAGGCATCAACCGAGGCCTATGCCCA
The DNA here is from genome assembly GCF_033118175.1 of Dama dama. Taxonomy (NCBI): domain Eukaryota; kingdom Metazoa; phylum Chordata; class Mammalia; order Artiodactyla; family Cervidae; genus Dama; species Dama dama. Next base: position 685,733 of record NW_026870973.1, read on the forward strand.
GGGGAAAGGCACCAGCGGGGATGAGCCTGGGGAGGCGCCCAGGCATGTCTGGACCCTGTCCCCGCAGCCTGCCCCTTGGTGGGGCAGTACCCCCGGAGGCCAGGAAGGTCTGGGCAAGGCTGGCCAGGGGCAGGGGACCTGCTGGGTCCTGCCCCTGGCCTGTGAGGCCTCTGAGCACAACCGGCCCTCTCCCACTGGAAGACCTCCACGGCTGCCTCCAAAGTCCTGTTTGCAAACACTCCCGCCCGCTGTTCACGCCAGGCTCGCACAATGCTCCCAAGCCCGGGAGAAAAGCGCTTCGGGGTGGTGCTCTCTCCGGGCCCTTGCCCCTGAGCCTGGGGGCCAGGCAGTGGGTCCACACTCCCAGACCAAGGCAGAACCACATGCACACGTCTGTTCCTGACCCCTGCACCGGCAGAGAGCTCTGGGGAGCCAGAGTCTGTCAGGCAGGTGCTGGGCTGGCCGCCTGTGTGGGAAGGGGCAGAGCCGACCTAGGGGCAAGTTGGGCCTCTTCCTCTCCCTGCTGCCCTGAGGCTGCTGGGCCAAAGAGGTCTTGGGCATCCAGCCCCTTGCTGGTCCCTTCCCTCTGACGAGGCCCTCTGAGCTCCAGCACCTTGCAGTGTGGAGACAGCCCCTGCCAGCAACCTCCTCTCCAAGGAGGCCTCAACCGAGGCCTAGGCCCAGGGGAAAGGCACCAGCGGGGATGAGCCTGGGGAGGCGCCCGGGCATGTCTGGACCCAGTCCCCGCAGCCTGCCCCTTGGTGGGGCAGTACCCCCGGAGGCCAGGAAGGTCTGGGCAAGGCTGGCCACGGGCAGGGGCCCTGCTGGGTCCTGCCCCTGGCCTGTGGGTCCTCTGAGCACAACCGGCCCTCTCCCACTGGAAGACTTCCCCGGCTGCCTCCAAAGGCCGGTTTGCCAACACTCCCGCCCGCTGTTCCCGCCAGGCACGCACAATTCTCCCAAGCCCGGGAGAAAAGCGCTTCGGGGTGTTGCTCTCTCCGGGCCCTTGCCCCTGAGCGTGGGGGCGAGGCAGTGGGTCCACACTCCCAGACCGACGCAGAACCACATGCACAAGTCTGTTCCTGCCCCCTGCACCGGCAGAGAGCTCGGGGGAGCCAGAGTCTGTCAGGCAGCTGCTGGGCTGGCCGCCTGTGTGGGAAGGGGCAGAGCCGACCTAGGGGCAAGTTGGGCCTCTTGCTCTCCCTGCTGCCCTGAGGCTGCTGGGCCAAAGAGGTCTTGGGCATCCATCCCGTTGCTGGTCCCTTCCCTCTGACGAGGCCCTCTGAGCTCCAGCACCTTGCAGTGTGGAGACAGCCCCTGCCAGCAACCTCCTCTCCAAGGAGGCCTCAACCGAGGCCTAGGCCCAGGGGAAAGGCACCAGAGGGGATGAGCCAGGGGAGGCGCCCGGGCATGTCTGGACCCATTCCCCGCAGCCTACCCCTTGGTGGGGCTGTAACCCCGGAGGCAGGAAGGTCTGGGCAAGGCTGGCCAGGGGCAGGGGCCCTGCTGGGTCCTGCCCCTGGCCTGTGGGGCCTCTGAGCACAACCGGCCCTCTCCCACTGGAAGACCTCCCCGGCTGCCTCCAAAGGCCGGTTTGCAAGCAGTCCCGCCCGCTGTTCCCACCAAGCACGCACAATTCTCCCAAGCTCGGGAGAAAAGCGCTTCGGGGTGGTGCTCTCTCCGGGCCCTTGCCCCTGAACCTGGGGGCCAGGCAGTTGGTTCACACTCGGAGACCAAGGCAGAACCACATGCACACGTCTGTTCCTGACCCCTGCACCGGCAGAGAGCTCGGGGGAGCCAGAGTCTGTCAGGCAGCTGCTGGGCTGGCCGCCTGTGTGGGAAGGGGCAGAGCCGACCTAGGGGCAAGTTGGGCCTCTTCCTCTCCCTGCTGCCCTGAGGCTGCTGGGCCAAAGAGGTCTTGGGCATCCAGCCCCTTGCTGGTCCCTTCCCTCTGATGAGGCCCTCTGAGCTCCAGCACCTTGCAGTGTGGAGACAGCCCCTGCCAGCAACCTCCTCTCCAAGGAGGCCTCAACCGAGGCCTAGGCCTAGGGGAAAGGCACCAGCGGGGATGAGCCTGGGGAGGCGCCCGGCCATGTCTGGACCCAGTCCCCGCAGCGTGCCCCTTGGTGGGGCAGTACCCCCGGAAGCCAGGAAGGTCTCGGCAAGGCTGCCAGGGGCAGGGACACTGCTGGGTCCTGCCCCTGGCCTGTTGGGCGTCTGAGCACAACCGGCACTCTCCCGCTGGAAGACCTCCCCGTCTGCCTCCAAAAGACGGTTTGCAAGCACTCCCACCCGCTGTTCCCCCAGGCACGCACAATGCTCCCAAGCCCGGTAGAAAAGTGCTTTGTGGTGGTGCTCTCTCCGGGCCCTTGCCCCTGAGCCTGGGGCCAGGCAAGGGGAACACTCTCCCAGGCCAAGGGAGAACGACATGCACACGTCTGTTCCTGCCCCCTACACCGGCAGAGAGCTCGGGGGAGCCAGAGACTGCCAGGCTGCTGCTGGGCTGGCTGCCTGTGTGGGACGGGGCAGAGCCGACCTAGGGGCAAGTTGGGCCTCTTGCTCTCCCTGCTGCCCTGAGGCTGCTGGGTCAAAGAGGTCTTGGGCATCCAGCCCTTTGCTGGTGCCTTCCCTCTGACGAGGCCCTCTGAGCTCCAGCACCTTGCAGTGTGGAGACAGCCCCTGCCAGCAACCTCCTCTCCAAAGAGGCCTCAACCGAGGACTACACCCAGGGGAAAGGCACCAGCGGGGATGATCCTGGGGAGGCACACGGACATGTCTGGACCCAGTCTCCACAGCCTGCCCCTTGGAGGGCAGTACCCCCGGAGTCCAGGAATGTCTGGGCAAGTCTGTCCATGGGCAGGGGCCCTGCTGGGTCCTGACCCTGGCCTGTGGGGCCTCTGAGCACAACCGGCCCTCTCCCACTGGAAGACCTCCCCGGCTGCCTCCAAAGTCCTGTTTGCAAACACTCCCGCCCGCTGTTCACGTCAGGCTCGCACAATGCTCCCAAGCTCGGGAGAAAAGCACTTCGGAGTGGTGCTCTCTCCGGGCCCTTGCCCCTGAGCCTGGGGGCAAGGCAGGGGGAACACACTCCCAGGCCAAGGCAGAAACACATGCCCACGTCTGTTCCTGTCCCCTGCACCGGCAGAGAGCTTGGGGGAGCCAGAGTCTGTCAGGCAGGTGCTGGGTTGGCCGCCTGTGTGGGAAGGGGCAGAGCCGACCTAGGGGCAAGTTGGGCCTCTTGCTCTCCCTGCTGCCCTGAGGCTGCTGGGCCAAAGACGTCTTGGGCATCCAGCCCCTCGCTGGTCCCTTCACTCTGACGAGGCCCTCTGAGCTCCAGCACCTTGCAGTGTGGAGACAGCCCCTGCCAGCAACCTCCTCTCCAAGGAGGCCTCAACCGAGGCCTAGGCCCAGGGGAAAGGCACCAGCGGGGATGAGCCAGGGGAGGCGCACGAGCATGTCTGGACCCAGTTCCCGCAGCCTGCCCCTTGGTGGGGCAGTACCCCCGGAGGCCAGGAAGGTCTGGGCAAGGCTGGCCAGGGGCAGGGGCCCTGCTGGGTCCTGCCCCTGGCCTGTGGGGCCTCTGAGCACAACCGGCCCTCTCCCACTGAAAGACCTCCCCGGCTGCCTCCAAAGGCCGGTTTGCAAGCGCTACTGCCCACTGTTCCCAGCAGGCGTGCACAATGCTCCTAAGCCCGGGAGAAAAGCGCTTCAGGGTGGTGCTCTCTCTGGGCCCTTGCCCCTGAGCCTGGGGGCAAGGCAGGGTGTCCACACTCCCAGGCCAAGGCAGAACCACATGCACACGTCTGATCTGCCCCCTGCACCGGCAGAGAGCTCGGGGGAGCCAGAGTCTGTCAGGCAGCTGCTGGGCTGGCCGCCTGTGTGGGAAGTGGCAAAGCTGACCTAGGGGTAAGTTGGGCCTCTTGCCCTCCCTGCTGCCCTGAGGCTGCTGGGCCAAAGAGGTCTTGGGCATCCAACCCCTTGCTGGTCCCTTCCCTCTGACGAGGCCCTCTGAGCTCCAGCACCTTGCAGTGTGGAGACAGCCCCTGCCAGCAACCTCCTCTCCAAGGAGGCCTAAACCGAGGCCTAGGCACAGGGGAAAGGCACCAGCGGGGATGAGCCTGGGGAGGCGCCCGGGCATGTATGGACCCAGTCCCCGCAGCCTGCCCCTTGGTGGGGCAGTACCCCCGGAGGCGAGGAAGGTCTGGGCAAGGCTGGCCAGGGGCAGGGGACCTGCTGGGTCCTGCCCCTGGCCTGTGGGGCCTCTGAGCACAACCGGCCCTCTCCCACTGGAAGACTTCCCCGGCTGCCTCCAAAGGCCGGTTTGCCAACACTCCCGCCCGCTGTTCCAACCAAGGGCGCACAATGCTCCCAAGCCCGGGAGAAAATCGCCTCGGGGTGGTGCTCTCTCCGGGCCCTTTCCCCTGAGCCTGGGGGCCAGGCAGGGGGTCCACACTCCCAGGCCAAGGCAGAACGACATGCACACGTCTGTTCCTGCCCCATGCACCGGCAGAGAGCTCGGGGGAGCCAGAGTCTGTCAGGCAGCTGCTGGGCTGGCCGCCTGTGTGGGAAGGGGCAGAGCCGACCTAGGGGCAAGTTGGGCCTCTTGCTCTCCCTGCTGCGCTGAGGCTGCTGGGCCAAAGAGATCTTGGGCATCCAGCCCCTTGCTTGTCCCTTCCCTCTGACGAGGCCCTCTGAGCTCCAGCACCTTGCAGTGTGGAGACAGCCCCTGCCAGCAACCTCCTCTCCAAGGAGGCCTCAACCGAGGCCTAGGACCAGGGGAAAGGCACCAGCGGGGATGAGCCTGGGGAGGCGCCCGGGCATGTCTGGACCCAGTCCCCGCAGCCTGCCCCTTGGTGGGGCAGTACCCCCGGAGGCCAGGAAGGTCTGGGCAAGGCTGGCCACGGGCAGGGGCCCTGCTGGGTCCTGCCCCTGGCCTGTGGGGCCTCTGAGCACAACCGGCCCTCTCCCACTGGAAGACTTCCCCGGCTGCCTCCAAAGGCCGGTTTGCCAACACTCCCGCCCGCTGTTCCCGCCAGGCACGCACAATTCTCCCAAGCGCGTGAGAAGAGCGCTTCGGGGTCGTGCTCTCTCCGGGCCCTTGCCCCTGAGCGTGGGGGCGAGGCAGTGGGTCCACACTCCCAGACCAACGCAGAACCACATGCACACGTCTGTTCCTGACCCCTGCACCGGCAGAGAGCTCGGGGAGCCAGAGTCTGTCAGGCAGCTGCTGGGCTGGCCGCCTGTGTGGGAAGGGGCAGAGCCGACCTAGTGGCAAGTTGGGCCTCTTCCTCTCCCTGCTGCCCTGAGGCTGCTGGGCCAAAGAGGTCTTGGGCATCCAGCCCCTTGCTGGTCCCTTCCCTCTGACGAGGCCCTCTGAGCTCCAGCACCTTGCAGTGTGGAGACAGCCCCTGCCAGCAACCTCCTCTCCAAGGAGGCCTCAACCGAGGCCTAGGCCCAGGGGAAAGGCACCAGCGGGGATGAGCCTGGGGAGGCGCCCGGCCATGTCTGGACCCAGTCCCCGCAGCCTGCCCCTTGGTGGGGCAGTACCCCCGGAGGCCAGGAGGGTCTGGGCAAGGCTGCCAGGGGCAGGGACACTGCTGGGTCCTGCCTCTGGCCTGTGGGGCGTCTGAGCACAACCGGCACTCTCCCGCTGGAAGACCTCCCCGGCTGCCTCCAAAGGCCGGTTTGCAAGCACTCCCGCCCGCTGTTCCCGCCAGGCACGCACAATGCTCCCAAGCCCGGGAGAAAAGCGCTTCGGGGTGGTGCTCTCTCCGGGCCCTTGCCCCTGAGCCTGGGGGCCAGGCAGGGGGAACACACTCCCAGGCCAAGGCAGAACGACATGCACACGTCTGTTCCCGGCCCCTACACCGGCAGAGAGTTCGGGGGAGCCAGAGACTGCCAGGCTGCTGCTGGGCTGGCTGCCTGTGTGGGACGGGGTAGAGCCGACCTAGGGGCAAGTTGGGCCTCTTGCTCTCCCTGCTGCCCTGAGGCTGCTGGGTCAAAGAGGTCTTGGGCATCCAGCCCTTTGCTGGTCCTTTCCCTCTGACGAGGCCCTCTGAGCTCCAGCACCTTGCAGTGTGCAGACAGCCCCTGCCGGCAACCTCCTCTCCAAGGAGGCCTCAACCGAGGCCTAGGCCCAGGGGAAAGGCACCAGCGGGTATGAGCCTGGGGAGGCGCCCGGGCATGTCTGGACCCAGGCCCCGCAGCCTGCCCCTTGGTGGGGTAGTACCCCCGGAGGCCAGGAAGGTCTGGGCAAGGCTGCCAGAGGCAGGGACACTTCTGGGTCCTGCCCCTGGCCTGTGGGGCCTCTGAGAACAACTGGCACTCTCCCGCTGGAAGACCTCCCCGGCTGCCTCCAAAGGCTGGTTTGCAAGCACTCAATCCCGCTGTTCACGCCAGCTGCGCACAATGCTCCCAAGCCCGGGAGAAAAGCATTTTGGGGTGGTGCTCACTCCGGGCTTTGGAAGACCTCCCCGGCTGCCTCCAAGGCCGGTTTGCAAGCACTTCTGCCTGCTGTTCCCGCCACCCGCGCACAATGCTCCCAAGCCCGGGAGAAAAGCGTTTCGGGGTGGTGTTCTCTCTGGGCCCAAGAAAGACCTCCCGGGCTGCCCCCAAATGCCGGTTTGCAAGCACTCCCACTCGCTGTTCCCGCCATCCGTGCAAATGCTCCAAGCCCAGGAGAAAAGCCCTTCAGGGTGGTGCTCTCTCCCGGCCCTTGGAAGACCTCCCCGGCTGCCTCCAAAGGCTGGATTTCAAGTACTCCCTCCCGCTGTCCCGCCAGCCGCACACAATGCTCCCAATCACGGGAGAAAAGCGCTTCGGGGTGGTGCTCTCTACGGGCCCTTGGAAGACCTCCCCGTTTGTCTCCAAAGGCCGGTTTGCAAGCACTCATGCCCGCTGTTCCCGCCAGCCACGCACAATGCTCCCAAGCCTAGGAGAAAAGCGCTTCGGGGTGGTGCTCTCTCCCGGCCCTTGGAAGACCTCCCCGGCTGCCTCCAAAGGCCGGTTTGCAAGCACTCAATCCCGCTGTTCCCGCCAGCCGCGCACAATGCTCCCAAGCCCGGGAGAAAAGCGCTTCGGGGTGGTGCTCTCTCCCGGCCCTTGGAAGACCTCCCCGGCTGCCTCCAAAGGCTGGTTTTCAAGAACTCCCTCCCGCTGACCCGCCAGCCGCACACAATGCTCCCAAGCCCGGGAGAAAAGCATTTTGGGGTGGTCTCTCTCCGGGCCCTTGGAAGACTCCCCGGCTGCCTCTAAAGGCCGGTTTGCAAGCACTCATGTCCTCTGTTCCCGACAGCCGCGAACAATGCTCCCAATTCCGTGAGAAAAGTGCTTCGGGATGGTGCTCTCTCCGGGCCGTTGGAAGACCTCCCAAGCTGCCTCCAAAGGCCGGTTTGCAAGCACTCCCGCCCGCTGTTCCCGCCAGCCTCGCACAATGCTCCCAAGACCGGGAGAAAAGCACTTCGGGGTGGTGTTCTCTCCGTGCCAATGGAGGACCTCCCTGGCTGCCCCCAAAGGCCGGTTTGCAAGCACTCCCACTCGCTGTTCCCGCCAGCCACGCACAATCCTCCAAAACCCCGGAGAAAAGCGCTTCGGGGTGGTGTTCTCTCCGTGCCCATGGAAGACCTCCCGGGGTGCCCCCAAAGGCCGGTTTGGAAGCACTCCCACTCGCTGTTCCCGCCATCCGCGCACAATGCTCCCAAGCCCGGGAGAAAAGCATTTTGGGGTGGTGCTCACACCGGGCCCTGGAAGACCTCCCCGGCTGCCTCCAAAGGACGGTTTTCAAGCACTCCTGCCTGCTGTTCCCGCCACCCGCGCACAATGCTCCCAAGCCCGGGAGAAAAGCGCGTCGGGGTGGTGCTCTCTACAGGCCCTTGGAAGACCTCCCCGGCTGCCTCCAAAGGCCGGTTTGCAAGGACTCCTTCCTGCTGTTCCCGCCATCCGCGCACAATGCTCCCAAGCCCGGGAGAAAAGCATTTTGGGGTGGTGCTCACACCAGGCCCTGGAAGACCTCCCCGGCTGCCTCCAAAGGACGGTTTGCAAGCACTCCTGCCTGCTGTTCCCGCCACCCGCGCAGAATGCTCCCAAGCCCGGGAGAAAAGCGCGTCGGGGTGGTGCTCTCTACAGGCCCTTGGAAGACCTCCCCGGCTGCCTCCAAAGGCCGGTTTGCAAGGACTCCTTCCTGCTGTTCCCGCCAGCCACGCACAATGCTCCCAAGCCCGGGAGAAAAGCATTTTGGGGTGGTGCTCACTCCGGGCCCTTGGAAGACCTCCTCGGCTGCCTCCAAAGGCCAGTTTGCAAGCAGTCCTGCCTGCTGTTCCCGCCAGCCGCGCACAATGCTCCCAAGCCCGGGAGAAAAGCGCTTCGGGGTGGTGCTCTCTCCGGGCCCTTGGAAGACGTCCCCGGCTGCCTCCAAAGGCCGGTTTGCAAGCACTCATGCCCGTTGTTCCCACCAGCCGCGCACAATGCTCCCAAGCCCGGGAGAAAAGCATTTTGGGGTGGTGCTCACTCCGGGCCCTTGGAAGACCTCCCCGGCTGCCTCCAAAAGCCAGTTTGCAAGCAGTCCTGCCTGCTGTTCCCGCCAGCCGCGCACAATGTTCCCAAGCCCGGGAGAAAAGCGCTTCGGGGTGGTGCTCTCTCCGGGCACTTTCAAGACCTCCCCGGCTGCCTCCAAAGGCCGGTTTGTAAGTACTCATGCCTGCTGCTTCCGCCATCCACGCACAATGCTCCCAAGCCCGGGAGAAAAGCATTTTGGGGTGGTGCTCTCTCCGGGCCCTTGGAAGACCTCCCGGGCTGCCTCCAAAGGCCGGTTTGCAAGCATTCATGTCCGTTGTTCCCGACAGCCGCGCACAATGCTCCCAAGCCCGAGAGAAAAGCATTTTGCGGTGGTGCTCTCTCCGGGCCCTTGGAAGACCTCCCGGGCTGCCTCCAAAGGCCGGTTTGCAAGCATTCATGTCCGTTGTTCCCGACAGCCGCGCACAATGCTCCCAAGCCCGGGAGAAAAGCGCTTCAGGGTGGTGTTCTCTCAGGGACCATGGAGGACCTCCCCGGCTGCCCCCAAAGGCCGGTTTGCAAGCATTCCCACTCGCTGTTCCCGCCAGGCACACACAATGTTCCAAAACCCCGGAGAAAAGCGCTTCGGGGTGGTGCTCTCTCCGCGCCCTTGGAAGACTTCTCTGGCTGCCGCCAAAGGCCGGTTTGCAAGAATTCCCTCCCGCTGTCCCACCAGCCGCACACAATGCTCCAAAACCTGAGAGAAAAGCGCTTCGAGGTGGTGCTCTCTCCGGGCCCTTGGAAGACCTCCCCGGCTGCCTCCAAAGGCCGGTTTGCAAGCACTCCTGCCTGCTGTTCCCGCCACGCGCGCACAATGCTCCCAAGCCCGGAAGAAAAGCATTTTGGGGTAGTGCTCTCTCCGGGCCCTTGGAAGACCTCCCGGGCTGCCTCCAAAGGCCGGTTTGCAAGCACTCATGTCCGCTGTTCCCGACAGCCGCGCACAATGCTCCCAAGCCCGGGAGAAAAGCATTTTGGGGTGCTGATCAGTCCGGGCCCTTGGAAGACGTCCCCGGCTGCCTCCAAAGGACAGTTTGCAAGAACTCATGCCCGCTGTTCCCGCCAGGCACGCACAATGCTCCCAAGCCCGGGAGAAAAGCGCTTCGGGGTGGTGCTCTCACCGGGCCCTTGCCCCTGAGCCTGGGGGCAATGCAGGGGGAACACACTCCCAGGCCAAGGCAGAACCACATGCAAACGTCTGTTCCTGGTCCCTGCACCGGCAGAGAGCTCGGGGGAGCCAGAGTATGACAGGCAGCTGCTGGGTTGGCGGCCTGTGTGGAAAGGGGCAGAGCCGACCTAGGGGCAAGTTGGGCCTCTTGCTCTCCCTGCTGCCCTGAGGCTGCTGGGCCAAAGAGGTCTTGGGCATCCAGCCCCTTGCTGGTCCCTTCCCTCTGATGAGGCCCTCTGAGCTCCAGCACCTTGCAGTGTGGAGACAGCCCCTGCCAGCAACCTCCTCTCCAAGGCGGCCTCAACCGAGGCCTAGGCCCAGGGGAAAGGCACCAGCGGGGATGAGCCTGGGGAGGCGCCCGGGCATGTCTGGACCCAGTCCCCGCAGCCTGCCCCTTGGTGGGGCAGTACCCCCGGAGGCCAGGAAGGTCTGTGCAAGGCTGCCAGGGGCAGGGACAGCGCTGGGTCCTGCCCCTGGCCTGTGGGACGTCTGAGCACAACCGGCACTCTCCCGCTGGAAGACCTCCCCGTCTGCCTCGAAAGGCTGGTTTGCAAGCACTCCCGCCCGCTGTTACCGCCAGGCACGCACAATGCTCCCAAGCCCGGTAGAAAAGCGCTTCGGGGTGGTGCTCTCTCCGGGCCCTTGCCCCTAAGCCTGCGGGCCAGGCAGGGGGAACACACTCCCAGGCCAAGACAGAACGACATGAACACGTCTGTTCCTGCCCCCTACACCGGCAGAGAGCTCGGGGGAGCCAGAGTCTCTCAGGCAGGTGCTGGGCTGGCCGCCTGTGTGGGAAGGGGCAGAGCCGACCTAGGGGCAAGTTGGGCCTCTTGCTCTCCCTGCTGCCCTGAGGCTGCTGGGCCAAAGACGTCTTGGGCATCCAGCCCTTTGCTGGTCCCTTCCCTCTGACGAGGCCCTCTGAGCTCCAGCACCTTGCAGTGTGGAGACAGCACCTGCCAGCAATCTCCTCTCCAAGGAGGCCTCAACCGAGGCCTAGGCCCAGGGGAAAGGCACCAGCGGGGATGAGCCTGGGGAGGCGCCCGGGCATGTCTGGACCCAGTCCCCGCAGCCTGCCCCTTGGTGGGGCAGTACCCCTGGAGGCCAGGAAGGTCTGGGCAAGGCTGACCAGGGACAGGGGACCTGCTGGGTCCTGCCCCTGGCCTGTGGGGCCTCTGAGCACAACCGGCCCTCTCCCACTGGAAGACCTCCCCGGCTGCCTCCAAAGGCCGTTTTGCACGCACTCCCGCCCACTGTTCCCACCAAGCGCGCACAATGCTCCCATCCCGGGAGAAAAGCGCTTCGGGGTGGTGCTCTCTCCGGGCCCTTGCCCCTGAGACTGGGGGCCAGGCAGGGGGTCCACACTCCCAGGCCAAGGCAGAACCACATGCACACGTCTGTTCCTGACCCCTGCACCGGCAGAGAGCTCGGGGGAGCCAGAGTCTGTCAGGCAGCTGCCGGGCTGGCCGCCTTTGTGGGAAGGGGCAGAGCCGACCTAGGGGCAAGTTGGGCCTCTTGCTCTGCCTGCTGCCCTGAGGCTGCTGGGCCAAAGAGGTCTTGGGCATCCAGCCCTTTGCTTGTCCCTTCCCTCTGACGAGGCCCTCTGAGCTCCAGCACCTTGCAGTGTGGAGACAGCCCCTGCCAGCAACCTCCTCTCCAAGGAGGCCTCAACCGAGACCTAGGACCAGGGGAAAGGCACCAGCGGGGATGAGCCTGGGGAGGCGCCCAGGCATGTCTGGACCCAGTCCCCGCAGCCTGCCCCTTGGTGGGGCAGTACCCCCGGAGGCCAGGAAGGTCTGGGAAAGGCTGGCCAGGGGCAGGGGACCTGCTGGGTCCTGCCCCTGGCCTGTGGGGCCTCTGAGCACAACCGGCCCTCTCCCACTGGAAGACCTCCCCGGCTGCCTCCAAAGGCCGGTTTGCAAGCGCTCCCGGCCACTGTTACCAGCAGGCGGGCACAATGCTCCTAAGCCCAGAAGAAAAGCGCTTCAGGGTGGTGCTCTCTCTGGGCCCTTGCCCCTGAGCCTGGGGGCAAGGCAGGGTGTCCACACTCCCAGGCCAAGGCAGAACCACATGCACACGTCTGACCTGCCCCCTGCACCGGCAGAGAGCTCGGGGGAGCCAGAGTCTGTCAGGCAGCTGCTGGGCTGGCCGCCTGTGTGGGAAGTGGCAGAGCCGACCTAGGGGCAAGTTGGGCCTCTTGCTCTCCCTGCTGCCCTGAGGCTGCTGGGCCAAAGAGGTCTTGGGCATCCAGCCCCTTGCTGGTCCCTTCCCTCTGACGAGGCCCTCTGAGCTCCAGCACCTTGCAGTGTGGAGACAGCCCCTGCCAGCAACCTCCTCTCCAAGGAGGCTTCAACCGAGGCCTAGGCCCAGGGGAAAGGCACCAGCGGGGATGAGCCTGGGGAGGCGCCCGGGCATGTCTGGACCTAGTCCCCGCAGCCTGCCCTTGGTGGGGCAGTACCCCCGGAGGCCAGGAAGGTCTGGGCAAGGCTGGCCAGGGGCAGGGGCACTGCTGGGTCCTGCCCCTGGCCTGTGGGGCCTCTGAGCACAACCGGCCCTCTCCCACTGGAAGAACTCCCCGGCTGCCTCCAAAGGCCAGTTTGCCAACACTCCCGCCCGCTGTTCCCGCCAGGCACGCACAATGCTCCCAAGCCCAGGAGAAAAGCACTTCGGTGTGGTGCTCTCCTCGGGCCCTTGCCCCTGAGCCTGGGGGCCAGGCAGTTGGTCCACACTCCCAGACCAAGGCAGAACCACATGCACACGTCTGTTCCTGACCCCTGCACCGGCAGAGAGCTCGGGGGAGCCAGAGTCTGTCAGGCAGCTGCTGGGCTGGCCGCCTGTGTGGGAAGGGGCAGAGCCGACCTAGGGGCAAGTTGGGCCTCTTCCTCTCCCTGCTGCCCTGAGGCTGCTGGGCTAAAGAGGTCTTGGGCATCCAGCCCCTTGCTGGTCCCTTCCCTCTGACGAGGCCCTCTGAGCTCCAGCACCTTGCAGTGTGGAGACAGCCCCTGCCAGCAACCTCCTCTCCAATGAGGCCTCAACCGAGGCCTAGGCTCAGGGGAAAGGCACCAGCGGGGATGAGCCTGGGGAGGCGCCCGAGCATGTCTGGACCCAGTCCCCGCAGCCTGCCCCTTGGTGGGGCAGTACCCCCGGAGGCCAGGAAGGTCTGTGCAAGGCTGCCAGGGGCAGGGACAGCGCTGGGTCCTGCCCCTGGCCTGTGGGACGTCTGAGCACAACCGGCACTCTCCCGCTGGAAGACCTCCCCGTCTGCCTCGAAAGGCCGGTTTGCAAGCACTCCAGCCCGCTGTTCCCGCCAGGCACGCACAATGCTCCCAAGCCCGGTAGAAAAGCGCTTCGGGGTGGTGCTCTCTCCGGGCCCTTGCCCCTAAGCCTGCGGGCCAGGCAGGGGGAACACACTCCCAGGCCAAGACAGAACGACATGAACACGTCTGTTCCTGCCCCCTACACCGGCAGAGAGCTCGGGGGAGCCAGAGTCTCTCAGGCAGGTGCTGGGCTGGCCGCCTGTGTGGGAAGGGGCAGAGCCGACCTAGGGGCAAGTTGGGCCTCTTGCTCTCCCTGCTGCCCTGAGGCTGCTGGGCCAAAGACGTCTTGGGCATCCAGCCCTTTGCTGGTCCCTTCCCTCTGACGAGGCACTCTGAGCTCCAGCACCTTGCAGTGTGGAGACAGCACCTGCCAGCAATCTCCTCTCCAAGGAGGCCTCAACCGAGGCCTAGGCCCAGGGGAAAGGCACCAGCGGGGATGAGCCTGGAGAGGCGCCCGGGCATGTCTGGACCCAGTCCCCGCAGCCTGCCCCTTGGTGGGGCAGTACCCCTGGAGGCCAGGAAGGTCTGGGCAAGGCTGACCAGGGGCAGGGGACCTGCTGGGTCCTGCCCCTGGCCTGTGGGGCCTCTGAGCACAACCGGCCCTCTCCCACTAGAAGACCTCCCCGGCTGCCTCCAAAGGCCGTTTTGCACGCACTCCCGCCCACTGTTCCCACCAAGCGCGCACAATGCTCCCATCCCGGGAGAAAAGCGCTTCGGGGTGGTGCTCTCTCCGGGCCCTTGCCCCTGAGAATGGGGGCCAGGCAGGGGGTCCACACTCCCAGGCCAAGGCAGAACCACATGCACACGTCTGTTCCTGACCCCTGCACCGGCAGAGAGCTCGGGGGAGCCAGAGTCTGTCAGGCAGCTGCTGGGTTGGCCGCCTGTGTGGGAAGGGGCAGAGCCGCCCTAGGGGCAAGTTGGGCCTCTTGCTCTCCCTGCTTCCCTGAGGCTGCTGGGCCAAAGACGTCTTGGGCATCCAGCCCCTTACTGGTCCCTTCCCTCTGACGAGGCCCTCTGAGCTCCAGCACCTTGCAGTGTGGAGACAGCCCCTGCCAGCAACCTCCTCTCCAAGGAGTCCTCAACCGAGGCCTAGGCCCAGGGGAAAGGCACCAGCGGGGATGAGCCAGGGGAGGCGCCCAAGCATGTCTGGACCCAGTCCCCGCAGCCTGCCCCTTGGTGGGGCAGTACCCCCGGAGGCCAGGAAGGTCTGGGCAAGGCTGGCCAGGGGCAGGGGCCCTGCTGCGTCCTGCCCCTGACCTGTGGGGCCTCTGAGCACAACCGGACCTCTCCCACTGGAAGACCTCCCCGGCTGCCTCCAAAGGCCGGTTTGCAAGCGCTCCCGCCCACTGTTCCCAGCAGGCGTGCACAATGCTCCCAAGCCCGGGAGAAAAGCGCTTCAGGGTGGTGCTCTCTCCGGGCCCTTGCCCCTGAGCCTGGGGTCAAGGCACGGTGTCCACACTCCCAGGCCAATTCAGAACCACATGCACACGTCTGTTCCTGCCCCCTGCACCGGCAGAGAGCTCGGGGGAGCCAGAGTCTGTCAGGCAGCTGCTGGGCTGGCCGCCTGTGTGGGAAGGGGCAGAGCCGACCTAGGGGCAAGTTGGGCCTCTTGCTCTCCCTGCTGCCCTGAGGCTGCTGGGCCAAAGAGGTCTTGGGCATCCATCCCGTTGCTGGTCCCTTCCCTCTGACGAGGCCCTCTGAGCTCCAGCACCTTGCAGTGTGGAGACAGCCCCTGCCAGCAACCTCCTCTCCAAGGAGGCCTCAACCGAGGCCTAGGCCCAGGGGAAAGGCACCAGCGGGGATGAGCCTGGGGAGGCGCGCGGGCATGTCTGGACCCATTCCCCGCAGCCTACCCCTTGGTGGGGCTGTAACCCCGGAGGCAGGAAGGTCTGGGCAAGGCTGGCCAGGGGCAGGGGCCCTGCTGGGTCCTGCTCCTGGCCTGTGGGGCCTCTGAGCACAACCGGCCCTCTCCCACTGGAAGACCTCCCCGTCTGCCTCCAAAAGACGGTTTGCAAGCACTCCCACCCGCTGTTCCCCCAGGCACGCACAATGCTCCCAAGCCCGGGAGAAAAGCGCTTTGGGGTGGTGCTCTCTCCGGGCCCTTGCCCCTGAGCCTGGGGCCAGGCAAGGGGAACACTCTCCCAGGCCAAGGGAGAACGACATACACACGTCTGTTCCTGCCCCCTACACCGGCAGAGAGCTCGGGGGAGCCAGAGACTGCCAGGCTGCTGCTGGGCTGGCTGCCTGTGTGGGACGGGGCAGAGCCGACCTAGGGGCAAGTTGGGCCTCTTGCTCTCCCTGCTGCCCTGAGGCTGCTGGGTCAAAGAGGTCTTGGGCATCCAGCCCTTTGCTGGTGCCTTCCCTCTGACGACGCCCTCTGAGCTCCAGCACCTTGCAGTGTGGAGACAGCCCCTGCCAGCAACCTCCTCTCCAAGGAGGCCTAAACCGAGGCCTAGGCACAGGGGAAAGGCACCAGCGGGGATGAGCCTGGGGAGGCGCCCAGGCATGTCTGGACCCAGTCCCCGCAGCCTGCCCCTTGGTGGGGCAGTACCCCCGGAGGCCAGGAAGGTCTGGGAAAGGCTGGCCAGGGGCAGGGGACCTGCTGGGTCCTGCCCCTGGCCTGTGGGGCCTCTGAGCACAACCGGCCCTCTCCCACTGGAAGACCTCCCCGGCTGCCTCCAAAGGCCGGTTTGCAAGCGCTCCCGGCCACTGTTACCAGCAGGCGGGCACAATGCTCCTAAGCCCAGAAGAAAAGCGCTTCAGGGTGGTGCTCTCTCTGGGCCCTTGCCCCTGAGCCTGGGGGCAAGGCAGGGTGTCCACACTCCCAGGCCAAGGCAGAACCACATGCACACGTCTGACCTGCCCCCTGCACCGGCAGAGAGCTCGGGGGAGCCAGAGTCTGTCAGGCAGCTGCTGGGCTGGCCGCCTGTGTGGGAAGTGGCAGAGCCGACCTAGGGGCAAGTTGGGCCTCTTGCTCTCCCTGCTGCCCTGAGGCTGCTGGGCCAAAGAGGTCTTGGGCATCCAGCCCCTTGCTGGTCCCTTCCCTCTGACGAGGCCCTCTGAGCTCCAGCACCTTGCAGTGTGGAGACAGCCCCTGCCAGCAACCTCCTCTCCAAGGAGGCTTCAACCGAGGCCTAGGCCCAGGGGAAAGGCACCAGCGGGGATGAGCCTGGGGAGGCGCCCGGGCATGTCTGGACCTAGTCCCCGCAGCCTGCCCTTGGTGGGGCAGTACCCCCGGAGGCCAGGAAGGTCTGGGCAAGGCTGGCCAGGGGCAGGGGCACTGCTGGGTCCTGCCCCTGGCCTGTGGGGCCTCTGAGCACAACCGGCCCTCTCCCACTGGAAGAACTCCCCGGCTGCCTCCAAAGGCCAGTTTGCCAACACTCCCGCCCGCTGTTCCCGCCAGGCACGCACAATGCTCCCAAGCCCAGGAGAAAAGCACTTCGGTGTGGTGCTCTCCTCGGGCCCTTGCCCCTGAGCCTGGGGGCCAGGCAGTTGGTCCACACTCCCAGACCAAGGCAGAACCACATGCACACGTCTGTTCCTGACCCCTGCACCGGCAGAGAGCTCGGGGGAGCCAGAGTCTGTCAGGCAGCTGCTGGGCTGGCCGCCTGTGTGGGAAGGGGCAGAGCCGACCTAGGGGCAAGTTGGGCCTCTTCCTCTCCCTGCTGCCCTGAGGCTGCTGGGCTAAAGAGGTCTTGGGCATCCAGCCCCTTGCTGGTCCCTTCCCTCTGACGAGGCCCTCTGAGCTCCAGCACCTTGCAGTGTGGAGACAGCCCCTGCCAGCAACCTCCTCTCCAATGAGGCCTCAACCGAGGCCTAGGCTCAGGGGAAAGGCACCAGCGGGGATGAGCCTGGGGAGGCGCCCGGGCATGTCTGGACCCAGTCCCCGCAGCCTGCCCCTTGGTGGGGCAGTACCCCCGGAGGCCAGGAAGGTCTGTGCAAGGCTGCCAGGGGCAGGGACAGCGCTGGGTCCTGCCCCTGGCCTGTGGGACGTCTGAGCACAACCGGCACTCTCCCGCTGGAAGACCTCCCCGTCTGCCTCGAAAGGCCGGTTTGCAAGCACTCCAGCCCGCTGTTCCCGCCAGGCACGCACAATGCTCCCAAGCCCGGTAGAAAAGCGCTTCGGGGTGGTGCTCTCTCCGGGCCCTTGCCCCTAAGCCTGCGGGCCAGGCAGGGGGAACACACTCCCAGGCCAAGACAGAACGACATGAACACGTCTGTTCCTGCCCCCTACACCGGCAGAGAGCTCGGGGGAGCCAGAGTCTCTCAGGCAGGTGCTGGGCTGGCCGCCTGTGTGGGAAGGGGCAGAGCCGACCTAGGGGCAAGTTGGGCCTCTTGCTCTCCCTGCTGCCCTGAGGCTGCTGGGCCAAAGACGTCTTGGGCATCCAGCCCTTTGCTGGTCCCTTCCCTCTGACGAGGCACTCTGAGCTCCAGCACCTTGCAGTGTGGAGACAGCACCTGCCAGCAATCTCCTCTCCAAGGAGGCCTCAACCGAGGCCTAGGCCCAGGGGAAAGGCACCAGCGGGGATGAGCCTGGAGAGGCGCCCGGGCATGTCTGGACCCAGTCCCCGCAGCCTGCCCCTTGGTGGGGCAGTACCCCTGGAGGCCAGGAAGGTCTGGGCAAGGCTGACCAGGGGCAGGGGACCTGCTGGGTCCTGCCCCTGGCCTGTGGGGCCTCTGAGCACAACCGGCCCTCTCCCACTAGAAGACCTCCCCGGCTGCCTCCAAAGGCCGTTTTGCACGCACTCCCGCCCACTGTTCCCACCAAGCGCGCACAATGCTCCCATCCCGGGAGAAAAGCGCTTCGGGGTGGTGCTCTCTCCGGGCCCTTGCCCCTGAGAATGGGGGCCAGGCAGGGGGTCCACACTCCCAGGCCAAGGCAGAACCACATGCACACGTCTGTTCCTGACCCCTGCACCGGCAGAGAGCTCGGGGGAGCCAGAGTCTGTCAGGCAGCTGCTGGGTTGGCCGCCTATGTGGGAAGGGGCAGAGCCGCCCTAGGGGCAAGTTGGGCCTCTTGCTCTCCCTGCTTCCCTGAGGCTGCTGGGCCAAAGACGTCTTGGGCATCCAGCCCCTTACTGGTCCCTTCCCTCTGACGAGGCCCTCTGAGCTCCAGCACCTTGCAGTGTGGAGACAGCCCCTGCCAGCAACCTCCTCTCCAAGGAGTCCTCAACCGAGGCCTAGGCCCAGGGGAAAGGCACCAGCGGGGATGAGCCAGGGGAGGCGCCCAAGCATGTCTGGACCCAGTCCCCGCAGCCTGCCCCTTGGTGGGGCAGTACCCCCGGAGGCCAGGAAGGTCTGGGCAAGGCTGGCCAGGGGCAGGGGCCCTGCTGCGTCCTGCCCCTGACCTGTGGGGCCTCTGAGCACAACCGGACCTCTCCCACTGGAAGACCTCCCCGGCTGCCTCCAAAGGCCGGTTTGCAAGCGCTCCCGCCCACTGTTCCCAGCAGGCGTGCACAATGCTCCCAAGCCCGGGAGAAAAGCGCTTCAGGGTGGTGCTCTCTCCGGGCCCTTGCCCCTGAGCCTGGGGTCAAGGCACGGTGTCCACACTCCCAGGCCAATTCAGAACCACATGCACACGTCTGTTCCTGCCCCCTGCACCGGCAGAGAGCTCGGGGGAGCCAGAGTCTGTCAGGCAGCTGCTGGGCTGGCCGCCTGTGTGGGAAGGGGCAGAGCCGACCTAGGGGCAAGTTGGGCCTCTTCCTCTCCCTGCTGCCCTGAGGCTGCTGGGCCAAAGAGGTCTTGGGCATCCAGCCCCTTGCTGGTCCCTTCCCTCTGAAGAGGCCCTCTGAGCTCCAGCACCTTGCAGTGTGGAGACAGCCCCTGCCAGCAACCTCCTCTCCAAGGAGGCCTCAACCGAGGCCTAGGCCCAGGGGAAAGGCACCAGCGGGGATGAGCCTGGGGAGGTGCCCGGGCATGTCTGGACCCATTCCCCGCAGCCTACCCCTTGGTGGGGCTGTAACCCCGGAGGCAGGAAGGTCTGGGCAAGGCTGGCCAGGGGCAGGGGCCCTGCTGGGTCCTGCCCCTGGCCTGTGGGGCCTCTGAGCACAACCGGCCCTCTCCCACTGGAAGACCTCCCCGGCTGCCTCCAAAGGCCGGTTTGCAAGCACTCCCGCCCACTGTTCCCACCAAGCACGCACAATTCTCCCAAGCCCGGGAGAAAAGCGCTTCGGGGTGGTGCTCTCTCCGGGCCCTTGCCCCTGAACCTGGGGGCCAGGCAGTTGGTTCACACTCGGAGACCAAGGCAGAACCACATGCACACGTCTGTTCCTGACCCCTGCACCGGCAGAGAGCTCGGGGGAGCCAGAGTCTGTCAGGCAGCTGCTGGGCTGGCCGCCTGTGTGGGAAGGGGCAGAGCCGACCTAGGGGCAAGTTGGGCCTCTTGCTCTCCCTGCTTCCCTGAGGCTGCTGGGCCAAAGACGTCTTGGGCATCCAGCCCCTTACTGGTCCCTTCCCTCTGACGAGGCCCTCTGAGCTCCAGCACCTTGCAGTGTGGAGACAGCCCCTGCCAGCAACCTCCTCTCCAAGGAGGCCTCAACCGAGGCCTAGGCCCAGGGGAAAGGCACCAGCGGGGATGAGCCAGGGGAGGCGCCCGAGCATGTCTGGACCCAGTCCCCGCAGCCTGCCCCTTGGTGGGGCAGTACCCACGGAGGCCAGGAAGGTCTGGGCAAGGCTGGCCAGGGGCAGGGGCCCTGCTGCGTCCTGCCCCTGACCTGTGGGGCCTCTGAGCACAACCGGACCTCTCCCACTGGAAGACCTCCCCGGCTGCCTCCAAAGGCCGGTTTGCAAGCGCTCCCACCCACTGTTCCCAGCAGGCGTGCACAATGCTCCCAAGCCCGGGAGAAAAGCGCTTCAGGGTGGTGCTCTCTCCGGGCCCTTGCCCCTGAGCCTGGGGTCAAGGCACGGTGTCCACACTCCCAGGCCAATTCAGAACCACATGCACACGTCTGTTCCTGCCCCCTGCACCGGCAGAGAGCTCGGGGGAGCCAGAGTCTGTCAGGCAGCTGCTGGGCTGGCCGCCTGTGTGGGAAGGGGCAGAGCCGACCTAGGGGCAAGTTGGGCCTCTTGCTCTCCCTGCTGCCCTGAGGCTGCTGGGCCAAAGAGGTCTTGGGCATCCATCCCGTTGCTGGTCCCTTCCCTCTGACGAGGCCCTCTGAGCTCCAGCACCTTGCAGTGTGGAGACAGCCCCTGCCAGCAACCTCCTCTCCAAGGAGGCCTCAACCGAGGCCTAGGCCCAGGGGAAAGGCACCAGCGGGGATGAGCCTGGGGAGGCGCCCGGGCATGTCTGGACCCATTCCCCGCAGCCTACCCCTTGGTGGGGCTGTAACCCCGGAGGCAGGAAGGTCTGGGCAAGGCTGGCCAGGGGCAGGGGCCCTGCTGGGTCCTGCTCCTGGCCTGTGGGGCCTCTGAGCACAACCGGCCCTCTCTCACTGGAAGACCTCCCCGGCTGCCTCCAAAGTCCGGTTTGCAAGCACTCCCGCCCACTGTTCCCACCAAGCACGCACAATTCTCCCAAGCCCGGGAGAAAAGCGCTTCGGGGTGGTGCTCTCTCCGGGCCCTTGCCCCTGAACCTGGGGGCCAGGCAGTTGGTTCACACTCGGAGACCAAGGCAGAACCACATGCACACGTCTGTTCCTGACCCCTGCACCGGCAGAGAGCTCGGGGGAGCCAGAGTCTGTCAGGCAGCTGCTGGGCTGGCCGCCTGTGTGGGAAGGGGCAGAGCCGACCTAGGGGCAAGTTGGGCCTCTTCCTCTCCCTGCTGCCCTGAGGCTGCTGGGCCAAAGAGGTCTTGGGCATCCAGCCCCTTGCTGGTCCCTTCCCTCTGATGAGGCCCTCTGAGCTCCAGCACCTTGCAGTGTGGAGACAGCCCCTGCCAGCAACCTCCTCTCCAAGGAGGCCTCAACCGAGGCCTAGGCCTAGGGGAAAGGCACCAGCGGGGATGAGCCTGGGGAGGCGCCCGGCCATGTCTGGACACAGTCCCCGCAGCCTGCCCCTTGGTGGGGCAGTACCCCCGGAAGCCAGGAAGGTCTCGGCAAGGCTGCCAGGGGCAGGGACACTGCTGGGTCCTGCCCCTGGCCTGTTGGGCGTCTGAGCACAACCGGCACTCTCCCGCTGGAAGACCTCCCCGTCTGCCTCCAAAAGACGGTTTGCAAGCACTCCCACCCGCTGTTCCCCCAGGCACGCACAATGCTCCCAAGCCCGGGAGAAAAGCGCTTTGGGGTGGTGCTCTCTCCGGGCCCTTGCCCCTGAGCCTGGGGCCAGGCAAGGGGAACACTCTCCCAGGCCAAGGGAGAACGACATGCACACGTCTGTTCCTGCCCCCTACACCGGCAGAGAGCTCGGGGGAGCCAGAGACTGCCAGGCTGCTGCTGGGCTGGCTGCCTGTGTGGGACGGGGCAGAGCCGACCTAGGGGCAAGTTGGGCCTCTTGCTCTCCCTGCTGCCCTGAGGCTGCTGGGTCAAAGAGGTCTTGGGCATCCAGCCCTTTGCTGGTGCCTTCCCTCTGACGAGGCCCTCTGAGCTCCAGCACCTTGCAGTGTGGAGACAGCCCCTGCCAGCAACCTCCTCTCCAAAGAGGCCTCAACCGAGGACTACACCCAGGGGAAAGGCACCAGCGGGGATGATCCTGGGGAGGCGCACGGACATGTCTGGACCCAGTCTCCGCAGCCTGCCCCTTGGTGGGGCAGTACCCCCGGAGTCCAAGAAGGTCTGGGCAAGTCTGTCCATGGGCAGGGGCCCTGCTGGGTCCTGACCCTGGCCTGTGGGGCCTCTGAGCACAACCGGCCCTCTCCCACTGGAAGACCTCCCCGGCTGCCTCCAAAGTCCTGTTTGCAAACACTCCCGCCCGCTGTTCACGTCAGGCTCGCACAATGCTCCAAAGCCCGGGAGAAAAGCACTTCGGAGTGGTGCTCTCTCCGGGCCCTTGCCCCTGAGCCTGGGGGCAAGGCAGGGGGAACACACTCCCAGGCCAAGGCAGAAACACATGCCCACGTCTGTTCCTGTCCCCTGCACCGGCAGAGAGCTTGGGGGAGCCAGAGTCTGTCAGGCAGGTGCTGGGTTGGCCGCCTGTGTGGGAAGTGGCAGAGCCGACCTAGGGGCAAGTTGGGCCTCTTGCCCTCCCTGCTGCCCTGAGGCTGCTGGGCCAAAGAGGTCTTGGGCATCCAACCCCTTGCTGGTCCCTTCCCTCTGACGAGGCCCTCTGAGCTCCAGCACCTTGCAGTGTGGAGACAGCCCCTGCCAGCAACCTCCTCTCCAAGGAGGCCTAAACCGAGGCCTAGGCACAGGGGAAAGGCACCAGCGGGGATGAGCCTGGGGAGGCGCCCGGGCATGTATGGACCCAGTCCCCGCAGCCTGCCCCTTGGTGGGGCAGTACCCCCGGAGGCGAGGAAGGTCTGGGCAAGGCTGGCCAGGGGCAGGGGCCCTGCTGGGTCCTGCCCCTGGCCTGTGGGGCCTCTGAGCACAACCGGCCCTCTCCCACTGGAAGACTTCCCCGGCTGCCTCCAAAGGCCGGTTTGCCAACACTCCCGCCCGCTGTTCCAACCAAGGGCGCACAACGCTCCCAAGCCCGGGAGAAAATCGCCTCGGGGTGGTGCTCTCTCCGGGCCCTTTCCCCTGAGCCTGGGGGCCAGGCAGGGGGTCCACACTCCCAGGCCAAGGCAGAACGACATGCACACGTCTGTTCCTGCCCCATGCACCGGCAGAGAGCTCGGGGGAGCCAGAGTCTGTCAGGCAGCTGCTGGGCTGGCCGCCTGTGTGGGATGGGGCAGAGCCGACCTAGGGGCAAGTTGGGCCTCTTGCTCTCCCTGCTGCCCTGAGGCTGCTGGGCCAAAGAGATCTTGGGCATCCAGCCCCTTGCTTGTCCCTTCCCTCTGACGAGGCCCTCTGAGCTCCAGCACCTTGCAGTGTGGAGACAGCCCCTGCCAGCAACCTCCTCTCCAAGGAGGCCTCAACCGAGGCCTAGGACCAGGGGAAAGGCACCAGCGGGGATGAGCCTGGGGAGGCGCCCGGGCATGTCTGGACCCAGTCCCCGCAGCCTGCCCCTTGGTGGGGCAGTACCCCCGGAGGCCAGGAAGGTCTGGGCAGGGCTGGCCACGGGCAGGGGCCCTGCTGGGTCCTGCCCCTGGCCTGTGGGTCCTCTGAGCACAACCGGCCCTCTCCCACTGGAAGACTTCCCCGGCTGCCTCCAAAGGCCGGTTTGCCAACACTCCCGTCCGCTGTTCCCGCCAGGCACGCACAATTCTCCCAAGCCCGGGAGAAAAGCGCTTTGGGGTGTTGCTCTCTCCGGGCCCTTGCCCCTGAGCGTGGGGGCGAGGCAGTGGGTCCACACTCCCAGACCAACGCAGAACCACATGCACACGTCTGTTCCTGACCCCTGCACCGGCAGAGAGCTCGGGGGAGCCAGAGTCTGTCAGGCAGCTGCTGGGCTGGCCGCCTGTGTGGGAAGGGGCAGAGCCGACCTAGGGGCAAGTTGGGCCTCTTCCTCTCCCTGCTGCCCTGAGGCTGCTGGGCCAAAGAGGTCTTGGGCATCCAGCCCCTTGCTGGTCCCTTCCCTCTGACGAGGCCCTCTGAGCTCCAGCACCTTGCAGTGTGGAGACAGCCCCTGCCAGCAACCTCCTCTCCAATGAGGCCTCAACCGAGGCCTAGGCCCAGGGGAAAGGCACCAGCGGGGATGAGCCTGGGGAGGCGCCCGGGCATGTCTGGACCCAGTCCCCGCAGCCTGCCCCTTGGTGGGGCAGTACCCCCGGAGGCCAGGAAGGTCTGGGCAAGGCTGGCCAGGGGCAGGGGCCCTGCTGCGTCCTGCCCCTGGCCTGTGGGGCCTCTGAGCACAACCGGCCCTCTCCCACTGGAAGACCTCCCCGGCTGCCTCCAAAGGCCGATTTGCAAGCGCTCCCGCCCACTGTTCCCAGCAGGCGTGCACAATGCTCCCAAGCCCGGGAGAAAAGCGCTTCAGGGTGGTGCTCTCTCCGGGCCCTTGCCCCTGAGCCTGGGGTCAAGGCACGGTGTCCACACTCCCAGGCCAATTCAGAACCACATGCACACGTCTGTTCCTGCCCCCTGCACCGGCAGAGAGCTCGGGGGAGCCAGAGTCTGTCAGGCAGCTGCTGGGCTGGCCGCCTGTGTGGGAAGGGGCAGAGCCGACCTAGGGGCAAGTTGGGCCTCTTGCTCTCCCTGCTGCCCTGAGGCTGCTGGGCCAAAGAGGTCTTGGGCATCCATCCCGTTGCTGGTCCCTTCCCTCTGACGAGGCCCTCTGAGCTCCAGCACCTTGCAGTGTGGAGACAGCCCCTGCCAGCAACCTCCTCTCCAAGGAGGCCTCAACCGAGGCCTAGGCCCAGGGGAAAGGCACCAGCGGGGATGAGCCTGGGGAGGCGCCCGGGCATGTCTGGACCCATTCCCCGCAGCCTACCCCTTGGTGGGGCTGTAACCCCGGAGGCAGGAAGGTCTGGGCAAGGCTGGCCAGGGGCAGGGGCCCTGCTGGGTCCTGCCCCTGGCCTGTGGGGCCTCTGAGCACAACCGGCCCTCTCCCACTGGAAGACCTCCCCGGCTGCCTCCAAAGGCCGGTTTGCAAGCACTCCCGCCCACTGTTCCCACCAAGCACGCACAATGCTCCCAAGCCCGGGAGAAAAGCGCTTCGGGGTGGTGCTCTCTCCGGGCCCTTGCCCCTGAACCTGGGGGCCAGGCAGTTGGTTCACACTCGGAGACCAAGGCAGAACCACATGCACACGTCTGTTCCTGACCCCTGCACCGGCAGAGAGCTCGGGGGAGCCAGAGTCTGTCAGGCAGCTGCTGGGTTGGCCGCCTGTGTGGGAAGGGGCAGAGCCGCCCTAGGGGCAAGTTGGGCCTCTTGCTCTCCCTGCTGCCCTGAGGCTGCTGGGCCAAAGACGTCTTGGGCATCCAGCCCCTTACTGGTCCCTTCCCTCTGACGAGGCCCTCTGAGCTCCAGCACCTTGCAGTGTGGAGACAGCCCCTGCCAGCAACCTCCTCTCCAAGGAGGCCTCAACCGAGGCCTAGGCCCAGGGGAAAGGCACCAGCGGGGATGAGCCAGGGGAGGCGCCCGAGCATGTCTGGACCCAGTCCCCGCAGCCTGCCCCTTGGTGGGGCAGTACCCCCGGAGGCCAGGAAGGTCTGGGTAAGGCTGGCCAGGGGCAGGGGCCCTGCTGCGTCCTGCCCCTGGCCTGTGGGGCCTCTGAGCACAACCGGCCCTCACCCACTGGAAGACCTCCCCGGCTGCCTCCAAAGACCGGTTTGCAAGCGCTCCCGCCCACTGTTCCCAGCAGGCGTGCACAATGCTCCCAAGCCCGGGAGAAAAGCATTTTGAGGTGGTCTCTCTCCGGGCCCTTGGAAGACTCCCCGGCTACCTCTAAAGGCCGGTTTGCAAGCACTCATGTCCTCTGTTCCCGACAGCCGCGAACAATGCTCCCAATTCCGTGAGAAAAGTGCTTCGGGATGGTGCTCTCTCCGGGCCCTTGGAAGACCTCCCAAGCTGCCTCCAAAGGCCGGTTTGCAAGCACTCCCGCCCGCTGTTCCCGCCAGCCTCGCACAATGCTCCCAAGACCGGGAGAAAAGCGCTTCGGGGTGGTGTTCTCTCCGTGCCAATGGAGGACCTCCCTGGCTGCCCCCAAAGGCCGGTTTGCAAGCACTCCCACTCGCTGTTCCCGCCATCCGCGCACAATGCTCCCAAGCCCGGGAGAAAAGCATTTTGGGGTGGTGCTCACACCGGGCCCTGGAAGACCTCCCCGGCTGCCTCCAAAGGACGGTTTTCAAGCACTCCTGCCTGCTGTTCCCGCCACCCGCGCACAATGCTCCCAAGCCCGGGAGAAAAGCGCTTCGGGGTGGTGCTCTCTACAGGCCCTTGGAAGACCTCCCCAGCTGCCTCCAAAGGCCGGTTTGCAAGGACTCCTTCCTGCTGTTCCCGCCATCCGCGCACAATGCTCCCAAGCCCGGGAGAAAAGCATTTTGGGGTGGTGCTCACACCGGGCCCAGGAAGACCTCCCCGGCTGCCTCCAAAGGACGGTTTGCAAGGACTCCTTCCTGCTGTTCCCGCCAGCCACGCACAATGCTCCCAAGCCCGGGAGAAAAGCATTTTGGGGTGGTGCTCACACCGGGCCCTGGAAGACCTCCCCGGCTGCCTCCAAAGGACGGTTTTCAAGCACTCCTGCCTGCTGTTCCCGCCACCCGCGCAGAATGCTCCCAAGCGCGGGAGAAAAGCGCTTCGGGGTGGTGCTCTCTACAGGCCCTTGGAAGACCTCCCCGGCTGCCTCCAAAGGCCGGTTTGCAAGGACTCCTTCCTGCTGTTCCCGCCAGCCACGCACAATGCTCCCAAGCCCGGGAGAAAAGTGCTTCGGGGTGGTGATCTCTCCGGGCCCTTGGAAGTCGTCCCCGGCTGCCTCCAAAGGCCGGTTTGCAAGCACTCATGCCCGTTGTTCCCACCAGCCGCGCACAATGCTCCCAAGCCCGGGAGAAAAGCATTTTGGGGTGGTGCTCACTCCGGGCCCTTGGAAGACCTCCCCGGCTGCCTCCAGTGGCCAGTTTGCAAGCACTCATGCCCGCTGTTCCCACCAGCCACGCACAATGCTCCCAAGCCCGGGAGAAAAGCTTTTTGGGGTGGTGCTCACACCGGGCCCTGGAAGACCTCCCCGGCTGCCTGCAAAGGCCGGTTTTCAAGCACTCCTGCCTGCTGTTCCTGCCACCCGCGCACAATATTCCCAAGCCCGGGAGAAAAGCGCTTAGGGGTGGTGCTCTCTACAGGCCCTTGGAAGACCTCCCCCGCTGCCTCCAAAGGCCGGTTTGCAAGGACTCCTTCCTGCTGTTCCCGCCAGCCACGCACAATGCTCCCAAGCCCGGGAGAAAAGTGCTTCGGGGTGGTGATCTCTCCGGGCCCTTGGAAGTCGTCCCCGGCTGCCTCCAAAGGCCGGTTTGCAAGCACTCATGCCCGTTGTTCCCACCAGCCGCGCACAATGCTCCCAAGCCCGGGAGAAAAGCATTTTGGGGTGGTGCTCACTCCGGGCCCTTGGAAGACCTCCCCGGCTGCCTCCAAAGGCCAGTTTGCAAGCAGTCCTGCCTGCTGTTCCCGCCAGCCGCGCACAATGTTCCCAAGCCCGGGAGAAAAGCGCTTCGGGGTGGTGCTCTCTCCGGGCACTTTCAAGACCTCCCCGGCTGCCTCCAAAGGCCGGTTTGTAAGTACTCATTCCCGCTGCTTCCGCCAGCCACGCACAATGCTCCCAAGCCCGGGAGAAAAGCATTTTGGGGTGGTGCTCTCTCCGGGCCCTTGGAAGACCTCCCGGGCTGCCTCCAAAGGCCGGTTTGCAAGCATTCATGTCCGTTGTTCCCGACAGCCGCGCACAATGCTCCCAAGCCCGAGAGAAAAGCATTTTGGGGTGGTGATCAGTCCGGCCCTTGGAAGACCTCCCCGGCTGCCTCCAAAGGACAGTTTGCAAGCACTCATGCCCGCTGTTCCCGCCAGCCGCGCACAATGCTCCCAAGACCGTGAGAAAAGCGCTTCCGGGTGGTGTTCTCTCAGGGACCATGGAGGACCTCCCCGGCTGCCCCCAAAGGCCGGTTTGCAAGCATTCCCACTCGCTGTTCCCGCCAGGCACACACAATGTTCCAAAATCCCGGAGAAAAGCGCTTCGGGGTGGTGGTCTCTCCGGGCCCCTGCCCCTGAGCCTGGGGGCCAGGCAGGGGATCCACAATCCCAGGCCAAGGCAGAACCACATGCACACGTCTGTTCCTGCCCCCTTCACCGGCAGAGAGCTCGGGGGAGCCAGAGTCTGTCAGGCAGCTGCTGGGCTGGCTGCCTGTGTGGGAAGTGGCAGAGCCGACCTAGGGGCAAGTTGGGCCTCTTGCCCTCCCTGCTGCCCTGAGGCTGCTGGGCCAAAGAGGTCTTGGGCATCCAACCCCTTGCTGGTCCCTTCCCTCTGACGAGGCCCTCTGAGCTCCAGCACCTTGCAGTGTGGAGACAGCCCCTGCCAGCAACCTCCTCTCCAAGGAGGCCTAAACCGAGGCCTAGGCACAGGGGAAAGGCACCAGCGGGGATGAGCCTGGGGAGGCGCCCGGGCATGTATGGACCCAGTCCCCGCAGCCTGCCCCTTGGTGGGGCAGTACCCCCGGAGGCGAGGAAGGTCTGGGAAAGGCTGGCCAGGGGCAGGGGACCTGCTGGGTCCTGCCCCTGGCCTGTGGGGCCTCTGAGCACAACCGGCCCTCTCCCACTGGAAGACGTCCCCGGCTGCCTCCAAAGGCCGGTTTGCAAGCACTCCCGCCCACTGTTCCAACCAAGGGCGCACAACGCTCCCAAGCCCGGGAGAAAATCGCCTCGGGGTGGTGCTCTCTCCGGGCCCTTTCCCCTGAGCCTGGGGGCCAGGCAGGGGGTCCACACTCCCAGGCCAAGGCAGAACGACATGCACACGTCTGTTCCTGCCCCATGCACCGGCAGAGAGCTCGGGGGAGCCAGAGTCTGTCAGGCAGCTGCTGGGCTGGCCGCCTGTGTGGGAAGGGGCAGAGCCGACCTAGGGGCAAGTTGGGCCTCTTGCTCTCCCTGCTGCCCTGAGGCTGCTGGGCCAAAGAGATCTTGGGCATCCAGCCCCTTGCTGGTCCCTTCCCTCTGACGAGGCCCTCTGAGCTCCAGCACCTTGCAGTGTGGAGACAGCCCCTGCCAGCAACCTCCTCTCCAAGGAGGCCTCAACCGAGGCCTAGGCCCAGGGGAAAGGCACCAGCGGGGATGAGCCTTGGGAGGCGCCCGGGCATGTCTGGACCCAGTCCCCGCAGCCTGCCCCTTGGTGGGGCAGTACCCCCGGAGGCCAGGAAGGTCTGGGCAAGGCTGGCCAGGGGCAGGGGCCCTGCTGGGTCCTGCCCCTGGCCTGTGGGGCCTCTGAGCACAACCGGCCCTCTCCCACTGGAAGACCTCCCCGGCTGCCTCCAAAGGCCGGTTTGCCAACACTCCCGCCCGCTGTTCCCGCCAGGCACGCACAATTCTCCCAAGCCCGGGAGAAAAGCGCTTCGGGGTGGTGCTCTCTCCGGGCACTTGCCCCTGAGCCTGGGGGCGAGGCAGTGGGTCCACACTCCCAGACCAACGCAGAACCACATGCACACGTCTGTTCCTGACCCCTGCACCGGCAGAGAGCTCGGGGGAGCCAGAGTCTGTCAGGCAGCTGCTGGGCTGGCCGCCTGTGTGGGAAGGGGCAGAGCCAACCTAGGGGCAAGTTGGGCCTCTTCCTCTCCCTGCTGCCCTGAGGCTGCTGGGCCAAAGAGGTCTTGGGCATCCAGCCCCTTGCTGGTCCCTTCCCTCTGACGAGGCCCTCTGAGCTCCAGCACCTTGCAGTGTGGAGACAGCCCCTGCCAGCAACCTCCTCTCCAAGGAGGCCTCAACCGAGGCCTAGGCCCAGGGGAAAGGCACCAGCGGGGATGAGCCTGGGGAGGCGCCCGGCCATGTCTGGACCCAGTCCCCGCAGCCTGCCCCTTGGTGGGGCAGTACCCCCGGAGGCCAGGAGGGTCTGGGCAAGGCTGCCAGGGGCAGGGACACTGCTGGGTCCTGCCCCTGGCCTGTGGGGCGTCTGAGCACAACCGGCACTCTCCCGCTGGAAGACCTCCCCGGCTGCCTCCAAAGGCCGGTTTGCAAGCACTCCCGCCCGCTGTTCCCGCCAGGGACGCACAATGCTCCCAAGCCCGGGAGAAAAGCGCTTCGGGGTGGTGCTCTCTCCGGGCCCTTGCCCCTGAGCCTGGGGGACAGGCAGGGGGAACACACTCCCAGGCCAAGGCAGAACGACATGCACACGTCTGTTCCTGCCCCCTACACCGGCAGAGAGTTCGGGGGAGCCAGAGACTGCCAGGCTGCTGCTGGGCTGGCTGCCTGTGTGGGACGGGGTAGAGCCGACCTAGGGGCAAGTTGGGCCTCTTGCTCTCCCTGCTGCCCTGAGGCTGCTGGGTCAAAGAGGTCTTGGGCATCCAGCCCTTTGCTGGTCCTTTCCCTCTGACGAGGCCCTCTGAGCTCCAGCACCTTGCAGTGTGCAGACAGCCCCTGCCGGCAACCTCCTCTCCAAGGAGGCCTCAACCGAGGCCTAGGCCCAGGGGAAAGGCACCAGCGGGGATGAGCCTGGGGAGGCGCCCGGGCATGTCTGGACCCAGGCCCCGCAGCCTGCCCCTTGGTGGGGTAGTACCCCCGGAGGCCAGGAAGGTCTGGGCAAGGCTGCCAGAGGCAGGGACACTGCTGGGTCCTGCCCCTGGCCTGTGGGGCCTCTGAGAACAACTGGCACTCTCCCGCTGGAAGACCTCCCCGGCTGCCTCCAAAGGCTGGTTTGCAAGCACTCAATCCCGCTGTTCACGCCAGCTGCGCACAATGCTCCCAAGCCCGGGAGAAAAGCATTTTGGGGTGGTGCTCACTCCGGGCTTTGGAAGACCTCCCCGGCTGCCTCCAAGGCCGGTTTGCAAGCACTTCTGCCTGCTGTTCCCGCCACCCGCGCACAATGCTCCCAAGCCCGGGAGAAAAGCGTTTCGGGGTGGTGTTCTCTCTGGGCCCAAGAAAGACCTCCCGGGCTGCCCCCAAATGCCGGTTTGCAAGCACTCCCACTCGCTGTTCCCGCCATCCGTGCAAATGCTCCAAGCCCAGGAGAAAAGCCCTTCAGGGTGGTGCTCTCTCCCGGCCCTTGGAAGACCTCCCCGGCTGCCTCCAAAGGCTGGATTTCAAGTACTCCCTCCCGCTGTCCCGCCAGCCGCACACAATGCTCCCAATCACGGGAGAAAAGCGCTTCGGGGTGGTGCTCTCTACGGGCCCTTGGAAGACCTCCCCGTTTGTCTCCAAAGGCCGGTTTGCAAGCACTCATGCCCGCTGTTCCCGCCAGCCGCGCACAATGCTCCCAAGCCTAGGAGAAAAGCGCTTCGGGGTGGTGCTCTCTCCCGGCCCTTGGAAGACCTCCCCGGCTGCCTCCAAAGGCCGGTTTGCAAGCACTCAATCCCGCTGTTCCCGCCAGCCGCGCACAATGCTCCCAAGCCCGGGAGAAAAGCGCTTCGGGGTGGTGCTCTCTCCCGGCCCTTGGAAGACCTCCCCGGCTGCCTCCAAAGGCTGGTTTTCGAGAACTCCCTCCCGCTGACCCGCCAGCCGCACACAATGCTCCCAAGCCCGGGAGAAAAGCATTTTGGGGTGGTCTCTCTCCGGGCCCTTGGAAGACTCCCCGGCTGCCTCTAAAGGCCGGTTTGCAAGCACTCATGTCCTCTGTTCCTGACAGCCGCGAACAATGCTCCCAATTCCGTGAGAAAAGTGCTTCGGGATGGTGCTCTCTCCCGGCCCTTGGAAGACCTCCCAAGCTGCCTCCAAAGTCCGGTTTGCAAGCACTCCCGCCCGCTGTTCCCGCCAGCCTCGCACAATGCTCCCAAGACCGGGAGAAAAGCGCTTCGGGGTGGTGTTCTCTCCGTGCCAATGGAGGACCTCCCTGGCTGCCCCCAAAGGCCGGTTTGCAAGCACTCCCACTCGCTGTTCCCGCCAGCCACGCACAATCCTCCAAAACCCCGGAGAAAAGCGCTTCGGGGTGGTGTTCTCTCCGTGCCCATGGAAGACCTCCCGGGGTGCCCCCAAAGGCCGGTTTGCAAGCACTCCCACTCGCTGTTCCCGCCATCCGCGCACAATGCTCCCAAGCCCGGGAGAAAAGCATTTTGGGGTGGTGCTCACACCGGGCCCTGGAAGACCTCCCCGGCTGCCTCCAAAGGACGGTTTTCAAGCACTCCTGCCTGCTGTTCCCGCCACCCGCGCACAATGCTCCCAAGCCCGGGAGAAAAGCGCTTCGGGGTGGTGCTCTCTACAGGCCCTTGGAAGACCTCCCCGGCTGCCTCCAAAGGCCGGTTTGCAAGGACTCCTTCCTGCTGTTCCCGCCATCCGCGCACAATGCTCCCAAGCCCGGGAGAAAAGCATTTTGGGGTGGTGCTCACACCGGGCCCTGGAAGACCTCCCCGGCTGCCTCCAAAGGACGGTTTTCAAGCACTCCTGCCTGCTGTTCCCGCCACCCGCGCACAATGCTCCCAAGCCCGGGAGAAAAGCGCTTCGGGGTGGTGCTCTCTACAGGCCCTTGGAAGACCTCCCCAGCTGCCTCCAAAGGCCGGTTTGCAAGGACTCCTTCCTGCTGTTCCCGCCATCCGCGCACAATGCTCCCAAGCCCGGGAGAAAAGCATTTTGGGGTGGTGCTCACACCGGGCCCAGGAAGACCTCCCCGGCTGCCTCCAAAGGACGGTTTGCAAGGACTCCTTCCTGCTGTTCCCGCCAGCCACGCACAATGCTCCCAAGCCCGGGAGAAAAGCATTTTGGGGTGGTGCTCACACCGGGCCCTGGAAGACCTCCCCGGCTGCCTCCAAAGGACGGTTTTCAAGCACTCCTGCCTGCTGTTCCCGCCACCCGCGCTGAATGCTCCCAAGCGCGGGAGAAAAGCGCTTCGGGGTGGTGCTCTCTACAGGCCCTTGGAAGACCTCCCCGGCTGCCTCCAAAGGCCGGTTTGCAAGGACTCCTTCCTGCTGTTCCCGCCAGCCACGCACAATGCTCCCAAGCCCGGGAGAAAAGTGCTTCGGGGTGGTGATCTCTCCGGGCCCTTGGAAGTCGTCCCCGGCTGCCTCCAAAGGCCGGTTTGCAAGCACTCATGCCCGTTGTTCCCACCAGCCGCGCACAATGCTCCCAAGCCCGGGAGAAAAGCATTTTGGGGTGGTGCTCACTCCGGGCCCTTGGAAGACCTCCCCGGCTGCCTCCAGTGGCCAGTTTGCAAGCACTCATGCCCGCTGTTCCCACCAGCCACGCACAATGCTCCCAAGCCCGGGAGAAAAGCTTTTTGGGGTGGTGCTCACACCGGGCCCTGGAAGACCTCCCCGGCTGCCTGCAAAGGCCGGTTTTCAAGCACTCCTGCCTGCTGTTCCTGCCACCCGCGCACAATATTCCCAAGCCCGGGAGAAAAGCGCTTAGGGGTGGTGCTCTCTACAGGCCCTTGGAAGACCTCCCCCGCTGCCTCCAAAGGCCGGTTTGCAAGGACTCCTTCCTGCTGTTCCCGCCAGCCACGCACAATGCTCCCAAGCCCGGGAGAAAAGTGCTTCGGGGTGGTGATCTCTCCGGGCCCTTGGAAGTCGTCCCCGGCTGCCTCCAAAGGCCGGTTTGCAAGCACTCATGCCCGTTGTTCCCACCAGCCGCGCACAATGCTCCCAAGCCCGGGAGAAAAGCATTTTGGGGTGGTGCTCACTCCGGGCCCTTGGAAGACCTCCCCGGCTGCCTCCAAAGGCCAGTTTGCAAGCAGTCCTGCCTGCTGTTCCCGCCAGCCGCGCACAATGTTCCCAAGCCCGGGAGAAAAGCGCTTCGGGGTGGTGCTCTCTCCGGGCACTTTCAAGACCTCCCCGGCTGCCTCCAAAGGCCGGTTTGTAAGTACTCATTCCCGCTGCTTCCGCCAGCCACGCACAATGCTCCCAAGCCCGGGAGAAAAGCATTTTGGGGTGGTGCTCTCTCCGGGCCCTTGGAAGACCTCCCGGGCTGCCTCCAAAGGCCGGTTTGCAAGCATTCATGTCCGTTGTTCCCGACAGCCGCGCACAATGCTCCCAAGCCCGAGAGAAAAGCATTTTGGGGTGGTGATCAGTCCGGCCCTTGGAAGACCTCCCCGGCTGCCTCCAAAGGACAGTTTGCAAGCACTCATGCCCGCTGTTCCCGCCAGCCGCGCACAATGCTCCCAAGACCGTGAGAAAAGCGCTTCCGGGTGGTGTTCTCTCAGGGACCATGGAGGACCTCCCCGGCTGCCCCCAAAGGCCGGTTTGCAAGCATTCCCACTCGCTGTTCCCGCCAGGCACACACAATGTTCCAAAACCCCGGAGAAAAGCGCTTCGGGGTGGTGGTCTCTCCGGGCCCCTGCCCCTGAGCCTGGGGGCCAGGCAGGGGATCCACAATCCCAGGCCAAGGCAGAACCACATGCACACGTCTGTTCCTGCCCCCTTCACCGGCAGAGAGCTCGGGGGAGCCAGAGTCTGTCAGGCAGCTGCTGGGCTGGCTGCCTGTGTGGGAAGTGGCAGAGCCGACCTAGGGGCAAGTTGGGCCTCTTGCCCTCCCTGCTGCCCTGAGGCTGCTGGGCCAAAGAGGTCTTGGGCATCCAACCCCTTGCTGGTCCCTTCCCTCTGACGAGGCCCTCTGAGCTCCAGCACCTTGCAGTGTGGAGACAGCCCCTGCCAGCAACCTCCTCTCCAAGGAGGCCTAAACCGAGGCCTAGGCACAGGGGAAAGGCACCAGCGGGGATGAGCCTGGGGAGGCGCCCGGGCATGTATGGACCCAGTCCCCGCAGCCTGCCCCTTGGTGGGGCAGTACCCCCGGAGGCGAGGAAGGTCTGGGAAAGGCTGGCCAGGGGCAGGGGACCTGCTGGGTCCTGCCCCTGGCCTGTGGGGCCTCTGAGCACAACCGGCCCTCTCCCACTGGAAGACGTCCCCGGCTGCCTCCAAAGGCCGGTTTGCAAGCACTCCCGCCCACTGTTCCAACCAAGGGCGCACAACGCTCCCAAGCCCGGGAGAAAATCGCCTCGGGGTGGTGCTCTCTCCGGGCCCTTTCCCCTGAGCCTGGGGGCCAGGCAGGGGGTCCACACTCCCAGGCCAAGGCAGAACGACATGCACACGTCTGTTCCTGCCCCATGCACCGGCAGAGAGCTCGGGGGAGCCAGAGTCTGTCAGGCAGCTGCTGGGCTGGCCGCCTGTGTGGGAAGGGGCAGAGCCGACCTAGGGGCAAGTTGGGCCTCTTGCTCTCCCTGCTGCCCTGAGGCTGCTGGGCCAAAGAGATCTTGGGCATCCAGCCCCTTGCTTGTCCCTTCCCTCTGACGAGGCCCTCTGAGCTCCAGCACCTTGCAGTGTGGAGACAGCCCCTGCCAGCAACCTCCTCTCCAAGGAGGCCTCAACCGAGGCCTAGGCCCAGGGGAAAGGCACCAGCGGGGATGAGCCTGGGGAGGCGCCCGGGCATGTCTGGACCCAGTCCCCGCAGCCTGCCCCTTGGTGGGGCAGTACCCCCGGAGGCCAGGAAGGTCTGGGCAAGGCTGGCCAGGGGCAGGGGCCCTGCTGGGTCCTGCCCCTGGCCTGTGGGGCCTCTGAGCACAACCGGCCCTCTCCCACTGGAAGACCTCCCCGGCTGCCTCCAAAGGCCGGTTTGCCAACACTCCCGCCCGCTGTTCCCGCCAGGCACGCACAATTCTCCCAAGCCCGGGAGAAAAGCGCTTCGGGGTGGTGCTCTCTCCGGGCACTTGCCCCTGAGCCTGGGGGCGAGGCAGTGGGTCCACACTCCCAGACCAACGCAGAACCACATGCACACGTCTGTTCCTGACCCCTGCACCGGCAGAGAGCTCGGGGGAGCCAGAGTCTGTCAGGCAGCTGCTGGGCTGGCCGCCTGTGTGGGAAGGGGCAGAGCCAACCTAGGGGCAAGTTGGGCCTCTTCCTCTCCCTGCTGCCCTGAGGCTGCTGGGCCAAAGAGGTCTTGGGCATCCAGCCCCTTGCTGGTCCCTTCCCTCTGACGAGGCCCTCTGAGCTCCAGCACCTTGCAGTGTGGAGACAGCCCCTGCCAGCAACCTCCTCTCCAAGGAGGCCTCAACCGAGGCCTAGGCCCAGGGGAAAGGCACCAGCGGGGATGAGCCTGGGGAGGCGCCCGGCCATGTCTGGACCCAGTCCCCGCAGCCTGCCCCTTGGTGGGGCAGTACCCCCGGAGGCCAGGAGGGTCTGGGCAAGGCTGCCAGGGGCAGGGACACTGCTGGGTCCTGCCCCTGGCCTGTGGGGCGTCTGAGCACAACCGGCACTCTCCCGCTGGAAGACCTCCCCGGCTGCCTCCAAAGGCCGGTTTGCAAGCACTCCCGCCCGCTGTTCCCGCCAGGGACGCACAATGCTCCCAAGCCCGGGAGAAAAGCGCTTCGGGGTGGTGCTCTCTCCGGGCCCTTGCCCCTGAGCCTGGGGGACAGGCAGGGGGAACACACTCCCAGGCCAAGGCAGAACGACATGCACACGTCTGTTCCTGCCCCCTACACCGGCAGAGAGTTCGGGGGAGCCAGAGACTGCCAGGCTGCTGCTGGGCTGGCTGCCTGTGTGGGACGGGGTAGAGCCGACCTAGGGGCAAGTTGGGCCTCTTGCTCTCCCTGCTGCCCTGAGGCTGCTGGGTCAAAGAGGTCTTGGGCATCCAGCCCTTTGCTGGTCCTTTCCCTCTGACGAGGCCCTCTGAGCTCCAGCACCTTGCAGTGTGCAGACAGCCCCTGCCGGCAACCTCCTCTCCAAGGAGGCCTCAACCGAGGCCTAGGCCCCGGGGAAAGGCACCAGCGGGGATGAGCCTGGGGAGGCGCCCGGGCATGTCTGGACCCAGGCCCCGCAGCCTGCCCCTTGGTGGGGTAGTACCCCCGGAGGCCAGGAAGGTCTGGGCAAGGCTGCCAGAGGCAGGGACACTGCTGGGTCCTGCCCCTGGCCTGTGGGGCCTCTGAGAACAACTGGCACTCTCCCGCTGGAAGACCTCCCCGGCTGCCTCCAAAGGCTGGTTTGCAAGCACTCAATCCCGCTGTTCACGCCAGCTGCGCACAATGCTCCCAAGCCCGGGAGAAAAGCATTTTGGGGTGGTGCTCACTCCGGGCTTTGGAAGACCTCCCCGGCTGCCTCCAAGGCCGGTTTGCAAGCACTTCTGCCTGCTGTTCCCGCCACCCGCGCACAATGCTCCCAAGCCCGGGAGAAAAGCGTTTCGGGGTGGTGTTCTCTCTGGGCCCAAGAAAGACCTCCCGGGCTGCCCCCAAATGCCGGTTTGCAAGCACTCCCACTCGCTGTTCCCGCCATCCGTGCAAATGCTCCAAGCCCAGGAGAAAAGCCCTTCAGGGTGGTGCTCTCTCCCGGCCCTTGGAAGACCTCCCCGGCTGCCTCCAAAGGCTGGATTTCAAGTACTCCCTCCCGCTGTCCCGCCAGCCGCACACAATGCTCCCAATCACGGGAGAAAAGCGCTTCGGGGTGGTGCTCTCTACGGGCCCTTGGAAGACCTCCCCGTTTGTCTCCAAAGGCCGGTTTGCAAGCACTCATGCCCGCTGTTCCCGCCAGCCGCGCACAATGCTCCCAAGCCTAGGAGAAAAGCGCTTCGGGGTGGTGCTCTCTCCCGGCCCTTGGAAGACCTCCCCGGCTGCCTCCAAAGGCCGGTTTGCAAGCACTCAATCCCGCTGTTCCCGCCAGCCGCGCACAATGCTCCCAAGCCCGGGAGAAAAGCGCTTCGGGGTGGTGCTCTCTCCCGGCCCTTGGAAGACCTCCCCGGCTGCCTCCAAAGGCTGGTTTTCGAGAACTCCCTCCCGCTGACCCGCCAGCCGCACACAATGCTCCCAAGCCCGGGAGAAAAGCATTTTGGGGTGGTCTCTCTCCGGGCCCTTGGAAGACTCCCCGGCTGCCTCTAAAGGCCGGTTTGCAAGCACTCATGTCCTCTGTTCCTGACAGCCGCGAACAATGCTCCCAATTCCGTGAGAAAACTGCTTCGGGATGGTGCTCTCTCCCGGCCCTTGGAAGACCTCCCAAGCTGCCTCCAAAGGCCGGTTTGCAAGCACTCCCGCCCGCTGTTCCCGCCAGCCTCGCACAATGCTCCCAAGACCGGGAGAAAAGCGCTTCGGGGTGGTGTTCTCTCCGTGCCAATGGAGGACCTCCCTGGCTGCCCCCAAAGGCCGGTTTGCAAGCACTCCCACTCGCTGTTCCCGCCAGCCACGCACAATCCTCCAAAACCCCGGAGAAAAGCGCTTCGGGGTGGTGTTCTCTCCGTGCCCATGGAAGACCTCCCGGGGTGCCCCCAAAGGCCGGTTTGCAAGCACTCCCACTCGCTGTTCCCGCCATCCGCGCACAATGCTCCCAAGCCCGGGAGAAAAGCATTTTGGGGTGGTGCTCACACCGGGCCCTGGAAGACCTCCCCGGCTGCCTCCAAAGGACGGTTTTCAAGCACTCCTGCCTGCTGTTCCCGCCACCCGCGCACAATGCTCCCAAGCCCGGGAGAAAAGCGCTTCGGGGTGGTGCTCTCTACAGGCCCTTGGAAGACCTCCCCGGCTGCCTCCAAAGGCCGGTTTGCAAGGACTCCTTCCTGCTGTTCCCGCCATCCGCGCACAATGCTCCCAAGCCCGGGAGAAAAGCATTTTGGGGTGGTGCTCACACCGGGCCCTGGAAGACCTCCCCGGCTGCCTCCAAAGGACGGTTTTCAAGCACTCCTGCCTGCTGTTCCCGCCACCCGCGCACAATGCTCCCAAGCGCGGGAGAAAAGCGCTTCGGGGTGGTGCTCTCTACAGGCCCTTGGAAGACCTCCCCGGCTGCCTCCAAAGGCCGGTTTGCAAGGACTCCTTCCTGCTGTTCCCGCCAGCCACGCACAATGCTCCCAAGCCCGGGAGAGAAGCATTTTGGGGTGGTGCTCTCTACAGGCCCTTGGAAGACCTCCCCGGCTGCCTCCAGTGGCCAGTTTGCAAGCACTCATGCCCGCTGTTCCCACCAGCCGCGCACAATGCTCCCAAGCCCGGGAGAAAAGCTTTTTGGGGTGGTGCTCACACCGGGCCCTGGAAGACCTCCCCGGCTGCCTACAAAGGCCGGTTTTCAAGCACTCCTGCCTGCTGTTCCCGCCACCCGTGCACAATACTCCCAAGCCCGGGAGAGAAGCGCTTCGGGGTGGTGCTCTCTACAGGCCCTTGGAAGACCTCCCGGGCTGCCTCCAAAGGCCGGTTTGCAAGCACTCATGTCCGCTGTTCCCGACAGCCGCGCACAATGCTCCCAAGCCCGGGAGAAAAGCATTTTGGGGTGGTGATCAGTCCGGGCCCTTGGAAGACCTCCCCGGCTGCCTCCAAAGGACAGTTTGAAAGCACTCATGCCCGCTGTTCCCGCCAGCCGCGCACAATGCTCCCAAGACCGTGAGAAAAGCGCTTCGGGGTGGTGGTCTCTCCGGGCCCCTGCCCCTGAGCCTGGGGGCCAGGCAGGGGATCCACAGTCCCAGGCCAAGGCAGAACCACATGCACACGTCTGTTCCTGCCCCCTCCACCGGCAGAGAGCTCGGGGGAGCCAGAGACTGCCAGGCTGCTGCTGGGCTGGCTGCCTGTTTGGGACCGGGCAGAGCCGACCTAGGGGCAAGTTGGGCCTCTTGCTCTCCCTGCTGCCCTGAGGCTGCTGGGCCAAAGAGGTCTTGGACATCCAGCCCCTTGCTGGTCCCTTCCATCTGAGGAGGCCCTCTGAGCTCCAGCACCTTGCAGTGTGGAGACAGCCCCTGCCAGCAACCTCCTCTCCAAGGAGGCCTCAACCGAGGCCTAGTCCCAGGGAAAGGCACCAGCGGAGATGAACCTGGGGAGGCGCCCGGGAATGTCTGGACCCAGTCCCCGCAGCCTGCCCCTTGGTGGGGCAGTACCCCCGGAGGCCAGGAAGGTCTGGGCAAGGCTGGCCAGGGGCAGGGGCCCTGCTGGGTCCTGCCCCTGGCCTGTGGGGCCTCTGAGCACAACCGGGCCTCTCCCGCTGGAAGACCTCCCCGGCTGCCTCCAAAGGCCAGTTTACCAACACTCCTGCCCGCTGTTCCCGCCAGGCACGCACAATGCTCCCAAGCCCAGGAGAAAAGCGCTTCGGGGTGGTGCTCTCTCCGGGCCCTTGCCCCTGAGCCTGTGGGCAAGGCAGGGGGAACACACTCCCAGACCAAGGCAGAACCACATGCACCCGTCTCTTCCTGTCCCCTGCATCGGCAGAGAGCTCGGGGGAGCCAGAGTCTCTCAGGCAGGTGCTGGGCTGGCCGCCTGTGTGGGAAGGGGCAGAGCCGACCTAGGGGCAAGTTGGGCCTCTTGCTCTCCCTGCTGCCCTGAGGCTGCTGGGCCAAAGAGGTCTTGGGCATCCAGCCCCTAACTGGTCCCTTCCCTCTGACGAGGCCCTCTGAGCTCCAGCACCTTGCAGTGTGGAGACAGCACTTGCCAGCAATCTCCTCTCCAAGGAGGCCTCAACTGAGGCCTAGGCCCAGGGAAAAGGCACCAGCGGGGTTGATCCAGGGGAGGCGCCCGGGCATGTCTGGACCCTGTCCCCGCATCCTGCCCCTTGGTGGGGCAGTACCCCCGGAGGCCAGGAAGGTCTGGGCAAGGCTGGCCAGGGGCAGGGGCCCTGCTGGGTCCTGCCCCTGGCCTGTGGGGCCTCTGAGCACAACCGGCCCTCTCCCACTGGAAGACCTCCCCGGCTGCCTCCAAAGGCCGGTTTGCAAGCACTCCCGCCCACTGTTCCCGCCAGGCGCGCACAATGCTCCCAAGCCCGGGAGAAAAGCGCTTCGGGGTGGTGGTCTCTCCGGGCCCCTGCCCCTGAGCCTGGGGGCCAGGCAGGGGATCCACAGTCCCAGGCCAAGGCAGAACCACATGCATACGTCTGTTCCTGCCCCCTCCACCGGCAGAGAGCTGGGGGGAGCCAGAGTCTGTCAGGCAGCTGCTGGGCTGGCCGCCTGTGTGGGAAGGGGCAGAGCCGACCTAGGGGCAAGTTGGGCCTCTTGCTCTCCCTGCTGCCCTGAGGCTGCTGGGCCAAAGAGGTCTTGGGCATCCAGCCCCTTGCTGGTCCCTTCCCTCTGACGAGGCCCTCTGAGCTCCAGACCTTGCAGTGTGGAGACAACCCCTGCCAGCAACCTCCTCTCCAAGGAGGCCTCAACCGAGGCCTAGGCCCAGGGGAAAGGCACCAGCGGACATGAGCCAGTGGAGGCGCACGGGCATGTCTGGACCCAGTCCCCGCAGCCTGCCCCTTGGTGGGGCAGTACCCCCGGAGGCCAGGAAGGTCTGGGCAAGGCTGGCCAGGGGCAGGGTCCCTGCTGGGTCCTGCCCCTGGCCTGTGGGGCCTCTGAGCACAACCGGCCCTCTCCCACTGGAAGACCTCCCCGGCTGCCTCCAAAGGCCGGTTTGCCAACACTCCCGCCCGCTGTTCCCGCCAGGCACGCATAATGCTCCCAAGCCCGGGAGAAAACCGCTTCGGGGTGTTGCTCTCTCCGGGCCCTTGCCCCTGAGCCTGGGGTCCAGGCAGTGGGTCCACACTCCCAGACCGAGGCAGAACCACATGCACACGTCTGTTCCTGCCCCCTGCACCGGCAGAGAGCTCGGGGGAGCCAGAGTCTGTCAGGCAGCTGCTGGGTTGGCTGCCTGTGTGGGAAGGGGCAGAGCCGACCTAGGGGCAAGTTGGGCCTCTTCCTCTCCCTGCTGCCCTGAGGCTGCTGGGCCAAAGAGGTCTTGGGCATCCAGCCCCTTGCTGGTCCCTTCCCGCTGACGAGGCCCTCTGAGCTCCAGCACCTTGCAGTGTGGAGACAGCCCCTGCCAGCAACCTCCTCTCCAAGGAGGCCTCAACCGAGGCCTAGGCCCAGGGGAAAGGCACCAGCGGGGATGAGCCTGGGGAGGCGCCCGGGCATGTCTGGACCCAGTCCCCGCAGCCTGCCCCTTGGTGGGGTAGTAACCCCGGAGGCCAGGAGGGTATGGGCAAGGCTGCCAGGGGCAGGGACACTGCTGGGTCCTGCCCCTGGCCTGTGGGGCCTCTGAGCACAACCGGCCCTCTCCCACTGGAAGACTTCCCCGGCTGCCTCCAAAGGCCGGTTTGCCAACACTTCCGCCCGCTGTTCCAACCAAGGGCGCACAACGCTCCCAAGCCCGGGAGAAAATCGCCTCGGGGTGGTGCTCTCTCCGGGCCCTTTCCCCTGAGCCTGGGGGCCAGGCAGGGGGTCCACACTCCCAGGCCAAGGCAGAACGACATGCACACGTCTGTTCCTGCCCCATGCACCGGCAGAGAGCTCGGGGGAGCCAGAGTCTGTCAGGCAGCTGCTGGGCTGGCCGCCTGTGTGGGAAGGGGCAGAGCCGACCTAGGGGCAAGTTGGGCCTCTTGCTCTCCCTGCTGCCCTGAGGCTGCTGGGCCAAAGAGATCTTGGGCATCCAGCCCCTTGCTTGTCCCTTCCCTCTGACGAGGCCCTCTGAGCTCCAGCACCTTGCAGTGTGGAGACAGCCCCTGCCAGCAACCTCCTCTCCAAGGAGGCCTCAACCGAGGCCTAGGACCAGGGGAAAGGCACCAGCGGGGATGAGCCTGGGGAGGCGCCCGGGCATGTCTCGACCCAGTCCCCGCAGCCTGCCCCTTGGTGGGGCAGTACCCCCGGAGGCCAGGAAGGTCTGGGCAAGGCTGGCCACGGGCAGGGGCCCTGCTGGGTCCTGCCCCTGGCCTGTGGGTCCTCTGAGCACAACCGGCCCTCTCCCACTGGAAGACTTCCCCGGCTGCCTCCAAAGGCCGGTTTGCCAACACTCCCGCCCGCTGTTCCCGCCAGGCACGCACAATTCTCCCAAGCCCGGGAGAAAAGCGCTTCGGGGTGTTGCTCTCTCCGGGCCCTTGCCCCTGAGCGTGGGGGCGAGGCAGTGGGTCCACACTCCCAGACCGACGCAGAACCACATGCACAAGTCTGTTCCTGCCCCCTGCACCGGCAGAGAGCTCGGGGGAGCCAGAGTCTGTCAGGCAGCTGCTGGGCTGGCCGCCTGTGTGGGAAGGGGCAGAGCCGACCTAGGGGCAAGTTGGGCCTCTTGCTCTCCCTGCTGCCCTGAGGCTGCTGGGCCAAAGAGGTCTTGGGCATCCATCCCGTTGCTGGTCCCTTCCCTCTGACGAGGCCCTCTGAGCTCCAGCACCTTGCAGTGTGGAGACAGCCCCTGCCAGCAACCTCCTCTCCAAGGAGGCCTCAACCGAGGCCTAGGCCCAGGGGAAAGGCACCAGAGGGGATGAGCCAGGGGAGGCGCCCGGGCATGTCTGGACCCATTCCCCGCAGCCTACCCCTTGGTGGGGCTGTAACCCCGGAGGCAGGAAGGTCTGGGCAAGGCTGGCCAGGGGCAGGGGCCCTGCTGGGTCCTGCCCCTGGCCTGTGGGGCCTCTGAGCACAACCGGCCCTCTCCCACTGGAAGACCTCCCCGGCTGCCTCCAAAGGCCGGTTTGCAAGCAGTCCCGCCCGCTGTTCCCACCAAGCACGCACAATTCTCCCAAGCTCGGGAGAAAAGCGCTTCGGGGTGGTGCTCTCTCCGGGCCCTTGCCCCTGAACCTGGGGGCCAGGCAGTTGGTTCACACTCGGAGACCAAGGCAGAACCACATGCACACGTCTGTTCCTGACCCCTGCACCGGCAGAGAGCTCGGGGGAGCCAGAGTCTGTCAGGCAGCTGCTGGGCTGGCCGCCTGTGTGGGAAGGGGCAGAGCCGACCTAGGGGCAAGTTGGGCCTCTTCCTCTCCCTGCTGCCCTGAGGCTGCTGGGCCAAAGAGGTCTTGGGCATCCAGCCCCTTGCTGGTCCCTTCCCTCTGATGAGGCCCTCTGAGCTCCAGCACCTTGCAGTGTGGAGACAGCCCCTGCCAGCAACCTCCTCTCCAAGGAGGCCTCAACCGAGGCCTAGGCCTAGGGGAAAGGCACCAGCGGGGATGAGCCTGGGGAGGCGCCCGGCCATGTCTGGACCCAGTCCCCGCAGCGTGCCCCTTGGTGGGGCAGTACCCCCGGAAGCCAGGAAGGTCTCGGCAAGGCTGCCAGGGGCAGGGACACTGCTGGGTCCTGCCCCTGGCCTGTTGGGCGTCTGAGCACAACCGGCACTCTCCCGCTGGAAGACCTCCCCGTCTGCCTCCAAAAGACGGTTTGCAAGCACTCCCACCCGCTGTTCCCCCAGGCACGCACAATGCTCCCAAGCCCGGTAGAAAAGTGCTTTGTGGTGGTGCTCTCTCCGGGCCCTTGCCCCTGAGCCTGGGGCCAGGCAAGGGGAACACTCTCCCAGGCCAAGGGAGAACGACATGCACACGTCTGTTCCTGCCCCCTACACCGGCAGAGAGCTCGGGGGAGCCAGAGACTGCCAGGCTGCTGCTGGGCTGGCTGCCTGTGTGGGACGGGGCAGAGCCGACCTAGGGGCAAGTTGGGCCTCTTGCTCTCCCTGCTGCCCTGAGGCTGCTGGGTCAAAGAGGTCTTGGGCATCCAGCCCTTTGCTGGTGCCTTCCCTCTGACGAGGCCCTCTGAGCTCCAGCACCTTGCAGTGTGGAGACAGCCCCTGCCAGCAACCTCCTCTCCAAAGAGGCCTCAACCGAGGACTACACCCAGGGGAAAGGCACCAGCGGGGATGATCCTGGGGAGGCACACGGACATGTCTGGACCCAGTCTCCACAGCCTGCCCCTTGGAGGGCAGTACCCCCGGAGTCCAGGAATGTCTGGGCAAGTCTGTCCATGGGCAGGGGCCCTGCTGGGTCCTGACCCTGGCCTGTGGGGCCTCTGAGCACAACCGGCCCTCTCCCACTGGAAGACCTCCCCGGCTGCCTCCAAAGTCCTGTTTGCAAACACTCCCGCCCGCTGTTCACGTCAGGCTCGCACAATGCTCCCAAGCTCGGGAGAAAAGCACTTCGGAGTGGTGCTCTCTCCGGGCCCTTGCCCCTGAGCCTGGGGGCAAGGCAGGGGGAACACACTCCCAGGCCAAGGCAGAAACACATGCCCACGTCTGTTCCTGTCCCCTGCACCGGCAGAGAGCTTGGGGGAGCCAGAGTCTGTCAGGCAGGTGCTGGGTTGGCCGCCTGTGTGGGAAGGGGCAGAGCCGACCTAGGGGCAAGTTGGGCCTCTTGCTCTCCCTGCTGCCCTGAGGCTGCTGGGCCAAAGACGTCTTGGGCATCCAGCCCCTCGCTG
The DNA here is from genome assembly GCF_033118175.1 of Dama dama. NCBI lineage: Eukaryota > Metazoa > Chordata > Mammalia > Artiodactyla > Cervidae > Dama > Dama dama. The sequence goes on from NW_026870973.1 coordinate 730,361, forward strand.
GTCCCTTCACTCTGACGAGGCCCTCTGAGCTCCAGCACCTTGCAGTGTGGAGACAGCCCCTGCCAGCAACCTCCTCTCCAAGGAGGCCTCAACCGAGGCCTAGGCCCAGGGGAAAGGCACCAGCGGGGATGAGCCAGGGGAGGCGCACGAGCATGTCTGGACCCAGTTCCCGCAGCCTGCCCCTTGGTGGGGCAGTACCCCCGGAGGCCAGGAAGGTCTGGGCAAGGCTGGCCAGGGGCAGGGGCCCTGCTGGGTCCTGCCCCTGGCCTGTGGGGCCTCTGAGCACAACCGGCCCTCTCCCACTGAAAGACCTCCCCGGCTGCCTCCAAAGGCCGGTTTGCAAGCGCTACTGCCCACTGTTCCCAGCAGGCGTGCACAATGCTCCTAAGCCCGGGAGAAAAGCGCTTCAGGGTGGTGCTCTCTCTGGGCCCTTGCCCCTGAGCCTGGGGGCAAGGCAGGGTGTCCACACTCCCAGGCCAAGGCAGAACCACATGCACACGTCTGATCTGCCCCCTGCACCGGCAGAGAGCTCGGGGGAGCCAGAGTCTGTCAGGCAGCTGCTGGGCTGGCCGCCTGTGTGGGAAGTGGCAGAGCTGACCTAGGGGCAAGTTGGGCCTCTTGCCCTCCCTGCTGCCCTGAGGCTGCTGGGCCAAAGAGGTCTTGGGCATCCAACCCCTTGCTGGTCCCTTCCCTCTGACGAGGCCCTCTGAGCTCCAGCACCTTGCAGTGTGGAGACAGCCCCTGCCAGCAACCTCCTCTCCAAGGAGGCCTAAACCGAGGCCTAGGCACAGGGGAAAGGCACCAGCGGGGATGAGCCTGGGGAGGCGCCCGGGCATGTATGGACCCAGTCCCCGCAGCCTGCCCCTTGGTGGGGCAGTACCCCCGGAGGCGAGGAAGGTCTGGGCAAGGCTGGCCAGGGGCAGGGGACCTGCTGGGTCCTGCCCCTGGCCTGTGGGGCCTCTGAGCACAACCGGCCCTCTCCCACTGGAAGACTTCCCCGGCTGCCTCCAAAGGCCGGTTTGCCAACACTCCCGCCCGCTGTTCCAACCAAGGGCGCACAATGCTCCCAAGCCCGGGAGAAAATCGCCTCGGGGTGGTGCTCTCTCCGGGCCCTTTCCCCTGAGCCTGGGGGCCAGGCAGGGGGTCCACACTCCCAGGCCAAGGCAGAACGACATGCACACGTCTGTTCCTGCCCCATGCACCGGCAGAGAGCTCGGGGGAGCCAGAGTCTGTCAGGCAGCTGCTGGGCTGGCCGCCTGTGTGGGAAGGGGCAGAGCCGACCTAGGGGCAAGTTGGGCCTCTTGCTCTCCCTGCTGCGCTGAGGCTGCTGGGCCAAAGAGATCTTGGGCATCCAGCCCCTTGCTTGTCCCTTCCCTCTGACGAGGCCCTCTGAGCTCCAGCACCTTGCAGTGTGGAGACAGCCCCTGCCAGCAACCTCCTCTCCAAGGAGGCCTCAACCGAGGCCTAGGACCAGGGGAAAGGCACCAGCGGGGATGAGCCTGGGGAGGCGCCCGGGCATGTCTGGACCCAGTCCCCGCAGCCTGCCCCTTGGTGGGGCAGTACCCCCGGAGGCCAGGAAGGTCTGGGCAAGGCTGGCCACGGGCAGGGGCCCTGCTGGGTCCTGCCCCTGGCCTGTGGGGCCTCTGAGCACAACCGGCCCTCTCCCACTGGAAGACTTCCCCGGCTGCCTCCAAAGGCCGGTTTGCCAACACTCCCGCCCGCTGTTCCCGCCAGGCGCGCACAATTCTCCCAAGCGCGTGAGAAGAGCGCTTCGGGGTCGTGCTCTCTCCGGGCCCTTGCCCCTGAGCGTGGGGGCGAGGCAGTGGGTCCACACTCCCAGACCAACGCAGAACCACATGCACACGTCTGTTCCTGACCCCTGCACCGGCAGAGAGCTCGGGGAGCCAGAGTCTGTCAGGCAGCTGCTGGGCTGGCCGCCTGTGTGGGAAGGGGCAGAGCCGACCTAGTGGCAAGTTGGGCCTCTTCCTCTCCCTGCTGCCCTGAGGCTGCTGGGCCAAAGAGGTCTTGGGCATCCAGCCCCTTGCTGGTCCCTTCCCTCTGACGAGGCCCTCTGAGCTCCAGCACCTTGCAGTGTGGAGACAGCCCCTGCCAGCAACCTCCTCTCCAAGGAGGCCTCAACCGAGGCCTAGGCCCAGGGGAAAGGCACCAGCGGGGATGAGCCTGGGGAGGCGCCCGGCCATGTCTGGACCCAGTCCCCGCAGCCTGCCCCTTGGTGGGGCAGTACCCCCGGAGGCCAGGAGGGTCTGGGCAAGGCTGCCAGGGGCAGGGACACTGCTGGGTCCTGCCTCTGGCCTGTGGGGCGTCTGAGCACAACCGGCACTCTCCCGCTGGAAGACCTCCCCGGCTGCCTCCAAAGGCCGGTTTGCAAGCACTCCCGCCCGCTGTTCCCGCCAGGCACGCACAATGCTCCCAAGCCCGGGAGAAAAGCGCTTCGGGGTGGTGCTCTCTCCGGGCCCTTGCCCCTGAGCCTGGGGGCCAGGCAGGGGGAACACACTCCCAGGCCAAGGCAGAACGACATGCACACGTCTGTTCCCGGCCCCTACACCGGCAGAGAGTTCGGGGGAGCCAGAGACTGCCAGGCTGCTGCTGGGCTGGCTGCCTGTGTGGGACGGGGTAGAGCCGACCTAGGGGCAAGTTGGGCCTCTTGCTCTCCCTGCTGCCCTGAGGCTGCTGGGTCAAAGAGGTCTTGGGCATCCAGCCCTTTGCTGGTCCTTTCCCTCTGACGAGGCCCTCTGAGCTCCAGCACCTTGCAGTGTGCAGACAGCCCCTGCCGGCAACCTCCTCTCCAAGGAGGCCTCAACCGAGGCCTAGGCCCAGGGGAAAGGCACCAGCGGGTATGAGCCTGGGGAGGCGCCCGGGCATGTCTGGACCCAGGCCCCGCAGCCTGCCCCTTGGTGGGGTAGTACCCCCGGAGGCCAGGAAGGTCTGGGCAAGGCTGCCAGAGGCAGGGACACTTCTGGGTCCTGCCCCTGGCCTGTGGGGCCTCTGAGAACAACTGGCACTCTCCCGCTGGAAGACCTCCCCGGCTGCCTCCAAAGGCTGGTTTGCAAGCACTCAATCCCGCTGTTCACGCCAGCTGCGCACAATGCTCCCAAGCCCGGGAGAAAAGCATTTTGGGGTGGTGCTCACTCCGGGCTTTGGAAGACCTCCCCGGCTGCCTCCAAGGCCGGTTTGCAAGCACTTCTGCCTGCTGTTCCCGCCACCCGCGCACAATGCTCCCAAGCCCGGGAGAAAAGCGTTTCGGGGTGGTGTTCTCTCTGGGCCCAAGAAAGACCTCCCGGGCTGCCCCCAAATGCCGGTTTGCAAGCACTCCCACTCGCTGTTCCCGCCATCCGTGCAAATGCTCCAAGCCCAGGAGAAAAGCCCTTCAGGGTGGTGCTCTCTCCCGGCCCTTGGAAGACCTCCCCGGCTGCCTCCAAAGGCTGGATTTCAAGTACTCCCTCCCGCTGTCCCGCCAGCCGCACACAATGCTCCCAATCACGGGAGAAAAGCGCTTCGGGGTGGTGCTCTCTACGGGCCCTTGGAAGACCTCCCCGTTTGTCTCCAAAGGCCGGTTTGCAAGCACTCATGCCCGCTGTTCCCGCCAGCCACGCACAATGCTCCCAAGCCTAGGAGAAAAGCGCTTCGGGGTGGTGCTCTCTCCCGGCCCTTGGAAGACCTCCCCGGCTGCCTCCAAAGGCCGGTTTGCAAGCACTCAATCCCGCTGTTCCCGCCAGCCGCGCACAATGCTCCCAAGCCCGGGAGAAAAGCGCTTCGGGGTGGTGCTCTCTCCCGGCCCTTGGAAGACCTCCCCGGCTGCCTCCAAAGGCTGGTTTTCAAGAACTCCCTCCCGCTGACCCGCCAGCCGCACACAATGCTCCCAAGCCCGGGAGAAAAGCATTTTGGGGTGGTCTCTCTCCGGGCCCTTGGAAGACTCCCCGGCTGCCTCTAAAGGCCGGTTTGCAAGCACTCATGTCCTCTGTTCCCGACAGCCGCGAACAATGCTCCCAATTCCGTGAGAAAAGTGCTTCGGGATGGTGCTCTCTCCGGGCCGTTGGAAGACCTCCCAAGCTGCCTCCAAAGGCCGGTTTGCAAGCACTCCCGCCCGCTGTTCCCGCCAGCCTCGCACAATGCTCCCAAGACCGGGAGAAAAGCACTTCGGGGTGGTGTTCTCTCCGTGCCAATGGAGGACCTCCCTGGCTGCCCCCAAAGGCCGGTTTGCAAGCACTCCCACTCGCTGTTCCCGCCAGCCACGCACAATCCTCCAAAACCCCGGAGAAAAGCGCTTCGGGGTGGTGTTCTCTCCGTGCCCATGGAAGACCTCCCGGGGTGCCCCCAAAGGCCGGTTTGGAAGCACTCCCACTCGCTGTTCCCGCCATCCGCGCACAATGCTCCCAAGCCCGGGAGAAAAGCATTTTGGGGTGGTGCTCACACCGGGCCCTGGAAGACCTCCCCGGCTGCCTCCAAAGGACGGTTTTCAAGCACTCCTGCCTGCTGTTCCCGCCACCCGCGCACAATGCTCCCAAGCCCGGGAGAAAAGCGCTTCGGGGTGGTGCTCTCTACAGGCCCTTGGAAGACCTCCCCGGCTGCCTCCAAAGGCCGGTTTGCAAGGACTCCTTCCTGCTGTTCCCGCCATCCGCGCACAATGCTCCCAAGCCCGGGAGAAAAGCATTTTGGGGTGGTGCTCACACCAGGCCCTGGAAGACCTCCCCGGCTGCCTCCAAAGGACGGTTTGCAAGCACTCCTGCCTGCTGTTCCCGCCACCCGCGCAGAATGCTCCCAAGCCCGGGAGAAAAGCGCGTCGGGGTGGTGCTCTCTACAGGCCCTTGGAAGACCTCCCCGGCTGCCTCCAAAGGCCGGTTTGCAAGGACTCCTTCCTGCTGTTCCCGCCAGCCACGCACAATGCTCCCAAGCCCGGGAGAAAAGCATTTTGGGGTGGTGCTCACTCCGGGCCCTTGGAAGACCTCCTCGGCTGCCTCCAAAGGCCAGTTTGCAAGCAGTCCTGCCTGCTGTTCCCGCCAGCCGCGCACAATGCTCCCAAGCCCGGGAGAAAAGCGCTTCGGGGTGGTGCTCTCTCCGGGCCCTTGGAAGACGTCCCCGGCTGCCTCCAAAGGCCGGTTTGCAAGCACTCATGCCCGTTGTTCCCACCAGCCGCGCACAATGCTCCCAAGCCCGGGAGAAAAGCATTTTGGGGTGGTGCTCACTCCGGGCCCTTGGAAGACCTCCCCGGCTGCCTCCAAAAGCCAGTTTGCAAGCAGTCCTGCCTGCTGTTCCCGCCAGCCGCGCACAATGTTCCCAAGCCCGGGAGAAAAGCGCTTCGGGGTGGTGCTCTCTCCGGGCACTTTCAAGACCTCCCCGGCTGCCTCCAAAGGCCGGTTTGTAAGTACTCATGCCTGCTGCTTCCGCCATCCACGCACAATGCTCCCAAGCCCGGGAGAAAAGCATTTTGGGGTGGTGCTCTCTCCGGGCCCTTGGAAGACCTCCCGGGCTGCCTCCAAAGGCCGGTTTGCAAGCATTCATGTCCGTTGTTCCCGACAGCCGCGCACAATGCTCCCAAGCCCGAGAGAAAAGCATTTTGCGGTGGTGCTCTCTCCGGGCCCTTGGAAGACCTCCCGGGCTGCCTCCAAAGGCCGGTTTGCAAGCATTCATGTCCGTTGTTCCCGACAGCCGCGCACAATGCTCCCAAGCCCGGGAGAAAAGCGCTTCAGGGTGGTGTTCTCTCAGGGACCATGGAGGACCTCCCCGGCTGCCCCCAAAGGCCGGTTTGCAAGCATTCCCACTCGCTGTTCCCGCCAGGCACACACAATGTTCCAAAACCCCGGAGAAAAGCGCTTCGGGGTGGTGCTCTCTCCGCGCCCTTGGAAGACTTCTCTGGCTGCCGCCAAAGGCCGGTTTGCAAGAATTCCCTCCCGCTGTCCCACCAGCCGCACACAATGCTCCAAAACCTGAGAGAAAAGCGCTTCGAGGTGGTGCTCTCTCCGGGCCCTTGGAAGACCTCCCCGGCTGCCTCCAAAGGCCGGTTTGCAAGCACTCCTGCCTGCTGTTCCCGCCACGCGCGCACAATGCTCCCAAGCCCGGAAGAAAAGCATTTTGGGGTAGTGCTCTCTCCGGGCCCTTGGAAGACCTCCCGGGCTGCCTCCAAAGGCCGGTTTGCAAGCACTCATGTCCGCTGTTCCCGACAGCCGCGCACAATGCTCCCAAGCCCGGGAGAAAAGCATTTTGGGGTGCTGATCAGTCCGGGCCCTTGGAAGACGTCCCCGGCTGCCTCCAAAGGACAGTTTGCAAGAACTCATGCCCGCTGTTCCCGCCAGGCACGCACAATGCTCCCAAGCCCGGGAGAAAAGCGCTTCGGGGTGGTGCTCTCACCGGGCCCTTGCCCCTGAGCCTGGGGGCAATGCAGGGGGAACACACTCCCAGGCCAAGGCAGAACCACATGCAAACGTCTGTTCCTGGTCCCTGCACCGGCAGAGAGCTCGGGGGAGCCAGAGTATGACAGGCAGCTGCTGGGTTGGCGGCCTGTGTGGAAAGGGGCAGAGCCGACCTAGGGGCAAGTTGGGCCTCTTGCTCTCCCTGCTGCCCTGAGGCTGCTGGGCCAAAGAGGTCTTGGGCATCCAGCCCCTTGCTGGTCCCTTCCCTCTGATGAGGCCCTCTGAGCTCCAGCACCTTGCAGTGTGGAGACAGCCCCTGCCAGCAACCTCCTCTCCAAGGCGGCCTCAACCGAGGCCTAGGCCCAGGGGAAAGGCACCAGCGGGGATGAGCCTGGGGAGGCGCCCGGGCATGTCTGGACCCAGTCCCCGCAGCCTGCCCCTTGGTGGGGCAGTACCCCCGGAGGCCAGGAAGGTCTGTGCAAGGCTGCCAGGGGCAGGGACAGCGCTGGGTCCTGCCCCTGGCCTGTGGGACGTCTGAGCACAACCGGCACTCTCCCGCTGGAAGACCTCCCCGTCTGCCTCGAAAGGCTGGTTTGCAAGCACTCCCGCCCGCTGTTACCGCCAGGCACGCACAATGCTCCCAAGCCCGGTAGAAAAGCGCTTCGGGGTGGTGCTCTCTCCGGGCCCTTGCCCCTAAGCCTGCGGGCCAGGCAGGGGGAACACACTCCCAGGCCAAGACAGAACGACATGAACACGTCTGTTCCTGCCCCCTACACCGGCAGAGAGCTCGGGGGAGCCAGAGTCTCTCAGGCAGGTGCTGGGCTGGCCGCCTGTGTGGGAAGGGGCAGAGCCGACCTAGGGGCAAGTTGGGCCTCTTGCTCTCCCTGCTGCCCTGAGGCTGCTGGGCCAAAGACGTCTTGGGCATCCAGCCCTTTGCTGGTCCCTTCCCTCTGACGAGGCCCTCTGAGCTCCAGCACCTTGCAGTGTGGAGACAGCACCTGCCAGCAATCTCCTCTCCAAGGAGGCCTCAACCGAGGCCTAGGCCCAGGGGAAAGGCACCAGCGGGGATGAGCCTGGGGAGGCGCCCGGGCATGTCTGGACCCAGTCCCCGCAGCCTGCCCCTTGGTGGGGCAGTACCCCTGGAGGCCAGGAAGGTCTGGGCAAGGCTGACCAGGGACAGGGGACCTGCTGGGTCCTGCCCCTGGCCTGTGGGGCCTCTGAGCACAACCGGCCCTCTCCCACTGGAAGACCTCCCCGGCTGCCTCCAAAGGCCGTTTTGCACGCACTCCCGCCCACTGTTCCCACCAAGCGCGCACAATGCTCCCATCCCAGGAGAAAAGCGCTTCGGGGTGGTGCTCTCTCCGGGCCCTTGCCCCTGAGACTGGGGGCCAGGCAGGGGGTCCACACTCCCAGGCCAAGGCAGAACCACATGCACACGTCTGTTCCTGACCCCTGCACCGGCAGAGAGCTCGGGGGAGCCAGAGTCTGTCAGGCAGCTGCCGGGCTGGCCGCCTTTGTGGGAAGGGGCAGAGCCGACCTAGGGGCAAGTTGGGCCTCTTGCTCTGCCTGCTGCCCTGAGGCTGCTGGGCCAAAGAGGTCTTGGGCATCCAGCCCTTTGCTTGTCCCTTCCCTCTGACGAGGCCCTCTGAGCTCCAGCACCTTGCAGTGTGGAGACAGCCCCTGCCAGCAACCTCCTCTCCAAGGAGGCCTCAACCGAGACCTAGGACCAGGGGAAAGGCACCAGCGGGGATGAGCCTGGGGAGGCGCCCAGGCATGTCTGGACCCAGTCCCCGCAGCCTGCCCCTTGGTGGGGCAGTACCCCCGGAGGCCAGGAAGGTCTGGGAAAGGCTGGCCAGGGGCAGGGGACCTGCTGGGTCCTGCCCCTGGCCTGTGGGGCCTCTGAGCACAACCGGCCCTCTCCCACTGGAAGACCTCCCCGGCTGCCTCCAAAGGCCGGTTTGCAAGCGCTCCCGGCCACTGTTACCAGCAGGCGGGCACAATGCTCCTAAGCCCGGAAGAAAAGCGCTTCAGGGTGGTGCTCTCTCTGGGCCCTTGCCCCTGAGCCTGGGGGCAAGGCAGGGTGTCCACACTCCCAGGCCAAGGCAGAACCACATGCACACGTCTGACCTGCCCCCTGCACCGGCAGAGAGCTCGGGGGAGCCAGAGTCTGTCAGGCAGCTGCTGGGCTGGCCGCCTGTGTGGGAAGTGGCAGAGCCGACCTAGGGGCAAGTTGGGCCTCTTGCTCTCCCTGCTGCCCTGAGGCTGCTGGGCCAAAGAGGTCTTGGGCATCCAGCCCCTTGCTGGTCCCTTCCCTCTGACGAGGCCCTCTGAGCTCCAGCACCTTGCAGTGTGGAGACAGCCCCTGCCAGCAACCTCCTCTCCAAGGAGGCTTCAACCGAGGCCTAGGCCCAGGGGAAAGGCACCAGCGGGGATGAGCCTGGGGAGGCGCCCGGGCATGTCTGGACCTAGTCCCCGCAGCCTGCCCTTGGTGGGGCAGTACCCCCGGAGGCCAGGAAGGTCTGGGCAAGGCTGGCCAGGGGCAGGGGCACTGCTGGGTCCTGCCCCTGGCCTGTGGGGCCTCTGAGCACAACCGGCCCTCTCCCACTGGAAGAACTCCCCGGCTGCCTCCAAAGGCCAGTTTGCCAACACTCCCGCCCGCTGTTCCCGCCAGGCACGCACAATGCTCCCAAGCCCAGGAGAAAAGCACTTCGGTGTGGTGCTCTCCTCGGGCCCTTGCCCCTGAGCCTGGGGGCCAGGCAGTTGGTCCACACTCCCAGACCAAGGGAGAACGACATACACACGTCTGTTCCTGCCCCCTACACCGGCAGAGAGCTCGGGGGAGCCAGAGACTGCCAGGCTGCTGCTGGGCTGGCTGCCTGTGTGGGACGGGGCAGAGCCGACCTAGGGGCAAGTTGGGCCTCTTGCTCTCCCTGCTGCCCTGAGGCTGCTGGGTCAAAGAGGTCTTGGGCATCCAGCCCTTTGCTGGTGCCTTCCCTCTGACGACGCCCTCTGAGCTCCAGCACCTTGCAGTGTGGAGACAGCCCCTGCCAGCAACCTCCTCTCCAAAGAGGCCTCAACCGAGGACTACACCCAGGGGAAAGGCACCAGCGGGGATGATCCTGGGGAGGCGCACGGACATGTCTGGACCCAGTCTCCGCAGCCTGCCCCTTGGTGGGGCAGTACCCCCGGAGTCCAGGAAGGTCTGGGCAAGTCTGTCCATGGGCAGGGGCCCTGCTGGGTCCTGACCCTGGCCTGTGGGGCCTCTGAGCACAACCGGCCCTCTCCCACTGGAAGACCTCCCCGGCTGCCTCCAAAGTCCTGTTTGCAAACACTCCCGCCCGCTGTTCAGGTCAGGCTCGCACAATGCTCCCAAGCCCGGGAGAAAAGCACTTCGGAGTGGTGCTCTCTCCGGGCCCTTGCCCCTGAGCCTGGGGGCAAGGCAGGGGGAACACACTCCCAGGCCAAGGCAGAAACACATGCCCACGTCTGTTCCTGTCCCCTGCACCGGCAGAGAGCTTGGGGGAGCCAGAGTCTGTCAGGCAGGTGCTGGGTTGGCCGCCTGTGTGGGAAGTGGCAGAGCCGACCTAGGGGCAAGTTGGGCCTCTTGCCCTCCCTGCTGCCCTGAGGCTGCTGGGCCAAAGAGGTCTTGGGCATCCAACCCCTTGCTGGTCCCTTCCCTCTGACGAGGCCCTCTGAGCTCCAGCACCTTGCAGTGTGGAGACAGCCCCTGCCAGCAACCTCCTCTCCAAGGAGGCCTAAACCGAGGCCTAGGCACAGGGGAAAGGCACCAGCGGGGATGAGCCTGGGGAGGCGCCCGGGCATGTATGGACCCAGTCCCCGCAGCCTGCCCCTTGGTGGGGCAGTACCCCCGGAGGCGAGGAAGGTCTGGGCAAGGCTGGCCAGGGGCAGGGGACCTGCTGGGTCCTGCCCCTGGCCTGTGGGGCCTCTGAGCACAACCGGCCCTCTCCCACTGGAAGACTTCCCCGGCTGCCTCCAAAGGCCGGTTTGCCAACACTCCCGCCCGTTGTTCCAACCAAGGGCGCACAACGCTCCCAAGCCCGGGAGAAAATCGCCTCGGGGTGGTGCTCTCTCCGGGCCCTTTCCCCTGAGCCTGGGGGCCAGGCAGGGGGTCCACACTCCCAGACCAAGGCAGAACGACATGCACACATCTGTTCCTGCCCCATGCACCGGCAGAGAGCTCGGGGGAGCCAGAGTCTGTCAGGCAGCTGCTGGGCTGGCCGCCTGTGTGGGATGGGGCAGAGCCGACCTAGGGGCAAGTTGGGCCTCTTGCTCTCCCTGCTGCCCTGAGGCTGCTGGGCCAAAGAGATCTTGGGCATCCAGCCCCTTGCTTGTCCCTTCCCTCTGACGAGGCCCTCTGAGCTCCAGCACCTTGCAGTGTGGAGACAGCCCCTGCCAGCAACCTCCTCTCCAAGGAGGCCTCAACCGAGGCCTAGGACCAGGGGAAAGACAGCAGCGGGGATGAGCCTGGGGAGGCGCCCGGGCATGTCTGGACCCAGTCCCCGCAGCCTGCCCCTTGGTGGGGCAGTACCCCCGGAGGCCAGGAAGGTCTGGGCAAGACTGGCCACGGGCAGGGGCCCTGCTGGGTCCTGCCCCTGGCCTGTGGGTCCTCTGAGCACAACCGGCCCTCTCCCACTGGAAGACTTCCCCGGCTGCCTCCAAAGGCCGGTTTGCCAACACTCCCGCCCGCTGTTCCCGCCAGGCACGCACAATTCTCCCAAGCCCGGGAGAAAAGCGCTTCGGGGTGTTGCTCTCTCCGGGCCCTTGCCCCTGAGCGTGGGGGCGAGGCAGTGGGTCCACACTCCCAGACCAACGCAGAACCACATGCACACGTCTGTTCCTGACCCCTGCACCGGCAGAGAGCTCGGGGGAGCCAGAGTCTGTCAGGCAGCTGCTGGGCTGGCCGCCTGTGTGGGAAGGGGCAGAGCCGACCTAGGGGCAAGTTGGGCCTCTTCCTCTCCCTGCTGCCCTGAGGCTGCTGGGCCAAAGAGGTCTTGGGCATCCAGCCCCTTGCTGGTCCCTTCCCTCTGAAGAGGCCCTCTGAGCTCCAGCACCTTGCAGTGTGGAGACAGCCCCTGCCAGCAACCTCCTCTCCAAGGAGGCCTCAACCGAGGCCTAGGCCCAGGGGAAAGGCACCAGCGGGGATGAGCCTGGGGAGGTGCCCGGGCATGTCTGGACCCATTCCCCGCAGCCTACCCCTTGGTGGGGCTGTAACCCCGGAGGCAGGAAGGTCTGGGCAAGGCTGGCCAGGGGCAGGGGCCCTGCTGGGTCCTGCCCCTGGCCTGTGGGGCCTCTGAGCACAACCGGCCCTCTCCCACTGGAAGACCTCCCCGGCTGCCTCCAAAGGCCGGTTTGCAAGCACTCCCGCCCACTGTTCCCACCAAGCACGCACAATTCTCCCAAGCCCGGGAGAAAAGCGCTTCGGGGTGGTGCTCTCTCCGGGCCCTTGCCCCTGAACCTGGGGGCCAGGCAGTTGGTTCACACTCGGAGACCAAGGCAGAACCACATGCACACGTCTGTTCCTGACCCCTGCACCGGCAGAGAGCTCGGGGGAGCCAGAATCTGTCAGGCAGCTGCTGGGCTGGCCGCCTGTGTGGGAAGGGGCAGAGCCGACCTAGGGGCAAGTTGGGCCTCTTGCTCTCCCTGCTTCCCTGAGGCTGCTGGGCCAAAGACGTCTTGGGCATCCAGCCCCTTACTGGTCCCTTCCCTCTGACGAGGCCCTCTGAGCTCCAGCACCTTGCAGTGTGGAGACAGCCCCTGCCAGCAACCTCCTCTCCAAGGAGGCCTCAACCGAGGCCTAGGCCCAGGGGAAAGGCACCAGCGGGGATGAGCCAGGGGAGGCGCCCGAGCATGTCTGGACCCAGTCCCCGCAGCCTGCCCCTTGGTGGGGCAGTACCCACGGAGGCCAGGAAGGTCTGGGCAAGGCTGGCCAGGGGCAGGGGCCCTGCTGCGTCCTGCCCCTGACCTGTGGGGCCTCTGAGCACAACCGGACCTCTCCCACTGGAAGACCTCCCCGGCTGCCTCCAAAGGCCGGTTTGCAAGCGCTCCCACCCACTGTTCCCAGCAGGCGTGCACAATGCTCCCAAGCCCGGGAGAAAAGCGCTTCAGGGTGGTGCTCTCTCCGGGCCCTTGCCCCTGAGCCTGGGGTCAAGGCACGGTGTCCACACTCCCAGGCCAATTCAGAACCACATGCACACGTCTGTTCCTGCCCCCTGCACCGGCAGAGAGCTCGGGGGAGCCAGAGTCTGTCAGGCAGCTGCTGGGCTGGCCGCCTGTGTGGGAAGGGGCAGAGCCGACCTAGGGGCAAGTTGGGCCTCTTGCTCTCCCTGCTGCCCTGAGGCTGCTGGGCCAAAGAGGTCTTGGGCATCCATCCCGTTGCTGGTCCCTTCCCTCTGACGAGGCCCTCTGAGCTCCAGCACCTTGCAGTGTGGAGACAGCCCCTGCCAGCAACCTCCTCTCCAAGGAGGCCTCAACCGAGGCCTAGGCCCAGGGGAAAGGCACCAGCGGGGATGAGCCTGGGGAGGCGCCCGGGCATGTCTGGACCCATTCCCCGCAGCCTACCCCTTGGTGGGGCTGTAACCCCGGAGGCAGGAAGGTCTGGGCAAGGCTGGCCAGGGGCAGGGGCCCTGCTGGGTCCTGCCCCTGGCCTGTGGGTCCTCTGAGCACAACCGGCCCTCTCTCACTGGAAGACCTCCCCGGCTGCCTCCAAAGGCCGGTTTGCCAACACTCCCGTCCGCTGTTCCCGCCAGGCACGCACAATTCTCCCAAGCCCGGGAGAAAAGCGCTTCGGGGTGGTGCTCTCTCCGGGCCCTTGCCCCTGAACCTGGGGGCCAGGCAGTTGGTTCACACTCGGAGACCAAGGCAGAACCACATGCACACGTCTGTTCCTGACCCCTGCACCGGCAGAGAGCTCGGGGGAGCCAGAGTCTGTCAGGCAGCTGCTGGGCTGGCCGCCTGTGTGGGAAGGGGCAGAGCCGACCTAGGGGCAAGTTGGGCCTCTTCCTCTCCCTGCTGCCCTGAGGCTGCTGGGCCAAAGAGGTCTTGGGCATCCAGCCCCTTGCTGGTCCCTTCCCTCTGACGAGGCCCTCTGAGCTCCAGCACCTTGCAGTGTGGAGACAGCCCCTGCCAGCAACCTCCTCTCCAATGAGGCCTCAACCGAGGCCTAGGCCCAGGGGAAAGGCACCAGCGGGGATGAGCCTGGGGAGGCGCCCGGGCATGTCTGGACCCAGTCCCCGCAGCCTGCCCCTTGGTGGGGCAGTACCCCCGGAGGCCAGGAAGGTCTGGGCAAGGCTGGCCAGGGGCAGGGGCCCTGCTGCGTCCTGCCCCTGGCCTGTGGGGCCTCTGAGCACAACCGGCCCTCTCCCACTGGAAGACCTCCCCGGCTGCCTCCAAAGGCCGATTTGCAAGCGCTCCCGCCCACTGTTCCCAGCAGGCGTGCACAATGCTCCCAAGCCCGGGAGAAAAGCGCTTCAGGGTGGTGCTCTCTCCGGGCCCTTGCCCCTGAGCCTGGGGTCAAGGCACGGTGTCCACACTCCCAGGCCAATTCAGAACCACATGCACACGTCTGTTCCTGCCCCCTGCACCGGCAGAGAGCTCGGGGGAGCCAGAGTCTGTCAGGCAGCTGCTGGGCTGGCCGCCTGTGTGGGAAGGGGCAGAGCCGCCCTAGGGGCAAGTTGGGCCTCTTGCTCTCCCTGCTGCCCTGAGGCTGCTGGGCCAAAGAGGTCTTGGGCATCCATCCCGTTGCTGGTCCCTTCCCTCTGACGAGGCCCTCTGAGCTCCAGCACCTTGCAGTGTGGAGACAGCCCCTGCCAGCAACCTCCTCTCCAAGGAGGCCTCAACCGAGGCCTAGGCCCAGGGGAAAGGCACCAGCGGGGATGAGCCTGGGGAGGCGCCCGGGCATGTCTGGACCCATTCCCCGCAGCCTACCCCTTGGTGGGGCTGTAACCCCGGAGGCAGGAAGGTCTGGGCAAGGCTGGCCAGGGGCAGGGGCCCTGCTGGGTCCTGCCCCTGGCCTGTGGGGCCTCTGAGCACAACCGGCCCTCTCCCACTGGAAGACCTCCCCGGCTGCCTCCAAAGGCCGGTTTGCAAGCACTCCCGCCCACTGTTCCCACCAAGCACGCACAATGCTCCCAAGCCCGGGAGAAAAGCGCTTCGGGGTGGTGCTCTCTCCGGGCCCTTGCCCCTGAACCTGGGGGCCAGGCAGTTGGTTCACACTCGGAGACCAAGGCAGAACCACATGCACACGTCTGTTCCTGACCCCTGCACCGGCAGAGAGCTCGGGGGAGCCAGAGTCTGTCAGGCAGCTGCTGGGTTGGCCGCCTGTGTGGGAAGGGGCAGAGCCGCCCTAGGGGCAAGTTGGGCCTCTTGCTCTCCCTGCTTCCCTGAGGCTGCTGGGCCAAAGACGTCTTGGGCATCCAGCCCCTTACTGGTCCCTTCCCTCTGACGAGGCCCTCTGAGCTCCAGCACCTTGCAGTGTGGAGACAGCCCCTGCCAGCAACCTCCTCTCCAAGGAGGCCTCAACCGAGGCCTAGGCCCAGGGGAAAGGCACCAGCGGGGATGAGCCAGGGGAGGCGCCCGAGCATGTCTGGACCCAGTCCCCGCAGCCTGCCCCTTGGTGGGGCAGTACCCCCGGAGGCCAGGAAGGTCTGGGCAAGGCTGGCCAGGGGCAGGGGCCCTGCTGCGTCCTGCCCCTGGGCTGTGGGGCCTCTGAGCACAACCGGCCCTCTCCCACTGGAAGACCTCCCCGGCTGCCTCCAAAGGCCGGTTTGCCAACACTCCCGCCCGCTGTTCCCGCCAGGCACGCACAATGCTCCCAATCCCGGGAGAAAAGCGCTTCGGGGTGTTGCCCTCTCCGGGCCCTTGCCCCTGAGCCTGGGGTCCAGGCAGTGGGTCCACACTCCCAGACCAAGGCAGAACCACATGCACTCGTCTGTTCCTGACCCCTGCACCGGCAGAGAGCTCGGGGGAGCCAGAGTCTGTCAGGCAGCTGCTGGGTTGGCTGCCTGTGTGGGAAGGGGCAGAGCCGACCTAGGGGCAAGTTGGGCCTCTTCCTCTCCCTGCTGCCCTGAGGCTGCTGGGCCAAAGACGTCTTGGGCATCCAGCCCCTTACTGGTCCCTTCCCTCTGACGAGGCCCTCTGAGCTCCAGCACCTTGCAGTGTGGAGACAGCCCCTGCCAGCAACCTCCTCTCCAAGGAGGCCTCAACCGAGGCCTAGGCCCAGGGGAAAGGCACCAGCGGGGATGAGCCAGTGGAGGCGCAAGGGCATGTCTGGACCCAGTCCCCGCAGCCTGCCCCTTGGTGGGGCAGTACCCCCGGAGGCCAGGAAGGTCTGTGCAAGGCTGCCAGGGGCAGGGACAGCGCTGGGTCCTGCCCCTGGCCTGTGGGACGTCTGAGCACAACCGGCACTCTCCCGCTGGAAGACCTCCCCGTCTGCCTCGAAAGGCCGGTTTGCAAGCACACCCGCCCGCTGTTCCCGCCAGGCACGCACAATGCTCCCAAGCCCGGAAGAAAAGCGCTTCGGGGTGGTGCTCTCTTCGGGCCCTTGCCCCTAAGCCTGCGGGCCAGGCAGGGGGAACACACTCCCAGGCCAAGACAGAACGACATGAACACGTCTGTTCCTGCCCCCTACACCGGCAGAGAGCTCGGGGGAGCCAGAGTCTCTCAGGCAGGTGCTGGGCTGGCCGCCTGTGTGGGAAGGGGCAGAGCCGACCTAGGGGCAAGTTGGGCCTCTTGCTCTCCCTGCTGCCCTGAGGCTGCTGGGCCAAAGACGTCTTGGGCATCCAGCCCTTTGCTGGTCCCTTCCCTCTGACGAGGCCCTCTGAGCTCCAGCACCTTGCAGTGTGGAGACAGCACCTGCCAGCAATCTCCTCTCCAAGGAGGCCTCAACCTAGGCCTAGGCCCAGGGGAAAGGCACCAGCGGGGATGAGCCTGGGGAGGCGCCCGGGCATGTCTGGACCCAGTCCCCGCAGCCTGCCCCTTGGTGGGGCAGTACCCCTGGAGGCCAGGAAGGTCTGGGCAAGGCTGACCAGGGGCAGGGGACCTGCTGGGTCCTGCCCCTGGCCTGTGGGGCCTCTGAGCACAACCGGCCCTCTCCCACTGGAAGACCACCCCGGCTGCCTCCAAAGGCCGTTTTGCACGCACTCCCGCCCACTGTTCCCACCAAGCGCGCACAATGCTCCCATCCCGGGAGAAAAGCGCTTCGGGGTGGTGCTCTCTCCGGGCCCTTGCCCCTGAGACTGGGGGCCAGGCAGGGGGTCCACACTCCCAGGCCAAGGCAGAACCACATGCACACGTCTGTTCCTGACCCCTGCACCGGCAGAGAGCTCGGGGGAGCCAGAGTCTGTCAGGCAGCTGCTGGGCAGGCCGCCTTTGTGGGAAGGGGCAGAGCCGACCTAGGGGCAAGTTGGGCCTCTTGCTCTCCCTGCTGCCCTGAGGCTGCTGGGCCAAAGAGGTCTTGGGCATCCAGCCCTTTGCTAGTCCCTTCACTCTGACGAGGCCCTCTGAGCTCCAGCACCTTGCAGTGTGGAGATAGCCCCTGCCAGCAACCTCCTCTCCAAGGAGGCCTCAACCGAGACCTAGGACCAGGGGAAAGGCACCAGCGGGGATGAGCCTGGGGAGGCGCCCAGGCATGTCTGGACCCAGTCCCCGCAGCCTGCCCCTTGGTGGGGCAGTACCCCCGGAGGCCAGGAAGGTCTGGGAAAGGCTGGCCAGGGGCAGGGGACCTGCTGGGTCCTGCCCCTGGCCTGTGGGGCCTCTGAGCACAACCGGCCCTCTCCCACTGGAAGACCTCCCCGGCTGCCTCCAAAGGCCGGTTTGCAAGCGCTCCCGGCCACTGTTACCAGCAGGCGGGCACAATGCTCCTAAGCCCGGAAGAAAAGCGCTTCATGGTGGTGCTCTCTCTGGGCCCTTGCCCCTGAGCCTGGGGGCAAGTCAGGGTGTCCACACTCCCAGGCCAAGGCAGAAGCACATGCACACGTCTGACCTGCCCCCTGCACCGGCA
This sequence comes from Dama dama, assembly GCF_033118175.1. Classification (NCBI taxonomy): domain Eukaryota; kingdom Metazoa; phylum Chordata; class Mammalia; order Artiodactyla; family Cervidae; genus Dama; species Dama dama. The sequence continues at coordinate 747,746 of NW_026870973.1, forward strand.
GAGAGCTCGGGGGAGCCAGAGTCTGTCAGGCAGCTGCTGGGCTGGCCGCCTGTGTGGGAAGTGGCAGAGCCGACCTAGGGGCAAGTTGGGCCTCTTGCTCTCCCTGCTGCCCTGAGGCTGCTGGGCCAAAGAGGTCTTGGGCATCCAGCCCCTTGCTGGTCCCTTCCCTCTGACGAGGCCCTCTGAGCTCCAGCACCTTGCAGTGTGGAGACAGCCCCTGCCAGCAACCTCCTCTCCAAGGAGGCCTCAACCGAGGCCTAGGCCCAGGGGAAAGGCACCAGCGGGGATGAGCCTGGGGAGGCGCCCGGGCATGTCTGGACCCAGTCCCCGCAGCCTGCCCCTTGGTGGGGCAGTACCCCCGGAGGCCAGGAAGGTCTGGGCAAGGCTGGCCAGGGGCAGGGGCCCTGCTGGGTCCTGCCCCTGGCCTGTGGGGCCTCTGAGCACAACCAGCCCTCTCCCACTGGAAGAACTCTCCGGCTGCCTCCAAAGGCCAGTTTGCCAACACTCCCGCCCGCTGTTCCCGCCAGGCACGCACAATGCTCCCAAGCCCGGGAGAAAAGCACTTCGGTGTGGTGCTCTCCTCGGGCCCTTGCCCCTGAGCCTGGGGGCCAGGCAGTTGGTCCACACTCCCAGACCAAGGCAGAACCACATGCACACGTCTGTTCCTGACCCCTGCACCGGCAGAGAGCTCGGGGGAGCCAGAGTCTGTCAGGCAGCTGCTGGGCTGGCCGCCTGTGTGGGAAGGGGCAGAGCCGACCTAGGGGCAAGTTGGGCCTCTTCCTCTCCCTGCTGCCCTGAGGCTGCTGGGCCAAAGAGGTCTTGGGCATCCAGCCCCTTGCTGGTCCCTTCCCTCTGACGAGGCCCTCTGAGCTCCCGCACCTTGCAGTGTGGAGACAGCCCCTGCCAGCAACCTCCTCTCCAATGAGGCCTCAACCGAGGCCTAGGCCCAGGGGAAAGGCACCAGCGGGGATGAGCCTGGGGAGGCGCCCGGGCATGTCTGGACCCAGTCCGCGCAGCCTGCCCCTTGGTGGGGCAGTACCCCCCGGAGGCCAGGAAGGTCTGTGCAAGGCTGCCAGGGGCAGGGACAGCGCTGGGTCCTGCCCCAGGCCTGTGGGACGTCTGAGCACAACCGGCACTCTTCCGCTGGAAGACCTCCCCGTCTGCCTCGAAAGGCCGGTTTGCAAGCACTCCCGCCCGCTGTTCCCGCCAGGCATGCACAATGCTCCCAAGCCCGGTAGAAAAGCGCTTCGGGGTGGTGCTCTCTCCGGGCCCTTGCCCCTAAGCCTGGGGGCCAGGCAGGGGGAACACACTCCCAGGCCAAGACAGAACGACATGAACACGTCTGTTCCTGCCCCCTACACCGGCAGAGAGCTCGGGGGAGCCAGAGTCTCTCAGGCAGGTGCTGGGCTGGCCGCCTGTGTGGGAAGGGGCAGAGCCGACCTAGGGGCAAGTTGGGCCTCTTGCTCTCCCTGCTGCCCTGAGGCTGCTGGGCCAAAGACGTCTTGGGCATCCAGCCCTTTGCTGGTCCCTTCCCTCTGACGAGGCACTCTGAGCTCCAGCACCTTGCAGTGTGGAGACAGCACCTGCCAGCAATCTCCTCTCCAAGGAGGCCTCAACCGAGGCCTAGGCCCAGGGGAAAGGCACCAGCGGGGATGAGCCTGGAGAGGCGCCCGGGCATATCTGGACCCAGTCCCCGCAGCCTGCCCCTTGGTGGGGCAGTACCCCTGGAGGCCAGGAAGGTCTGGGCAAGGCTGACCAGGGGCAGGGGACCTGCTGGGTCCTGCCCCTGGCCTGTGGGGCCTCTGAGCACAACCGGCCCTCTCCCGCTGGAAGACCTCCCCGGCTGCCTCCAAAGTCCTGTTTGCCAACACTCCCACCCGCTGTTCACGCCAGACTTGCACAATGCTCCCAAGCCCGGGAGAAAAGCGCTTCGGGGTGGTGCTCTCTCCGGGCCCTTGCCCCTGAGCCTGGGGGCAAGGCATGGGGAACACACTCCCAGGCCAAGGCAGAACCACATGCCCACGTCTGTTCCTGTCCCCTGCACCGGCAGAGAGCTTGGGGGAGCCAGAGTCTGTCAGGCAGCTGCTGGGTTGGCCGCCTGTGTGGGAAGGGGCAGAGCCGCCCTAGGGGCAAGTTGGGCCTCTTGCTCTCCCTGCTGCCCTGAGGCTGCTGGGCCAAAGACGTCTTGGGCATCCAGCCCCTTGCTGGTCCCTTCCCGCTGACGAGGCCCTCTGAGCTCCAGCACCTTGCAGTGTGGAGACAGCCCCTGCCAGCAACCTCCTCTCCAAGGAGGCCTCAACCGAGGCCTAGGCCCAGGGGAAAGGCACCAGCGGGGATGAGCCTGGGGAGGCGCCCGGGCATGTCTGGACCCAGTCCCCGCAGCCTGCCCCTTGGTGGGGCAGTACCCCCGGAGGCCAGGAAGGTCTGGGTAAGACTGGCCAGGGGCAGGGGCCCTGCTGGGTCCTGCCCCTGGCCTGTGGGGCCTCTGAGCACAACCGGCCCTCTCCCACTGGAAGACCTCCCCGGCTGCCTCCAAAGGCCGGTTTGCAAGCGCTCCCGGCCACTGTTACCAGCAGGCGGGCACAATGCTCCTAAGCCCGGAAGAAAAGCGCTTCAGGGTGGTGCTCTCTCTGGGCCCTTGCCCCTGAGCCTGGGGGCAAGGCTGGGTGTCCACACTCCCAGGCCAAGGCAGAACCACATGCACACGTCTGACCTGCCCCCTGCACCGGCAGAGAGCTCGGGGGAGCCAGAGTCTGTCAGGCAGCTGCTGGGCTGGCCGCCTGTGTGGGAAGTGGCAGAGCCGACCTAGGGGCAAGTTGGGCCTCTTCCTCTCCCTGCTGCCATGAGGCTGCTGGGCCAAAGAGGTCTTGGGCATCCAGCCCCTTGCTGGTCCCTTCCCTCTGACGAGGCCCTCTGAGCTCCAGCACCTTGCAGTGTGGAGACAGCCCCTGCCAGCAACATCCTCTCCAAGGAGGCCTCAACCGAGGCCTAGGCCCAGGGGAAAGGCACCAGCGGGGATGAGCCTGGGGAGGCGCCCGGGCATGTCTGGACCCAGTCCCCGCAGCCTGCCCCTTGGTGGGGCAGTACCCCCGGAGGCCAGGAAGATCTGGGCAAGGCTGGCCAGGGGCAGGGGCCCTGCTGGGTCCTCCCCATGGCCTGTGGGGCCTCTGAGCACAACCGGCCCTCTCCCACTGGAAGACCTCCCCGGCTGCCTCCAAAGGCCAGTTTGCCAACACTCCTGCCCGCTCTTCCCGCCAGGCACGCACAATGCTCCCAAGCCCGGGAGAAAAGCGCTTCGGGGTGGTGCTCTCTCCGGGCCCTTGCCCCTGAGCCTGTGGGCAAGGCAGGGGGAACACACTCCCAGACCAAGGCAGAAACACATGCACACGTCTGTTCCTGTCCCCTGCACCGGCAGAGAGCTCGGGGGAGCCAGACTCTCTCAGGCAGGTGCTGGGCTGGCCGCCTGTGTGGGAAGGGGCAGAGCCGACCTAGGGGCAAGTTGGGCCTCTTGCTCTCCCTGCTGCCCTGAGGCTGCAGGGCCAAAGACGTCTTGGGCATCCAGCCCCTTACTGGTCCCTTCCCTCTGACGAGGCCCTCTGAGCTCCAGCACCTTGCAGTGTGGAGACAGCCCCTGCCAGCAATCTCCTCTCCAAGGAGGCCTCATCCGAGGCCTAGGCCCAGGGGAAAGGCACCAGCGGGGTTGAGCCAGGGGAGGCGCCCGGGCATGTCTGGACCCTGTCCCCGCAGCCTGCCCCTTGGTGGGGCAGTACGCCCGGAGGCCAGGAAGGTCTGGGCAAGGCTGGCCAGGGGCAGGGGCCCTGCTGGGTCCTGCCCCTGGCCTGTGGGGCCTCTGAGCACAACCGGCCCTCTCCCACTGGAAGACCTCCCCGGCTGCCTCCAAAGGCCGGTTTGCAAGCACTCCCGCCCACTGTTCCCGCCAGGCGCGCACAATGCTCCCAAGCCCGGGAGAAAAGCGCTTCGGGGTGGTGGTCTCTCCGGGCCCTTGCCCCTGAGCCTGGGGGCCAGGCAGGGGATCCACAGTCCCAGGCCAAGGCACAACAACATGCACACGTCTGTTCCTGCCCCCTCCACCGGCAGAGAGCTCGGGGGAGCCAGAGTCTGTCAGGCAGCTGCTGGGCTGGCCGCCTGTGTGGGAAGGGGCAGAGCCGACCTAGGGGCAAGTTGGGCCTCTTGCTCTCCCTGCTGCCCTGAGGCTGCTGGGCCAAAGAGGTCTTGGGCATCCAGCCCCTTGCTGGTCCCTTCCCTCTGACGAGGCCCTCTGAGCTCCAGCACCTTGCAGTGTGGAGACAGACCCTGCCAGCAACCTCCTCTCCAAGGAGGCCTCAACCGAGGCCTAGGCACAGGGGAAAGGCACCAGCGGGGATGAGCCAGTGGAGGCGCACGGGCATATCAGGACCCAGTCCCCGCAGCCTGCCCCTTGGTGGGGCAGTACCCCCGGAGGCCAGGAAGGTCTGGGCAAGGCTGGCCAGGGGCAGGGTCCCTGCTGGGTCCTGCCCCTGGCCTGTGGGGCCTCTGAGCACAACCGGCCCTCTCCCACTGGAAGACCTCCCCGGCTGCCTCCAAAGGCGGGTTTGCCAACACTCCCGCCCGCTGTTCCCGCCAGGCACGCACAACGCTCCCAAGGCCAGGAGAAAAGCGCTTCGGGGTGTTGCTCTCTCCGGGCCCTTGCCCCTGAGCCTGGGGTCCAGGCAGTGGGTCCACACTCCCAGACCAAGGCAGAACCACATGCACACGTCTGTTCCTGACCCCTGCACCGGCAGAGAGCTCGGGGGAGCCAGAGTCTGTCAGGCAGCTGCTGGGTTGGCTGCCTGTGTGGGAAGGGGCAGAGCCGACCTAGGGGCAAGTTGGGCCTCTTGCTCTCCCTGCTGCCCTGAGGCTGCTGGGCCAAAGAGGTCTTGGGCATCCAGCCCCTTGCTGGTCCCTTCCCTCTGACGAGGCCCTCTGAGCTCCAGCACCTTGCAGTGTGGAGACAGCCCCTGCCAGCAACCTCCTCTCCAAGGAGGCCTCAACCGAGGCCTATGCCCAGGGGAAAGGCACCAGCGGGGATGAGCCTGGGGAGGCGCCCGGGCATGTCTGGACCCAGTCCGCGCAGCCTGCCCCTTGGTGGGGCAGTACCCCCGGAGGCCAGGAAGGTCTGTGCAAGGTTGCCAGGGGCAGGGACAGCGCTGGGTCCTGCCCCTGGCCTGTGGGGCGTCTGAGCACAACCGGCACTCTCCCGCTGGAAGACCTCCCCGTCTGCCTCGAAAGGCCGGTTTGCAAGCACTCCCGCCCGCTGTTCCCGCCAGGCACGCACAATGCTCCCAAGCCCGGTAGAAAAGCGCTTCGGGGTGGTGCTCTCTCCGGGCCCTTGCCCCTAAGCCTGCGGGCCAGGCAGGGTGTCCACACTCCCAGGCCAAGGCAGAACCACATGCCCACGTCTGTTCCTGTCCCCTGCACCGGCAGAGAGCTTGGGGGAGCCAGAGTCTGTCAGGCAGCTGCTGGGTTGGCCGCCTGTGTGGGAAGGGGCAGAGCCGCACTAGGGGCAAGTTGGGCCTCTTGCTCTCCCTGCTGCCCTGAGGCTGCTGGGCCAAAGACGTCTTGGGCATCCAGCCCCTTACTGGTCCCTTCCCTCTGACGAGGCCCTCTGAGCTCCAGCACCTTGCAGTGTGGAGACAGCCCCTGCCAGCAACCTCCTCTCCAAGGAGGCCTCAACCGAGGCCTAGGCACAGGGGAAAGGCACCAGCGGGGATGAGCCAGGGGAGGCGCCCGAGCATGTCTGGACCCAGTCCCCGCAGCCTGCCCCTTGGTGGGGCAGTACCCCCGGAGGCCAGGAAGATCTGGGTAAGACTGGCCAGGGGCAGGGGCCCTGCTGGGTCCTGCCCCTGGCCTGTGGGGCCTCTGAGCACAACCGGCCCTCTCCCACTGGAAGACCTCCCCGGCTGCCTCCAAAGGCCGGTTTGCAAGCACTCCCGGCCACTGTTCCCGCCAGGCGCACACAATGCTCCCAAGCCCGGGAGAAAAGCGCTTCGGGGTGGTGGTCTCTCCGGGCCCTTGCCCCTGAGCCTGGGGGCCAGGCAGGGGATCCACAGTCCCAGGCCAAGGCACAACAACATGCACACGTCTGTTCCTGCCCCCTCCACCGGCAGAGAGCTCGGGGGAGCCAGAGTCTGTCAGGCAGCTGCTGGGCTGGCCGCCTGTGTGGGAAGGGGCAGAGCCGACCTAGGGGCAAGTTGGGCCTCTTGCTCTCCCTGCTGCCCTGAGGCTGCTGGGCCAAAGAGGTCTTGGGCATCCAGCCCCTTGCTTGTCCCTTCCCTCTGACGACGCCCTCTGAGCTCCAGCACCTTGCAGTGTGGAGACAGCCCCTGCCAGCAACCTCCTCTCCAAGGAGGCCTCAACCGAGGCCTAGGCACAGGGGAAAGGCACCAGCGGGGATGAGCCAGTGGAGGCGCACGGGCATATCAGGACCCAGTCCCTGCAGCCTGCCCCTTGGTGGGGCAGTACCCCCGGAGGCCAGGAAGGTCTGGGCAAGGCTGGCCAGGGGCAGGGTCCCTGCTGGGTCCTGCCCCTGGCCTGTGGGGCCTCTGAGCACAACCGGCCCTCTCCCACTGGAAGACCTCCCCGGCTGCCTCCAAAGGCGGGTTTGCCAACACTCCCGCCCGCTGTTCCCGCCAGGCACGCACAACGTTCCCAAGGCCAGGAGAAAAGCGCTTCGGGGTGTTGCTCTCTCCGGGCCCTTGCCCCTGAGCCTGGGGTCCAGGCAGTGGGTCCACACTCCCAGACCAAGGCAGAACCACATGCACACGTCTGTTCCTGACCCCTGCACCGGCAGAGAGCTCGGGGGAGCCAGAGACTGCCAGGCTGCTACTGGGCTGGCTGCCTGTGTGGGACGGGGCAGAGCCGACCTAGGGGCAAGTTGGGCCTCTTGCTCTCCCTGCTGCCCTGAGGCTGCTGGGTCAAAGAGGTCTTAGGCATCCAGCCCTTTGCTGGTCCCTTCCCGCTGACGAGGCCCTCTGAGCTCCAGCACCTTGCAGTGTGGAGACAGCCCCTGGCAGCAACCTCCTCTCCAAAGAGGCCTCAACCGAGGCCTACGCCCAGGGGAAAAGCACCAGCGGGGATGATCCTGGGGAGGCGCCCGGGCATGTCTGGACCCAGTCCCCGCAGCCTGCCCCTTGGTGGGGCAGTACCCCTGGAGGCCAGGAAGGTCTGGGCAAGGCTGACCAGGGGCAGGGGACCTGCTGGGTCCTGCCCCTGGCCTGTGGGGCCTCTGAGCACAACCGGGCCTCTCCCACTGGAAGACCTCCCCGGCTGCCTCCAAAGGCCGTTTTGCACGCACTCCCGCCCACTCTTCCCACCAAGCGCGCACAATGCTCCCAAGCCCGGGAGAAAAGCGCTTCGGGGTGGTGCTCTCTCCGGGCCCTTGCCCCTGAGACTGGGGTCCAGGCAGGGGGTCCACACTCCCAGGCCAAGGCAGAACCACATGCACACGTCTGTTCCTGACCCCTGCACCGGCAGAGAGCTCGGGGGAGCCAGAGTCTGTCAGGCAGCTGCTGGGCTGGCCGCCTTTGTGGGAAGGGGCAGAGCCGACCTAGGGGCAAGTAGGGCCTCTTGCTCTCCCTGCTGCCCTGAGGCTGCTGGGCCAAAGAGGTCTTGGGCATCCAGCCCTTTGCTTGTCCCTTCCCTCTGACGAGGCCCTCTGAGCTCCAGCACCTTGCAGTGTGGAGACAGCCCCTGCCAGCAACCTCCTCTCCAAGGAGGCCTCAACCGAGACCTAGGACCAGGGGAAAGGCACCAGCGGGGATGAGCCTGGGGAGGCGCCCAGGCATGTCTGGACCCAGTCCCCGCAGCCTGCCCCTTGGTGGGGCAGTACCCACGGAGGCCAGGAAGGTCTGGGAAAGGCTGGCCAGGGGCAGGGGACCTGCTGGGTCCTGCCCCTGGCCTGTGGGGCCTCTGAGCACAACCGGCCCTCTCCCACTGGAAGACCTCCCCGGCTGCCTCCAAAGGCCGGTTTGCAAGCGCTCCCGGGCACTGTTACCAGCAGGCGGGCACAATGCTCCTAAGCCCGGAAGAAAAGCGCTTCAGGGTGGTGCTCTCTCTGGGCCCTTGCCCCTGAGCCTGGGGGCAAGGCTGGGTGTCCACACTCCCAGGCCAAGGCAGAACCACATGCACACGTCTGACCTGCCCCCTGCACCGGCAGAGAGCTCGGGGGAGCCAGAGTCTGTCAGGCAGCTGCTGGGCTGGCCGCCTGTGTGGGAAGTGGCAGAGCCGACCTAGGGGCAAGTTGGGCCTCTTCCTCTCCCTGCTGCCATGAGGCTGCTGGGCCAAAGAGGTCTTGGGCATCCAGCCCCTTGCTGGTCCCTTCCCTCTGACGAGGCCCTCTGAGCTCCAGCACCTTGCAGTGTGGAGACAGCCCCTGCCAGCAACATCCTCTCCAAGGAGGCCTCAACCGAGGCCTAGGCCCAGGGGAAAGGCACCAGCGGGGATGAGCCTGGGGAGGCGCCCGGGCATGTCTGGACCCAGTCCCCGCAGCCTGCCCCTTGGTGGGGCAGTACCCCCGGAGGCCAGGAAGATCTGGGCAAGGCTGGCCAGGGGCAGGGGCCCTGCTGGGTCCTCCCCATGGCCTGTGGGGCCTCTGAGCACAACCGGCCCTCTCCCACTGGAAGACCTCCCCGGCTGCCTCCAAAGGCCAGTTTGCCAACACTCCTGCCCGCTCTTCCCGCCAGGCACGCACAATGCTCCCAAGCCCGGGAGAAAAGCGCTTCGGGGTGGTGCTCTCTCCGGGCCCTTGCCCCTGAGCCTGTGGGCAAGGCAGGGGGAACACACTCCCAGACCAAGGCAGAAACACATGCACACGTCTGTTCCTGTCCCCTGCACCGGCAGAGAGCTCGGGGGAGCCAGACTCTCTCAGGCAGGTGCTGGGCTGGCCGCCTGTGTGGGAAGGGGCAGAGCCGACCTAGGGGCAAGTTGGGCCTCTTGCTCTCCCTGCTGCCCTGAGGCTGCAGGGCCAAAGACGTCTTGGGCATCCAGCCCCTTACTGGTCCCTTCCCTCTGACGAGGCCCTCTGAGCTCCAGCACCTTGCAGTGTGGAGACAGCCCCTGCCAGCAATCTCTTCTCCAAGGAGGCCTCATCCGAGGCCTAGGCCCAGGGGAAAGGCACCAGCGGGGTTGAGCCAGGGGAGGCGCCCGGGCATGTCTGGACCCTGTCCCCGCAGCCTGCCCCTTGGTGGGGCAGTACGCCCGGAGGCCAGGAAGGTCTGGGCAAGGCTGGCCAGGGGCAGGGGCCCTGCTGGGTCCTGCCCCTGGCCTGTGGGGCCTCTGAGCACAACCGGCCCTCTCCCACTGGAAGACCTCCCCAGCTGCCTCCAAAGGCCGGTTTGCAAGCACTCCCGCCCACTGTTCCCGCCAGGCGCGCACAATGCTCCCAAGCCCGGGAGAAAAGCGCTTCGGGGTGGTGGTCTCTCCGGGCCCTTGCCCCTGAGCCTGGGGGCCAGGCAGGGGATCCACAGTCCCAGGCCAAGGCACAACAACATGCACACGTCTGTTCCTGCCCCCTCCACCGGCAGAGAGCTCGGGGGAGCCAGAGTCTGTCAGGCAGCTGCTGGGCTGGCCGCCTGTGTGGGAAGGGGCAGAGCCGACCTAGGGGCAAGTTGGGCCTCTTGCTCTCCCTGCTGCCCTGAGGCTGCTGGGCCAAAGAGGTCTTGGGCATCCAGCCCCTTGCTGGTCCCTTCCCTCTGACGAGGCCCTCTGAGCTCCAGCACCTTGCAGTGTGGAGACAGCCCCTGCCAGCAACCTCCTCTCCAATGAGGCCTCAACCGAGGCCTAGGCCCAGGGGAAAGGCACCAGCGGGGATGAGCCTGGGGAGGCGCCCGGGCATGTCTGGACCCAGTCCGCGCAGCCTGCCCCTTGGTGGGGCAGTACCCCCGGAGGCCAGGAAGGTCTGTGCAAGGTTGCCAGGGGCAGGGACAGCGCTGGGTCCTGCCCCTGGCCTGTGGGACGTCTGAGCACAACCGGCACTCTCCCGCTGGAAGACCTCCCCGTCTGCCTCGAAAGGCCGGTTTGCAAGCACTCCCGCCCGCTGTTCCCGCCAGGCACGCACAATGCTCCCAAGCCCGGTAGAAAAGCGCTTCGGGGTGGTGCTCTCTCCGGGCCCTTGCCCCTAAGCCTGCGGGCCAGGCAGGGTGTCCACACTCCCAGGCCAAGGCAGAACCACATGCCCACGTCTGTTCCTGTCCCCTGCACCGGCAGAGAGCTTGGGGGAGCCAGAGTCTGTCAGGCAGCTGCTGGGTTGGCCGCCTGTGTGGGAAGGGGCAGAGCCGCCCTAGGGGCAAGTTGGGCCTCTTGCTCTCCCTGCTGCCCTGAGGCTGCTGGGCCAAAGACGTCTTGGGCATCCAGCCCCTTACTGGTCCCTTCCCTCTGACGAGGCCCTCTGAGCTCCAGCACCTTGCAGTGTGGAGACAGCCCCTGCCAGCAACCTCCTCTCCAAGGAGGCCTCAACCGAGGCCTAGGCACAGGGGAAAGGCACCAGCGGGGATGAGCCAGGGGAGGCGCCCGAGCATGTCTGGACCCAGTCCCCGCAGCCTGCCCCTTGGTGGGGCAGTACCCCCGGAGGCCAGGAAGGTCTGGGTAAGACTGGCCAGGGGCAGGGGCCCTGCTGGGTCCTGCCCCTGGCCTGTGGGGCCTCTGAGCACAACCGGCCCTCTCCCACTGGAAGACCTCCCCGGCTGCCTCCAAAGGCCAGTTTGCCAACACTCCTGCCCGGTCTTCCCGCCAGGCACGCACAATGCTCCCAAGCCCGGGAGAAAAGCGCTTCGGGGTGGTGCTCTCTCCGGGCCCTTGCCCCTGAGCCTGTGGGCAAGGCAGGGGGAACACACTCCCAGACCAAGGCAGAAACACATGCACACGTCTGGTCCTGTCCCCTGCACCGGCAGAGAGCTCGGGGGAGCCAGAGTCTCTCAGGCAGGTGCTGGGCTGGCCGCCTGTGTGGGAAGGGGCAGAGCCGACCTAGGGGCAAGTTGGGACTCTTGCTCTCCCTGCTGCCCTGAGGCTGCAGGGCCAAAGACGTCTTGGGCATCCAGCCCCTTACTGGTCCCTTCCCTCTGACGAGGCCCTCTGAGCTCCAGCACCTTGCAGTGTGGAGACAGCCCCTGCCAGCAATCTCCTCTCCAAGGAGGCCTCAACCGAGGCCTAGGCCCAGGGGAAAGGCACCAGCGGGGTTGAGCCAGGGGAGGCGCCCGGGCATGTCTGGACCCTGTCCCCGCAGCCTGCCCCTTGGTGGGGCAGTACCCCCGGAGGCCAGGAAGGTCTGGGCAAGGCTGGCCAGGGGCAGGGGCCCTGCTGGGTCCTGCCCCTGGCCTGTGGGGCCTCTGAGCACCACCGGCCCTCTCCCACTGGAAGACCTCCCCGGCTGCCTCCAAAGTCCTGTTTGCAAGCACTCCCGCCCACTGTTCCCGCCAGGCACGCACAATGCTCCCAAGCCCGGGAGAAAAGCGCTTCGGGGTGGTGGTCTCTCCGGGCCCTTGCCCCTGAGCCTGGGGGCCAGGCAGGGGATCCACAGTCCCAGGCCAAGGCACAACAACATGCACACGTCTGTTCCTGCCCCCTCCACCGGCAGAGAGCTGGGGGGAGCCAGAGTCTGTCAGGCAGCTGCTGGGCTGGCCGCCTGTGTGGGAAGGGGCAGAGCCGACCTAGGGGCAAGTTGGGCCTCTTGCTCTCCCTGCTGCCCTGAGGCTGCTGGGCCAAAGAGGTCTTGGGCATCCAGCCCCTTGCTGGTCCCTTCCCTCTGACGAGGCCCTCTGAGCTCCAGCACCTTGCAGTGTGGAGACAGCCCCTGCCAGCAACCTCCTCTCCAAGGAGGCCTCAACCGAGGCCTAGGCCCAGGGGAAAGGCACCAGCGGGGATGAGCCAGTGGAGGCGCACGGGCATATCAGGACCCAGTCCCTGCAGCCTGCCCCTTGGTGGGGCAGTACCCCCGGAGGCCAGGAAGGTCTGGGCAAGGCTGGCCAGGGGCAGGGTCCCTGCTGGGTCCTGCCCCTGGCCTGTGGGGCCTCTGAGCACAACCGGCCCTCTCCCACTGGAAGACCTCCCCGGCTGCCTCCAAAGGCGGGTTTGCCAACACTCCCGCCCGCTGTTCCCGCCAGGCACGCACAACGCTCCCAAGGCCAGGAAAAAAGCGCTTCGGGGTGTTGCTCTCTCCGGGCCCTTGCCCCTGAGCCTGGGGTCCAGGCAGTGGGTCCACACTCCCAGACCAAGGCAGAACCACATGCACGCGTCTGTTCCTGACCCCTGCACCGGCAGAGAGCTCGGGGGAGCCAGAGTCTGTCAGGCAGCTGCTGGGTTGGCTGCCTGTGTGGGAAGGGGCAGAGCCGACCTAGGGGCAAGTTGGGCCTCTTGCTCTCCCTGCTGCCCTGAGGCTGCTGGGCCAAAGAGGTCTTGGGCATCCAGCCCCTTGCTGGTCCCTTCCCGCTGACGAGGCCCTCTGAGCTCCAGCACCTTGCAGTGTGGAGACAGCCCCTGCCAGCAACCTCCTCTCCAAGGAGGCCTCAACCGAGGCCTAGGCCCAGGGGAAAGGCACCAGCGGGGATGAGCCTGGGGAGGCGCCCGGGCATGTCTGGACCCAGTCCCCGTAGCCTGCCCCTTGGTGGGGCAGTACCCCCGGAGGCCAGGAAGGTCTGGGCAAGGCTGGCCAGGGGCAGGGGCCCTGCTGCGTCCTGCCCCTGGCCTGTGGGGCCTCTGAGCACAACCGGCCCTCTCCCACTGGAAGACCTCCCCGGCTGCCTCCAAGGCCGGTTTGCAAGCGCTCCCGCCCACTGTTCCCAGCAGGCGTGCACAATGCTCCCAAGCCCGGGAGAAAAGCGCTTCAGGGTGGTGCTCTCTCCGGGCCCTTGCCCCTGAGCCTGGGGGCAAGGCAGGGTGTCCACACTCCCAGGACAAGGCAGAACCACATGCACACGTCTGATCTGCCCCCTGCACCGGCAGAGAGCTCGGGGGAGCCAGAGTCTGTCAGGCAGCTGCTGGGCTGGCCGCCTGTGTGGGAAGGGGCAGAGCCGACCTAGGGGCAAGTTGGGCCTCTTGCTCTCCCTGCTGCCCTGAGGCTGCTGGGCCAAAGAGGTCTTGGGCATCCAGCCCCTTGCTGGTCCCTTCCCTCTGACGAGGCCCTCTGAGCTCCAGCACCTTTCAGTGTGGAGACAGCCCCTGCCAGCAACCTCCTCTCCAAGGAGGCCTCAACCGTGGCCTAGGCCCAGGGGAAAGGCACCAGCGGGGATGAGCCTGGGGAGGCGCCCGGGCATGTCTGGACCCAGTCCCCGTATCCTGCCCCTTGGTGGGGCAGTACCCCCGGAGGCCAGGAAGGTCTGGGCAAGGCTGCCAGGGGCAGGGACACTGCTGGGTCCCGCCCCTGGCCTGTGGGGCCTCTGAGCACAACCGGCCCTCTCCCACTCGAAGAACTCCCCGGCTGCCTCCAAAGGCCAGTTTGCCAACACTCCCGCCCGCTGTTCCCGCCAGGCACGCACAATGCTCCCAAGCCCGGGAGAAAAGCACTTCGGGGTGGTGCTCTCCTCGGGCCCTTGCCCCTGAGCCTGGGGGCCAGGCAGTTGGTCCACACTCCCAGACCAAGGCAGAACCACATGCACACGTCTGTTCCTGACCCCTGCACCGGCAGAGAGCTCGGGGGAGCCAGAGTCTGTCAGGCAGCTGCTGGGCTGGCCGCCTGTGTGGGAAGGGGCAGAGCCGACCTAGGGGCAAGTTGGGCCTCTTGCTCTCCCTGCTGCCCTGAGGCTGCTGGGCCAAAGAGGTCTTGGGCATCCAGCCCCTTGCTTGTCCCTTCCCTCTGACGAGGCCCTCTGAGCTCCAGCACCTTGCAGTGTGGAGACAGCACCTGCCAGCAATCTCCTCTCCAAGGAGGCCTGAACCGAGGCATAGGCCCAGGGAAAAGGCACCAGCGGGGTTGAGCCAGGGGAGGCGCCCGGGCATGTCTGGACCCTGTCCCCGCAGCCTGCCCCTTGGTGGGGCAGTACCCCCGGAGGCCAGGAAGGTCTGGGCAAGGCTGGCCAGGGGCAGGGGCCCTGCTGGGTCCTGCCCCTGGCCTGTGGGGCCTCTGAGCACAACCGGCCCTTGCCCACTGGAAGACCTCCCCGGCTGCCTCCAAAGGCCGGTTTGCAAGCACTCCCGCCCACTGTTCCCGCCAGGCGTGCACAATGCTCCCAAGACCGGGAGAAAAGCGCTTCGGGGTGGTGGTCTCTCCGGGCCCCTGGCCCTGAGCCTGGGGGCCAGGCAGGGGATCCACAGTCCCAGGCCAAGGCAGAACCACATGCACACGTCTGTTCCTGCCCCCTCCACCGGCAGAGAGCTCGGGGGAGCCAGAGTCTGTCAGGCAGCTGCTGGGCTGGCCGCCTGTGTGGGAAGGGGCAGAGCCGACCTAGGGGCAAGTTGGGCCTCTTGCTCTCCCTGCTGCCCTGAGGCTGCTGGGCCAAAGAGGTCTTGGGCATCCAGCCCCTTGCTGGTCCCTTCCCTCTGACGAGGCCCTCTGAGCTCCAGCACCTTGCAGTGTGGAGACAGCCCCTGCCAGCAACCTCTTCTCCAAGGAGGCCTCAACCGAGGCCTAGGCCCAGGGGAAAGGCACCAGTGGGGATGAGCCAGTGGAGGCGCACGGGCATGTCTGGACCCAGTCCCCGCAGCCTGCCCCTTGGTGGGGCAGTACCCCCGGAGGCCAGGAAGGTCTGGGCAAGGCTGGCCAGGGGCAGGGGCCCTGCTGGGTCCTGCCCCTGGCCTGTGGGGCCTCTGAGCACAACCGGCCCTCTCCCACTGGAAGACCTCCCCGGCTGCCTCCAAAGTCCGGTTTGCCAACACTCCCGCCCGCTGTTCCCGCCAGGCACGCACAATGCTCCCAAGCCCGGGAGAAAAGCGCTTCGGGGTGTTGCCCTCTCCGGGCCCTTGCCCCTGAGCCTGGGGTCCAGGCAGTGGGTCCACACTCCCAGACCAAGGCAGAACCACATGCACACGTCTGTTCCTGACCCCTGCACCGGCAGAGAGCTCGGGGGAGCCAGAGTCTGTCAGGCAGCTGCTGGGTTGGCTGCCTGTGTGGGAAGGGGCAGAGCCGACCTAGGGGCAAGTTGGGCCTCTTCCTCTCCCTGCTGCCCTGAGGCTGCTGGGCCAAAGACGTCTTGGGCATCCAGCCCCTTACTGGTCCCTTCCCTCTGACGAGGCCCTCTGAGCTCCAGCACCTTGCAGTGTGGAGACAGCCCCTGCCAGCAACCTCCTCTCCAAGGAGGCCTCAACCGAGGCCTAGGCCCAGGGGAAAGGCACCAGCGGGGATGAGCCAGTGGAGGCGCAAGGGCATGTCTGGACCCAGTCCCCGCAGCCTGCCCCTTGGTGGGGCAGTACCCCCGGAGGCCAGGAAGGTCTGGGCAAGGCTGCGAGGGGCAGGGGCCCTGCTGGGTCGTGCCCCTGGCCTGTGGGGCGTCTGAGCACAACCGGCACTCTCCCGCTGGAAGACCTCCCCGTCTGCCTCCAAAGGCCGGTTTGCAAGCACTCCCGCCCGCTGTTCCCGCCAGGCAGGCACAATGCTCCCAAGCCCGGGAGAAAAGCGCTTCGGGGTGGTGCTCTCCTCGGGCCCTTGCCCCTGAGCCTGGGGGCCAGGGAGTTGGAACACACTCCCAGGCCAAGGCAGAACGACATGCACACGTCTGTTCCTGCCCCCTACACCGGCAGAGAGCTCGGGGGAGCCAGAGACTGCCAGGCTGCTACTGGGCTGGCTGCCTGTGTGGGACGGGGCAGAGCCGACCTAGGGGCAAGTTGGGCCTCTTGCTCTCCCTGCTGCCCTGAGGCTGCTGGGTCAAAGAGGTCTTGGGCATCCAGCCCTTTGCTGGTCCCTTCCCTCTGACGAGGCCCTCTGAGCTCCAGCACCTTGCAGTGTGGAGACAGCCCCTGCCAGCAACCTCCTCTCCAAAGAGGCCTCAACCGAGGCCTACGCCCAGGGGAAAAGCACCAGCGGGGATGATCCTGGGGAGGCGCACGGACATGTCTGGACCCAGTCCCCGCAGCCTGCCCCTTGGTGGGGCAGTACCCCCGGAGGCCAGGAAGGTCTGGGCAAGGCTGGCCAGGGGCAGGGTCCCTGCTGGGTCCTGCCCCTGGCCTGTGAGGCCTCTGAGCACAACCGGCCCTCTCCCACTGGAAGACCTCCCCAGCTGCCTCCAAAGTCCTGTTTGCAAACACTCCCGCCCGCTGTTCACGCCAGGCTCGCACAATGCTCCCAAGCCCGGGAGAAAAGCGCTTCGGGGTGGTGCTCTCTCCGGGCCCTTGCCCCTGAGCCTGGGGGCCAGGCAGTGGGTCCACACTCCCAGACCAAGGCAGAACCACATGCACACGTCTGTTCCTGACCCCTGCACCGGCAGAGAGCTCGGGGGAGCCAGAGTCTGTCAGGCAGCTGCTGGGCTGGCCGCCTGTGTGGGAAGGGGCAGAGCCGACCTAGGGGCAAGTTGGGCCTCTTGCTCTCCCTGCTGCCCTGAGGCTGCTGGGCCAAAGAGGTCTTGGGCATCCAGCCCCTTGCTGGTCCCTTCCCTCTGACGAGGCCCTCTTAGCTCCAGCACCTTGCAGTGTGGAGACAGCCCCTGCCAGCAACATCCTCTCCAAGGAGGCCTCAACCGAGGCCTAGGCCCAGGGGAAAGGCACCAGCGGGGATGAGCCTGGGGAGGCGCCCGGGCATGTCTGGACCCGGTCCCCGCAGCCTGCCCCTTGGTGGGGCAGTACCCCCGGAGGCCAGGAAGGTCTGGGCAAGGCTGGCCAGGGGCAGGGGCCCTGCTGGGTCCTCCCCATGGCCTGTGGGGCCTCTGAGCACAACCGGCCCTCTCCCACTGGAAGACCTCCCCGGCTGCCTCCAAAGGCCAGTTTGCCAACACTCCTGCCCGCTCTTCCCGCCAGGCACGCACAATGCTCCCAAGCCCGGGAGAAAAGCGCTTCGGGGTGGTGCTCTCTCCGGGCCCTTGCCCCTGAGCCTGTGGGCAAGGCAGGGGGAACACACTCCCAGACCAAGGCAGAAACATATGCACACGTCTGTTCCTGTCCCCTGCACCGGCAGAGAGCTCGGGGGAGCCAGACTCTCTCAGGCAGGTGCTGGGCTGGCCGCCTGTGTGGGAAGGGGCAGAGCCGACCTAGGGGCAAGTTGGGCCTCTTGCTCTCCCTGCTGCCCTGAGGCTGCAGGGCCAAAGACGTCTTGGGCATCCAGCCCCTTACTGGTCCCTTCCCTCTGACGAGGCCCTCTGAGCTCCAGCACCTTGCAGTGTGGAGACAGCCCCTGCCAGCAATCTCCTCTCCAAGGAGGCCTCATCCGAGGCCTAGGCCCAGGGGAAAGGCACCAGCGGGGTTGAGCCAGGGGAGGCGCCCGGGCATGTCTGGACCCTGTCCCCGCAGCCTGCCCCTTGGTGGGGCAGTACGCCCGGAGGCCAGGAAGGTCTGGGCAAGGCTGGCCAGGGGCAGGGGCCCTGCTGGGTCCTGCCCCTGGCCTGTGGGGCCTCTGAGCACAACCGGCCCTCTCCCACTGGAAGACCTCCCCGGCTGCCTCCAAAGGCCGGTTTGCAAGCACTCCCGCCCACTGTTCCCGCCAGGCGCGCACAATGCTCCCAAGCCTGGGAGAAAAGCGCTTCGGGGTGGTGGTCTCTCCGGGCCCTTGCCCCTGAGCCTGGGGGCCAGGCAGGGGATCCACAGTCCCAGGCCAAGGCACAACAACATGCACACGTCTGTTCCTGCCCCCTCCACCGGCAGAGAGCTCGGGGGAGCCAGAGTCTGTCAGGCAGCTGCTGGGCTGGCCGCCTGTGTGGGAAGGGGCAGAGCCGACCTAGGGGCAAGTTGGGCCTCTTGCTCTCCCTGCTGCCCTGAGGCTGCTGGGCCAAAGAGGTCTTGGGCATCCAGCCCCTTGCTGGTCCCTTCCCTCTGACGAGGCCCTCTGAGCTCCAGCACCTTGCAGTGTGGAGACAGCCCCTGCCAGCAACCACCTCTCCAAGGAGGCCTCAACCGAGGCCTAGGCACAGGGGAAAGGCACCAGCGGGGATGAGCCAGTGGAGGCGCACGGGCATATCAGGACCCAGTCCCCGCAGCCTGCCCCTTGGTGGGGCAGTACCCCCGGAGGCCAGGAAGGTCTGGGCAAGGCTGGCCAGGGGCAGGGTCCCTGCTGGGTCCTGCCCCTGGCCTGTGGGGCCTCTGAGCACAACCGGCCCTCTCCCACTGGAAGACCTCCCCGGCTGCCTCCAAAGGCGGGTTTGCCAACACTCCCGCCCGCTGTTCCCGCCAGGCACGCACAACGCTCCCAAGGCCAGGAGAAAAGCGCTTCGGGGTGTTGCTCTCTCCGGGCCCTTGCCCCTGAGCCTGGGGTCCAGGCAGTGGGTCCACACTCCCAGACCAAGGCAGAACCACATGCACACGTCTGTTCCTGACCCCTGCACCGGCAGAGAGCTCGGGGGAGCCAGAGTCTGTCAGGCAGCTGCTGGGTTGGCTGCCTGTGTGGGAAGGGGCAGAGCCGACCTAGGGGCAAGTTGGGCCTCTTGCTCTCCCTGCTGCCCTGAGGCTGCTGGGCCAAAGAGGTCTTGGGCAGCCAGTCCCATGCTGGTCCCTTCCCGCTGACGAGGCCCTCTGAGCTCCAGCACCTTGCAGTGTGGAGACAGCCCCTGCCAGCAACCTCCTCTCCAAGGAGGCATCAACCGAGGCCTATGCCCAGGGGAAAGGCACCAGCAGGGATGAGCCTGGGGAGGCGCCCAGGCATGTCTGGACCCAGTCCCCGCAGCCTGCCCCTTGGTGGGGCAGTACCCCCGGAGGCCAGGAAGGTCTGGGCAAGGCTGGCCAGGGGCAGGGGCCCTACTGGGTCCTGCCCCTGGCCTGTGGGGCCTCTGAGCACAACCGGCCCTCTCCCACTCGAAGAACTCCCCGGCTGCCTCCAAAGGCCAGTTTGCCAACACTCCCGCCCGCTGTTCCCGCCAGGCACGCACAATGCTCCCAAGCCCGTGAGAAAAGCGCTTCGGGGTGGTGCTCTCCTCGGGCCCTTGCCCCTGAGCCTGGGGGCCAGGCAGTTGGTCAACACTCCCAGACCAAGGCAGAACCACATGCACACGTCTGTTCCTGACCCCTGCACCGGCAGAGAGCTCGGGGGAGCCAGAGTCTGTCAGGCAGCTGCTGGGCTGGCCGCCTGTGTGGGAAGGGGCAGAGCCGACCTAGGGGCAAGTTGGGCCTCTTCCTCTCCCTGCTGCCCTCAGGCTGCTGGGCCAAAGAGGTCTTGGGCATCCAGCCCCTTGCTGGTCCCTTCCCTCTGATGAGGCCCTCTGAGCTCCAGCACCTTGCAGTGTGGAGACAGCCCCTGCCAGCAACCTCCTCTCCAAGGCGGCCTCAACCGAGGCCTAGGCCCAGGGGAAAGGCACCAGCGGGGATGAGCCTGGGGAGGCGCCCGGGCATGTCTGGACCCAGTCCCCGCAGCCTGCCCCTTGGTGGGGCAGTACCCCCGGAGGCCAGGAAGGTCTGGGCAAGGCTGGCCAGGGGCAGGGGCCCTGCTGGGTCCTGCCCCTGGCCTGTGGGGCCTCTGAGCACAACCGGCCCTTGCCCACTGGAAGACCTCCCCGGCTGCCTCCAAAGGCCGGTTTGCAAGCACTCCCGCCCACTGTTCCCGCCAGGCGTGCACAATGCTCCCAAGACCGGGAGAAAAGCGCTTCGGGGTGGTGGTCTCTCCGGGCCCCTGGCCCTGAGCCTGGGGGCCAGGCAGGGGATCCACAGTCCCAGGCCAAGGCAGAACCACATGCACACGTCTGTTCCTGCCCCCTCCACCGGCAGAGAGCTCGGGGGAGCCAGAGTCTGTCAGGCAGCTGCTGGGCTGGCCGCCTGTGTGGGAAGGGGCAGAGCCGACCTAGGGGCAAGTTGGGCCTCTTGCTCTCCCTGCTGCCCTGAGGCTGCTGGGCCAAAGAGGTCTTGGGCATCCATCCCGTTGCTGGTCCCTTCCCTCTGACGAGGCCCTCTGAGCTCCAGCACCTTGCAGTGTGGAGACAGCCCCTGCCAGCAACATCCTCTCCAAGGAGGCATCAACCGAGGCCTATGCCCAGGGGAAAGGCACCAGCGGGGATGAGCCTGGGGAGGCGCCCAGGCATGTCTGGACCCAGTCCCCGCAGCCTGCCCCTTGGTGGGGCAGTACCCCCGGAGGCCAGGAAGGTCTGGGCAAGGCTGGCCAGGGGCAGGGGCCCTGCTGGGTCCTGCCCCTGGCCTGTGGGGCCTCTGAGCACAACCGGCCCTCTCCCACTGGAAACACTTCCCGGCTGACTCCAAAGGCCAGTTTGCCAACACTCCCGCCCGCTGTTCCCGCCAGGCACGCACAATGCTCCCAAGCCCGGGAGAAAAGCACTTCGGGGTGGTGCTCTCCTCGGGCCCTTGCCCCTGAGCCTGGGGGCCAGGCAGTGGGTCCACACTCCCAGACCAAGGCAGAACCACATGCACACGTCTGTTCCTGACCCCTGCACCGGCAGAGAGCTCGGGGGAGCCAGAGTCTGTCAGGCAGCTGCTGGGCTGGCCGCCTGTGTGGGAAGGGGCAGAGCCGACCTAGGGGCAAGTTGGGCCTCTTGCTCTCCCTGCTGCCCTGAGGCTGCTGGGCCAAAGAGGTCTTGGGCATCCAGCCCCTTGCTGGTCCCTTCCCTCTGACGAGGCCCTCTGAGCTCTAGCACCTTGCAGTGTGGAGACAGCCCCTGCCAGCAACATCCTATCCAAGGAGGCCTCAACCGAGGCCTAGGCCCAGGGGAAAGGCACCAGCGGGGATGAGCCTGGGGAGGCGCCCGGGCATGTCTGGACCCAGTCCCCGCAGCCTGCCCCTTGGTGGGGCAGTACCCCCGGAGGCCAGGAAGATCTGGGCAAGGCTGGCCAGGGGCAGGGGCCCTGCTGGGTCCTCCCCATGGCCTGTGGGGCCTCTGAGCACAACCGGCCCTCTCCCACTGGAAGACCTCCCCGGCTGCCTCCAAAGGCCAGTTTGCCAACACTCCTGCCCGCTCTTCCCGCCAGGCACGCACAATGCTCCCAAGCCCGGGAGAAAAGCGCTTCGGGGTGGTGCTCTCTCCGGGCCCTTGCCCCTGAGCCTGTGGGCAAGGCAGGGGGAACACACTCCCAGACCAAGGCAGAAACACATGCACACGTCTGGTCCTGTCCCCTGCACCGGCAGAGAGCTCGGGGGAGCCAGAGTCTCTCAGGCAGGTGCTGGGCTGGCCGCCTGTGTGGGAAGGGGCAGAGCCGACCTAGGGGCAAGTTGGGCCTCTTGCTCTCCCTGCTGCCCTGAGGCTGCAGGGCCAAAGACGTCTTGGGCATCCAGCCCCTTACTGGTCCCTTCCCTCTGACGAGGCCCTCTGAGCTCCAGCACCTTGCAGTGTGGAGACAGCCCCTGCCAGCAATCTCCTCTCCAAGGAGGCCTCAACCGAGGCCTAGGCCCAGGGGAAAGGCACCAGCGGGGTTGAGCCAGGGGAGGCGCCCGGGCATGTCTGGACCCTGTCCCCGCAGCCTGCCCCTTGGTGGGGCAGTACCCCCGGAGGCCAGGAAGGTCTGGGCAAGGCTGGCCAGGGGCAGGGGCCCTGCTGGGTCCTGCCCCTGGCCTGTGGGGCCTCTGAGCACAACCGGCCCTCTCCCACTGGAAGACCTCCCCGGCTGCCTCCAAAGGCCGGTTTGGAAGCACTCCCGCCCACTGTTCCCGCCAGGCGCGCACAATGCTCCCAAGCCTGGGAGAAAAGCGCTTCGGGGTGGTGCTCTCTCCGGGCCCTTGCCCCTGAGCCTGGGGGCCAGGCAGTGGGTCCACACTCCCAGACCAAGGCAGAACCACATGCACACGTCTGTTCCTGACCCCTGCACCGGCAGAGAGCTCGGGGGAGCCAGAGTCTGTCAGGCAGCTGCTGGGCTGGCCGCCTGTGTGGGAAGGGGCAGAGCCGACCTAGGGGCAAGTTGGGCCTCTTGCTCTCCCTGCTGCCCTGAGGCTGCTGGGCCAAAGAGGTCTTGGGCATCCAGCCCCTTGCTGGTCCCTTCCCTCTGACGAGGCCCTCTTAGCTCCAGCACCTTGCAGTGTGGAGACAGCCCCTGCCAGCAACATCCTCTCCAAGGAGGCCTCAACCGAGGCCTAGGCCCAGGGGAAAGGCACCAGCGGGGATGAGCCTGGGGAGGCGCCCGGGCATGTCTGGACCCGGTCCCCGCAGCCTGCCCCTTGGTGGGGCAGTACCCCCGGAGGCCAGGAAGGTCTGGGCAAGGCTGGCCAGGGGCAGGGGCCCTGCTGGGTCCTCCCCATGGCCTGTGGGGCCTCTGAGCACAACCGGCCCTCTCCCACTGGAAGACCTCCCCGGCTGCCTCCAAAGGCCAGTTTGCCAACACTCCTGCCCGCTCTTCCCGCCAGGCACGCACAATGCTCCCAAGCCCGGGAGAAAAGCGCTTCGGGGTGGTGCTCTCTCCGGGCCCTTGCCCCTGAGCCTGTGGGCAAGGCAGGGGGAACACACTCCCAGACCAAGGCAGAAACATATGCACACGTCTGTTCCTGTCCCCTGCACCGGCAGAGAGCTCGGGGGAGCCAGACTCTCTCAGGCAGGTGCTGGGCTGGCCGCCTGTGTGGGAAGGGGCAGAGCCGACCTAGGGGCAAGTTGGGCCTCTTGCTCTCCCTGCTGCCCTGAGGCTGCAGGGCCAAAGACGTCTTGGGCATCCAGCCCCTTACTGGTCCCTTCCCTCTGACGAGGCCCTCTGAGCTCCAGCACCTTGCAGTGTGGAGACAGCCCCTGCCAGCAATCTCCTCTCCAAGGAGGCCTCATCCGAGGCCTAGGCCCAGGGGAAAGGCACCAGCGGGGTTGAGCCAGGGGAGGCGCCCGGGCATGTCTGGACCCTGTCCCCGCAGCCTGCCCCTTGGTGGGGCAGTACGCCCGGAGGCCAGGAAGGTCTGGGCAAGGCTGGCCAGGGGCAGGGGCCCTGCTGGGTCCTGCCCCTGGCCTGTGGGGCCTCTGAGCACAACCGGCCCTCTCCCACTGGAAGACCTCCCCGGCTGCCTCCAAAGGCCGGTTTGCAAGCACTCCCGCCCACTGTTCCCGCCAGGCGCGCACAATGCTCCCAAGCCTGGGAGAAAAGCGCTTCGGGGTGGTGGTCTCTCCGGGCCCTTGCCCCTGAGCCTGGGGGCCAGGCAGGGGATCCACAGTCCCAGGCCAAGGCACAACAACATGCACACGTCTGTTCCTGCCCCCTCCACCGGCAGAGAGCTCGGGGGAGCCAGAGTCTGTCAGGCAGCTGCTGGGCTGGCCGCCTGTGTGGGAAGGGGCAGAGCCGACCTAGGGGCAAGTTGGGCCTCTTGCTCTCCCTGCTGCCCTGAGGCTGCTGGGCCAAAGAGGTCTTGGGCATCCATCCCGTTGCTGGTCCCTTCCCTCTGACGAGGCCCTCTGAGCTCCAGCACCTTGCAGTGTGGAGACAGCCCCTGCCAGCAACATCCTCTCCAAGGAGGCATCAACCGAGGCCTATGCCCAGGGGAAAGGCACCAGCGGGGATGAGCCTGGGGAGGCGCCCAGGCATGTCTGGACCCAGTCCCCGCAGCCTGCCCCTTGGTGGGGCAGTACCCCCGGAGGCCAGGAAGGTCTGGGCAAGGCTGGCCAGGGGCAGGGGCCCTGCTGGGTCCTGCCCCTGGCCTGTGGGGCCTCTGAGCACAACCGGCCCTCTCCCACTGGAAACACTTCCCGGCTGACTCCAAAGGCCAGTTTGCCAACACTCCCGCCCGCTGTTCCCGCCAGGCACGCACAATGCTCCCAAGCCCGGGAGAAAAGCACTTCGGGGTGGTGCTCTCCTCGGGCCCTTGCCCCTGAGCCTGGGGGCCAGGCAGTGGGTCCACACTCCCAGACCAAGGCAGAACCACATGCACACGTCTGTTCCTGACCCCTGCACCGGCAGAGAGCTCGGGGGAGGCAGAGTCTGTCAGGCAGCTGCTGGGCTGGCCGCCTGTGTGGGAAGGGGCAGAGCCGACCTAGGGGCAAGTTGGGCCTCTTGCTCTCCCTGCTGCCCTGAGGCTGCTGGGCCAAAGAGGTCTTGGGCATCCAGCCCCTTGCTGGTCCCTTCCCTCTGACGAGGCCCTCTGAGCTCTAGCACCTTGCAGTGTGGAGACAGCCCCTGCCAGCAACATCCTATCCAAGGAGGCCTCAACCGAGGCCTAGGCCCAGGGGAAAGGCACCAGCGGGGATGAGCCTGGGGAGGCGCCCGGGCATGTCTGGACCCAGTCCCCGCAGCCTGCCCCTTGGTGGGGCAGTACCCCCGGAGGCCAGGAAGATCTGGGCAAGGCTGGCCAGGGGCAGGGGCCCTGCTGGGTCCTCCCCATGGCCTGTGGGGCCTCTGAGCACAACCGGCCCTCTCCCACTGGAAGACCTCCCCGGCTGCCTCCAAAGGCCAGTTTGCCAACACTCCTGCCCGCTCTTCCCGCCAGGCACGCACAATGCTCCCAAGCCCGGGAGAAAAGCGCTTCGGGGTGGTGCTCTCTCCGGGCCCTTGCCCCTGAGCCTGTGGGCAAGGCAGGGGGAACACACTCCCAGACCAAGGCAGAAACACATGCACACGTCTGGTCCTGTCCCCTGCACCGGCAGAGAGCTCGGGGGAGCCAGAGTCTCTCAGGCAGGTGCTGGGCTGGCCGCCTGTGTGGGAAGGGGCAGAGCCGACCTAGGGGCAAGTTGGGCCTCTTGCTCTCCCTGCTGCCCTGAGGCTGCAGGGCCAAAGACGTCTTGGGCATCCAGCCCCTTACTGGTCCCTTCCCTCTGACGAGGCCCTCTGAGCTCCAGCACCTTGCAGTGTGGAGACAGCCCCTGCCAGCAATCTCCTCTCCAAGGAGGCCTCAACCGAGGCCTAGGCCCAGGGGAAAGGCACCAGCGGGGTTGAGCCAGGGGAGGCGCCCGGGCATGTCTGGACCCTGTCCCCGCAGCCTGCCCCTTGGTGGGGCAGTACCCCCGGAGGCCAGGAAGGTCTGGGCAAGGCTGGCCAGGGGCAGGGGCCCTGCTGGGTCCTGCCCCTGGCCTGTGGGGCCTCTGAGCACAACCGGCCCTCTCCCACTGGAAGACCTCCCCGGCTGCCTCCAAAGGCCGGTTTGGAAGCACTCCCGCCCACTGTTCCCGCCAGGCGCGCACAATGCTCCCAAGCCCGGGAGAAAAGCGCTTCGGGGTGGTGGTCTCTCCGGGCCCTTGCCCCTGAGCCTGGGGGCCAGGCAGGGGATCCACAGTCCCAGGCCAAGGCACAACAACATGCACACGTCTGTTCCTGACCCCTGCACCGGCAGAGAGCTCGGGGGAGCCAGAGTCTGTCAGGCAGCTGCTGGGCTGGCCGCCTTTGTGGGAAGGGGCAGAGCCGACCTAGGGGCAAGTAGGGCCTCTTGCTCTCCCTGCTGCCCTGAGGCTGCTGGGCCAAAGAGGTCTTGGGCATCCAGCCCTTTGCTTGTCCCTTCCCTCTGACGAGGCCCTCTGAGCTCCAGCACCTTGCAGTGTGGAGACAGCCCCTGCCAGCAACCTCCTCTCCAAGGAGGCCTCAACCGAGACCTAGGACCAGGGGAAAGGCACCAGCGGGGATGAGCCTGGGGAGGCGCCCAGGCATGTCTGGACCCAGTCCCCGCAGCCTGCCCCTTGGTGGGGCAGTACCCACGGAGGCCAGGAAGGTCTGGGAAAGGCTGGCCAGGGGCAGGGGACCTGCTGGGTCCTGTCCCTGGCCTGTGGGGCCTCTGAGCACAACCGGCCCTCTCCCACTGGAAGACCTCCCTGGCTGCCTCCAAAGTCCTGTTTGCCAACACTCCCACCCGCTGTTCACGCCAGACTTGCACAATGCTCCCAAGCCCGGGAGAAAAGCGCTTCGGGGTGGTGCTCTCTCCGGGCCCTTGCCCCTGAGCCTGGGGGCAAGGCATGGGGAACACACTCCCAGGCCAAGGCAGAACCACATGCCCACGTCTGTTCCTGTCCCCTGCACCGGCAGAGAGCTTGGGGTAGCCAGAGTCTGTCAGGCAGCTGCTGGGTTGGCCGCCTGTGTGGGAAGGGGCAGAGCCGCCCTAGGGGCAAGTTGGGCCTCTTGCTCTCCCTGCTGCCCTGAGGCTGCTGGGCCACAGACGTCTTGGGCATCCAGCCCCTTACTGGTCCCTTCCCTCTGACGAGGCCCTCTGAGCTCCAGCACCTTGCAGTGTGGAGACAGCCCCTGCCAGCAACCTCCTCTCCAAGGAGGCCTCAACCGAGGCCTAGGCCCAGGGGAAAGGCACCAGCGGGGATGAGCCTGGGGAGGCGCCCGAGCATGTCTGGACCCAGTCCCCGCAGCCTGCCCCTTGGTGGGGCAGTACCCCCGGAGGCCAGGAAGGTCTGGGAAAGGCTGGCCAGGGGCAGGGGCCCTGCTGGGTCCTGCCCCTGGCCTGTGGGGCCTCTGAGCACAACCGGCCCTCTCCCACTGGAAGAACTCCCCGGCTGCCTCCAAAGGCCAGTTTGCCAACACTCCCGCCCGCTGTTCCCGCCAGGCACGCACAATGCTCCCAAGCCCGAGAGAAAAGCGCTTCGGGGTGGTGCTCTCCTCGGGCCCTTGCCCCTGAGCCTGGGGGCCAGGCAGTTGGTCCACACTCCCAGACCAAGGCAGAACCACATGCACACGTCTGTTCCTGACCCCTGCACCGGCAGATAGCTCGGGGGAGCCAGAGTCTGTCAGGCAGCTGCTGGGCTGGCCGCCTGTGTGGGAAGGGGCAGAGCCGACCTAGGGGCAAGTTGGGCCTCTTCCTCTCCCTGCTGCCCTGAGGCTGCTGGGCCAAAGAGGTCTTGGGCATCCAGCCCCTTGCTGGTCCCTTCCCTCTGACGAGGCCCTCTGAGCTTCAGCACCTTGCAGTGTGGAGACAGCCCCTGCCAGCAACATCCTCTCCAAGGAGGCCTCAACCGAGGCCTAGGCCCAGGGGAAATGCACCAGCGGGGATGAGCCTGGGGAGGCGCCCGGGCATGTCTGGACCCAGTCCCCGCAGCCTGCCCCTTGGTGGGGCAGTACCCCCGGAGGCCAGGAAGATCTGGGCAAGTCTGGCCAGGGGCAGGGGCCCTGCTGGGTCCTCCCCATGGCCTGTGGGGCCTCTGAGCACAACCGGCCCTCTCCCACTGGAAGACCTCCCCGGCTGCCTCCAAAGGCCAGTTTGCCAACACTCCTGCCCGCTCTTCCCGCCAGGCACGCACAATGCTCCCAAGCCCGGGAGAAAAGCGCTTCGGGGTGGTGGTCTCTCCGGGCCTTTGCCCCTGAGCCTGGGGGCCAGTCAGGGGATCCACAGTCCCAGGCCAAGGCACAACAACATGCACACGTCTGTTCCTGCCCCCTCCACCGGCAGAGAGGTGGGGGGAGCCAGAGTCTGTCAGGCAGCTGCTGGGCTGGCCGCCTGTGTGGGAAGGGGCAGAGCCGACCTAGGGGCAAGTTGGGCCTCTTGCTCTCCCTGCTGCCCTGAGGCTGCTGGGCCAAAGAGGTCTTGGGCATCCAGCCCCTTGCTGGTCCCTTCCCTCTGACGAGGCCCTCTGAGCTCCAGCACCTTGCAGTGTGGAGACAGCCCCTGCCAGCAACCTCCTCTCCAAGGAGGCCTCAACCTAGGCCTAGGCCCAGGGGAAAGGCACCAGCGGGGATGAGCCAGTGGAGGCGCACGGGCATATCAGGACCCAGTCCCCGCAGCCTGCCCCTTGGTGGGGCAGTACCCCCGGAGGCCAGGAAGGTCTGGGCAAGGCTGGCCAGGGGCAGGGTCCCTGCTGGGTCCTGCCCCTGGCCTGTGGGGCCTCTGAGCACAACCGGCCCTCTCCCACTGGAAGACCTCCCCGGCTGCCTCCAAAGGCGGGTTTGCCAACACTCCCGCCCGCTGTTCCCGCCAGGCACGCACAAAGCTCCCAAGGCCAGGAGAAAAGCGCTTCGGGGTGTTGCTCTCTCCGGGCCCTTGCCCCTGAGCCTGGGGTCCAGGCAGTGGGTCCACACTCCCAGACCAAGGCAGAACCACATGCACACGTCTGTTCCTGACCCCTGCACCGGCAGAGAGCTCGGGGGAGCCAGAGTCTGTCAGGCAGCTGCTGGGTTGGCTGCCTGTGTGGGAAGGGGCAGAGCCGACCTAGGGGCAAGTTGGGCCTCTTGCTCTCCCTGCTGCCCTGAGGCTCCTGGGCCAAAGAGGTCTTGGGCATCCAGCCCCTTGCTGGTCCCTTCCCTCTGACGAGGCCCTCTGAGCTCCAGCACCTTGCAGTGTGGAGCCAGCCCCTGCCAGCAACCTCCTCTCCAAGGAGGCATCAACCGAGGCCTAGGCCCAGGGGAAAGGCACCAGCGGGGATGAGCCTGGGGAGGCGCCCAGGCATGTCTGGACCCAGTCCCCGCAGCCTGCCCCTTGGTGGGGCAGTACCCCCGGAGGCCAGGAAGGTCTGGGCAAGGCTGGCCAGGGGCAGGGGCCCTGCTGGGTCCTGCCCCTGGCCTGTGGGGCCTCTGAGCACAACCGGCCCTCTCCCACTGGAAGAACTCCCCGGCTGACTCCAAAGGCCAGTTTGCCAACACTCCCGCCCGCTGTTCCCGCCAGGCACGCACAATGCTCCCAAGCCCGGGAGAAAAGCACTTCGGGGTGGTGCTCTCCTCGGGCCCTTGCCCCTGAGCCTGGGGGCCAGGCAGTTGGTCCACACTCCCAGACCAAGGCAGAACCACATGCACACGTCTGTTCCTGACCCCTGCACCGGCAGAGAGCTCGGGGGAGCCAGAGTCTGTCAGGCAGCTGCTGGGCTGGCCGCCTGTGTGGGAAGGGGCAGAGCCGACCTAGGGGCAAGTTGGGCCTCTTGCTCTCCCTGCTGCCCTGAGGCTGCTGGGCCAAAGAGGTCTTGGGCATCCAGCCCCTTGCTGGTCCCTTCCCTCTGACGAGGCCCTCTGAGCTCTAGCACCTTGCAGTGTGGAGACAGCCCCTGCCAGCAACATCCTATCCAAGGAGGCCTCAACCGAGGCCTAGGCCCAGGGGAAAGGCACCAGCGGGGATGAGCCTGGGGAGGCGCCCGGGCATGTCTGGACCCAGTCCCCGCAGCCTGCCCCTTGGTGGGGCAGTACCCCCGGAGGCCAGGAAGATCTGGGAAAGGCTGGCCAGGGGCAGGGGCCCTGCTGGGTCCTCCCCATGGCCTGTGGGGCCTCTGAGCACAACCGGCCCTCTCCCACTGGAAGACCTCCCCGGCTGCCTCCAAAGGCCGGTTTGCAAGCACTCCCGCCCACTGTTCCCGCCAGGCGCGCACAATGCTCCCAAGCCCGGGAGAAAAGCGCTTCGGGGTGGTGCTCTCTCCGGGCCCTTGCCCCTGAGCCTGTGGGCAAGGCAGGGGGAACACACTCCCAGACCAAGGCAGAAACACATGCACACGTCTGTTCCTGTCCCCTGCACCGGCAGAGAGCTCGGGGGAGCCAGAGTCTGTCAGGCAGCTGCTGGGCTGGCCGCCTGTGTGGGAAGGGGCAGAGCCGACCTAGGGGCAAGTTGGGCCTCTTGCTCTCCCTGCTGCCCTGAGGCTGCAGGGCCAAAGACGTCTTGGGCATCCAGCCCCTTACTGGTCCCTTCCCTCTGACGAGGCCCTCTGAGCTCCAGCACCTTGCAGTGTGGAGACAGCCCCTGCCAGCAATCTCCTCTCCAAGGAGGCCTCAACCGAGGCCTAGGCCCAGGGGAAAGGCACCAGCGGGGTTGAGCCAGGGGAGGCGCCCGGGCATGTCTGGACCCTGTCCCCGCAGCCTGCCCCTTGGTGGGGCAGTACCCCCGGAGGCCAGGAAGGTCTGGGCAAGGCTGGCCAGGGGCAGGGGCCCTGCTGGGTCCTGCCCCTGGCCTGTGGGGCCTCTGAGCACAACCGGCCCTCTCCCACTGGAAGACCTCCCCGGCTGCCTCCAAAGGCCGGTTTGCAAGCACTCCCGCCCACTGTTCCCGCCAGGCGCGCACAATGCTCCCAAGCCCGGGAGAAAAGCGCTTCGGAGTGGTGCTCTCTCCGGGCCCTTGCCCCTGAGCCTGGGGGCCAGGCAGGGGATCCACAGTCCCAGGCCAAGGCACAACAACATGCACACGTCTGTTCCTGCCCCCTCCACCGGCAGAGAGCTGGGGGGAGCCAGAGTCTGTCAGGCAGCTGCTGGGCTGGCCGCCTGTGTGGGAACGGGCAGGACCGACCTAGGGGCAAGTTGGGCCTCTTGCTCTCCCTGCTGCCCTGAGGCTGCTGTACCAAAGAGGTCTTGGGCATCCAGCCCCTTGCTGGTCCCTTCCCTCTGACGAGGCCCTCTGAGCTCCAGCACCTTGCAGTGTGGAGACAGACCCTGCCAGCAACCTCCTCTCCAAGGAGGCCTCAACCGAAGCCTAGGCCCAGGGGAAAGGCACCAGCGGGGATGAGCCAGTGGAGGCGCACGGGCATATCAGGACCCAGTCCCCGCAGCCTGCCCCTTGGTGGGGCAGTACCCCCGGAGGCCAGGAAGGTCTGGGCAAGGCTGGCCAGGGGCAGGGTCCCTGCTGGGTCCTGCCCCTGGCCTGTGGGGCCTCTGAGCACAACCGGCCCTCTCCCACTGGAAGACCTCCCCGGCTGCCTTCAAAGGCGGGTTTGCCAACACTCCCGCCCGCTGTTCCCGCCAGGCACGCACAACGCTCGCAAGGCCAGGAGAAAAGCGCTTCGGGGTGTTGCTCTCTCCGGGCCCTTGCCCCTGAGCCTGGGGTCCAGGCAGTGGGTCCACACTCCCAGACCAAGGCAGAACCACATGCACACGTGTGTTCCTGACCCCTGAACCGGCAGAGAGCTCGGGGGAGCCAGAGTCTATCAGGCAGCTGCTGGGTTGGCTGCCTGTGTGGGAAGGGGCAGAGCCGACCTAGGGGCAAGTTGGGCCTCTTGCTCTCCCTGCTGCCCTGAGGCTGCTGGGCCAAAGAGGTCTTGGGCATCCAGCCCCTTGCTGGTCCCTTCCCGCTGACGAGGCCCTCTGAGCTCCAGCACCTTGCAGTGTGGAGACAGCCCCTGCCAGCAACCTCCTCTCCAAGGAGGCATCAACCGAGGCCTATGCCCAGGGGAAAGGCACCAGCGGGGATGAGCCTGGGGAGGCGCCCAGGCATGTCTGGACCCAGTCCCCGCAGCCTGCCCCTTGGTGGGGCAGTACCCCCGGAGGCCAGGAAGGTCTGGGCAAGGCTGGCCAGGGGCAGGGGACCTGCTGGGTCCTGCCCCTGGCCTGTGGGGCCTCTGAGAACAACTGTCACTCTCCCGCTGGAAGACCTCCCCGGCTGCCTCCAAAGGCTGGTTTGCAAGCACTCAATCCCGCTGTTCACGCCAGCTGCGCACAATGCTCCCAAGCCCGGGAGAAAAGCATTTTGGGGTGGTGCTCACTCCGGGCTTTGGAAGACCTCCCCGGCTGCCTCCAAGGCCGGTTTGCAAGCACTTCTGCCTGCTGTTCCCGCCACCCGCGCACAATGCTCCCAAGCCCGGGAGAAAAGCGTTTCGGGGTGGTGTTCTCTCTGGACCCAAGAAAGACCTCCCGGGCTGCCCCCAAATGCCGGTTTGCAAGCACTCCCACTCACTGTTCCCGCCATCCGTGCAAATGCTCCAAGCCCAGGAGAAAAGCCCTTCAGGGTGGTGCTCTCTCCCGGCCCTTGGAAGACCTCCCCGGCTGCCTCCAAAGGCTGGATTTCAAGTACTCCCTCCCGCTGTCCCGCCAGCCGCACACAATGCTCCCAATCACGGGAGAAAAGCGCTTCGGGGTGGTGCTCTCTACGGGCCCTTGGAAGACCTCCCCGTTTGTCTCCAAAGGCCGGTTTGCAAGCACTCATGCCCGCTGTTCCCGCCAGCCGCGCACAATGCTCCCAAGCCTAGGAGAAAAGCGCTTCGGGGTGGTGCTCTCTCCCGGCCCTTGGAAGACCTCCCCGGCTGCCTCCAAAGGCCGGTTTGCAAGCACTCAATCCCGCTGTTCCCGCCAGCCGCGCACAATGCTCCCAAGCCCGGGAGAAAAGCGCTTCGGGGTGGTGCTCTCTCACGGCCCTTGGAAGACCTCCCCGGCTGCCTCCAAAGGCTGGTTTTCAAGAACTCCCTCCCGCTGACCCGCCAGCCGCACACAATGCTCCCAAGCCCGGGAGAAAAGCATTTTGAGGTGGTCTCTCTCCGGGCCCTTGGAAGACTCCCCGGCTGCCTCTAAAGGCCGGTTTGCAAGCACTCATGTCCTCTGTTCCCGACAGCCGCGAACAATGCTCCCAATTCCGTGAGAAAAGTGCTTCGGGATGGTGCTCTCTCCGGGCCCTTGGAAGACCTCCCAAGCTGCCTCCAAAGGCCGGTTTGCAAGCACTCCCGCCCGCTGTTCCCGCCAGCCTCGCACAATGCTCCCAAGCCCGGGAGAAAAGCGCTTCGGGGTGGTGTTCTCTCCGTGCCAATGGAGGACCTCCCTGGCTGCCCCCAAAGGCCGGTTTGCAAGCACTCCCACTCGCTGTTCCCGCCAGCCACGCACAATCCTCCAAAACCCCGGAGAAAAGCGCTTCGGGGTGGTGTTCTCTCCGTGCCCATGGAAGACCTCCCGGGGTGCCCCCAAAGGCCGGTTTGGAAGCACTCCCACTCGCTGTTCCCGCCATCCGCGCACAATGCTCCCAAGCCCGGGAGAAAAGCATTTTGGGGTGGTGCTCACACCGGGCCCTGGAAGACCTCCCCGGCTGCCTCCAAAGGACGGTTTTCAAGCACTCCTGCCTGCTGTTCCCGCCACCCGCGCACAATGCTCCCAAGCCCGGGAGAAAAGCGCTTCGGGGTGGTGCTCTCTACAGGCCCTTGGAAGACCTCCCCGGCTGCCTCCAAAGGCCGGTTTGCAAGGACTCCTTCCTGCTGTTCCCGCCATCCGCGCACAATGCTCCCAAGCCCGGGAGAAAAGCATTTTGGGGTCGTGCTCACACCGGGCCCTGGAAGACCTCCCCGGCTGCCTCCAAAGGACGGTTTTCAAGCACTCCTGCCTGCTGTTCCCGCCACCCGCGCAGAATGCTCCCAAGCGCGGGAGACAAGCGCTTCGGGGTGGTGCTCTCTACAGGCCCTTGGAAGACCTCCCCGGCTGCCTCCAAAGGCCGGTTTGCAAGGACTCCTTCCTGCTGTTCCCGCCAGCCACGCACAATGCTCCCAAGCCCGGGAGAAAAGCATTTTGGGGTGGTGCTCACTCCGGGCCCTTGGAAGACCTCCCCGGCTGCCTCCAATGGCCAGTTTGCAAGCACTCATGTCCGCTGTTCCCACCAGCCGCGCACAATGCTCCCAAGCCCGGGAGAAAAGCTTTTTGGGGTGGTGCTCACACCGGGCCCTGGAAGACCTCCCCAGCTGCCTGCAAAGGCCGGTTTTCAAGCAGTCCTGCCTGCTGTTCCCGCCAGTCGCGCACAATGCTCCCAAGCCCGGGAGAAAAGCTTTTTGGGGTGGTGCTCACACCGGGCCCTGGAAGACCTCCCCGGCTGCCTCCAAAGGACGGTTTTTAGGCACTCCTGCCTGCTGTTCCCGCCACCTGCGCACAATGCTCCCAAGCCCGGGAGAAAAGCGCTTCGGGGTGGTGCTCTCTACAGGCCCTTGGAAGACCTCCCCGGCTGCCTCCAAAGGCCGGTTTGCAAGGACTCCTTCCTGCTGTTCCCGCCAGCCACGAACAATGCTCCCAAGCCCGGGAGAGAAGCATTTTGGGGTGGTGCTCTCTACAGGCCCTTGGAAGACCTCCCCGGCTGCCTCCAGTGGCCAGTTTGCAAGCACTCATGCCCGCTGTTCCCACCAGCCGCGCACAATGCTCCCAAGCCCGGGAGAAAAGCTTTTTGGGGTGGTGCTCACACCGGGCCCTGAAAGACCTCCCCGGCTGCCTGCAAAGGCCGGTTTTCAAGCACTCCTGCCTGCTGTTCCTGCCACCCGCGCACAATACTCCCAAGCCCGGGAGAAAAGCGCTTCGGGGTGGTGCTCTCTACAGGCCCTTGGAAGACCTCCCCCGCTGCCTCCAAAGGCCGGTTTGCAAGGACTCCTTCCTGCTGTTCCCGCCAGCCACGCACAATGCTCCCAAGCCCGGGAGAAAAGTGCTTCGGGGTGGTGATCTCTCCGGGCCCTTGGAAGTCGTCCCCGGCTGCCTCCAAAGGCCGGTTTGCAAGCACTCATGCCCGTTGTTCCCACCAGCCGCGCACAATGCTCCCAAGCCCGGGAGAAAAGCATTTTGGGGTGGTGCTCTCTCCGGGCCCTTGGAAGACCTCCCCGGCTGCCTCCAAAGGCCGGTTTGCAAGCACTCATGCACGTTGTTCCCACCAGCCGCGCACAATGCTCCCAAGCCCGGGAGAAAAGCGCTTTGGGGTGGTGCTCTCTCCGGGCCCTTGGAAGACGTCCCCGGCTGCCTCCAAAGGCCGGTTTGCAAGCACTCATGCCCGTTGTTCCCACCAGCCGCGCACAATGCTCCCAAGCCCGGGAGAAAAGCATTTTGGGGTGGTGCTCACTCCGGGCCCTTGGAAGACCTCCCCGGCTGCCTCCAAAGGCCAGTTTGCAAGCAGTCCTGCCTGCTGTTCCCGCCAGCCGCGCACAATGTTCCCAAGCCCGGGAGAAAAGCACTTCGGGGTGGTGCTCTCTCCGGGCACTTTCAAGACCTCCCCGGCTGCCTCCAAAGGCCGGTTTGTAAGTACTCATTCCCGCTGCTTCCGCCAGCCACGCACAATGCTCCCAAGCCCGGGAGAAAAGCATTTTGGGGTGGTGCTCTCTCCGGGCCCTTGGAAGACCTCCCGGGCTGCCTCCAAAGGCCAGTTTGCAAGCATTCATGTCCGTTGTTCCCGACAGCCGCGCACAATGCTCCCAAGCCCGAGAGAAAAGCATTTTGGGGTGGTGATCAGTCCGGCCCTTGGAAGACCTCCCCGGCTGCCTCCAAAGGACAGTTTGCAAGCACTCATGCCCGCTGTTCCCGCCAGCCGCGCACAATGCTCCCAAGACCGTGAGAAAAGCGCTTCGGGGTGGTGTTCTCTCAGGGACCATGGAGGACCTCCCCGGCTGCCCCCAAAGGCCGGTTTGCAAGCATTCCCACTCGCTGTTCCCGCCAGCCGCGCACAATGCTCCCAAGCCCGGGAGAAAAGCGCTTCGGGGTGGTGCTCTCTCCGGGCCCTTGCCCCTGTGCCTGGGGGCCAGGCAGTTGGAACACACTCCCAGGCCAATGCAGAACGACATGCACACGTCTGTTCCTGCCCCCTACACCGGCAGAGAGCTCGGGGGAGCCAGAGACTGCCAGGCTGCTGCTGGGCTGGCTGCCTGTGTGGGACGGGGCAGAGCCGACCTAGGGGCAAGTTGGGCCTCTTGCTCTCCCTGCTGCCCTGAGGCTGCTGGGTCAAAGAGGTCTTGGGCATCCAGCCCTTTGCTGGTCCCTTCCCTCTGACGAGGCCCTCTGAGCTCCAGCACCTTGCAGTGTGGAGACAGCCCCTGCCAGCAACCTCCTCTCCAAAGAGGCCTAAACCGAGGCCTACGCCCAGGGGAAAAGCACCAGCGGGGATGATCCTGGGGAGGCGCACGGACATGTCTGGACCCAGTCCCCGCAGCCTGCCCCTTGGTGGGGCAGTACCCCCGGAGGCCAGGAAGGTCTGGGCAAGGCTGGCCAGGGGCAGGGGCCCTGCTGGGTCCTGCCCCTGGCCTGTGAGGCCTCTGAGCACAACCGGCCCTCTCCCACTGGAAGACCTCCCCAGCTGCCTCCAAAGTCCTGTTTGCAAACACTCCCGCCCGCTGTTCACGCCAGGCTCGCACAATGCTCCCAAGCCCGGGAGAAAAGCGCTTCGGGGTGGTGCTCTCTCCGGGCCCTTGCCCCTGAGCCTGGGGGCCAGGCAGTGGGTCCACACTCCCAGACCAAGGCAGAACCACATGCACACGTCTGTTCCTGACCCCTGCACCGGCAGAGAGCTCTGGGGAGCCAGAGTCTGTCAGGCAGGTGCTGGGCTGGCCGCCTGTGTGGGAAGGGGCAGAGCCGACCTAGGGGCAATTTGGGCCTCTTCCTCTCCCTGCTGCCATGAGGCTGCTGGGCCAAAGAGGTCTTGGGCATCCAGCCCCTTGCTGGTCCCTTCCCTCTGACGAGGCCCTCTGAGCTCCAGCACCTTGCAGTGTGGAGACAGCCCCTGCCAGCAACCTCCTCTCCAATGAGGCCTCAACCGAGGCCTAGGCCTAGGGGAAAGACACCAGCGGGGATGAGCCTGGGGAGGCGCCCGGGCATGTCTGGACCCAGTCCCCGCAGCCTGCCCCTTGGTGGGGCAGTACCCCCGGAGGCCAGGAAGGTCTGTGCAAGGCTGCCAGGGGCAGGGACAGTGCTGGGTCCTGCCCCTGGCCTGTTGGACGTCTGAGCACAACCGGCACTCTCGCGCTGGAAGACCTCCCTGTCTGCCTCCAAAGGCCGGATTGCAAGCACTCCCGCCCGCTCTTCCCGCCAGGCACGCACAATGCTCCCAAGCCCGGGAGAAAAGCGCATCGGGGTGGTGCTCTCTCCGGGCCCTTGCCCCTAAGCCTGCGGGCCAGGCAGGGGGAACACACTCCCAGGCCAAGACAGAACGACATGAACACGTCTGTTCCTGCCCCCTACACCGGCAGAGAGCTCGGGGGAGCCAGAGTCTCTCAGGCAGGTGCTGGGCTGGCCGCCTGTGTGGGAAGGGGCAGAGCCGACCTAGGGGCAAGTTGGGCCTCTTGCTCTCCCTGCTGCCCTGAGGCTGCTGGGCCAAAGACGTCTTGGGCATCCAGCCCCTTGCTGGTCCCTTCCCTCTGACGAGGCCCTCTGAGCTCCAGCACCTTGCAGTGTGGAGACAGCACCTGCCAGCAATCTCCTCTCCAAGGAGGCCTCAACCGAGGCCTAGGCCCAGGGGAAAAGCACCAGCGGGGTTGAGCCTGGGGAGGCGCCCGGGCATGTCTGGACCCAGTCCCCGCAGCCTGCCCCTTGGTGGGGCAGTACCCCCGGAGGCCAGGAAGGTCTGGGAAAGGCTGGCCAGGGGCAGGGGCCCTGCTGGGTCCTGCCCCTGGCCTGTGGGGCCTCTGAGCACAACCGGCCCTCTCCCACTGGAAGACCTCCCCGGCTGCCTCCAAAGGCCGGTTTGCAAGCGCTCCCGGCCACTGTTACCAGCAGGCGGGCACAATGCGCCTAAGCCCGGAAGAAAAGTGGTTAAGGGTGGTGCTCTCTCTGGGCCCTTGCCCCTGAGCCTGGGGGAAAGGCAGGGTGTCCACACTCCCAGGCCAAGGCAGAACCACATGCACACGTCTGACCTGCCCCCTGCACCGGCAGAGAGCTCGGGGGAGCCAGAGTCTGTCAGGCAGCTGCTGGGCTGGCCGCCTGTGTGGGAAGTGGCAGAGCCGACCTAGGGGCAAGTTGGGCCTCTTGCTCTCCCTGCTGCCCTGAGGCTGCTGGGCCAAAGAGGTCTTGGGCATCCAGCCCCTTGCTGGTCCCTTCCCTCTGACGAGGCCCTCTGAGCTCCAGCACCTTGCAGTGTGGAGACAGCCCCTGCCAGCAACCTCCTCTCCAAGGAGGCCTCAACCGAGGCCTAGGCCCAGGGGAAAGGCACCAGCGGGGATGAGCCTGGGGAGGCGCCCGGGCATGTCTGGACCCAGTCCCCGCAGCCTGCCCCTTGGTGGGGCAGTACCCCCGGAGGCCAGGAAGGTCTGGGCAAGGCTGTCCAGGGGCAGGGGCCCTGCTGGGTCCTGCCCCTGGCCTGTGGGGCCTCTGAGCACAACCGGCCCTCTCCCACTGGAAGAACTCCCCGTCTGCCTCCAAAGGCCAGTTTGCCAACACTCCCGCCCGCTGTTCCCGCCAGGCACGCACAATGCTCCCAAGCCCGGGAGAAAAGCGCTTCGGGGTGGTGCTCTCCTCGGGCCCTTGCCCCTGAGCCTGGGGGCCAGGCAGTTGGTCCACACTCCCAGACCAAGGCAGAACCACATGCACACGTCTGTTCCTGACCCCTGCACCGGCAGAGAGTTCGGGGGAGCCAGAGTCTGTCAGGCAGCTGCTGGGCTGGCCGCCTGTGTGGGAAGGGGCAGAGCCGACCTAGGGGCAAGTTGGGCCTCTTCCTCTCCCTGCTGCCCTGAGGCTGCTGGGCCAAAGAGGTCTTGGGCATCCAGCCCCTTGCTGGTCCCTTCCCTCTGACGAGGCCCACTGAGCTCCAGCACCTTGCAGTGTGGAGACAGCCCCTGCCAGCAACATCCTCTCCAAGGAGGCCTCAACCGAGGCCTAGGCCCAGGGGAAAGGCACCAGCGGGGATGAGCCTGGGGAGGCGCCCGGGCATGTCTGGACCCAGTCCCCGCAGCCTGCCCCTTGGTGGGGCAGTACCCCCGGAGGCCAGGAAGATCTGGGCAAGGCTGGCCAGGGGCAGGGGCCCTGCTGGGTCCTCCCCATGGCCTGTGGGGCCTCTGAGCACAACCGGCCCTCTCCCACTGGAAGACCTCCCCGGCTGCCTCCAAAGGCCGGTTTGCAAGCACTCCCGCCCACTGTTTCCGCCAGGCGCGCACAATGCTCCCAAGCCCGGGAGAAAAGCGCTTCGGGGTGGTGCTCTCTCCGGGCCCTTGCCCCTGAGCCTGTGGGCAAGGCAGGGGGAACACACTCCCAGACCAAGGCAGAAACACATGCACACGTCTGTACCTGTCCCCTGCACCGGCAGAGAGCTCGGGGGAGCCAGAGTCTCTCAGGCAGGTGCTGGGCTGGCCGCCTGTGTGGGAAGGGGCAGAGCCGACCTAGGGGCAAGTTGGGCCTCTTGCTCTCCCTGCTTCCCTGAGGCTGCTGGGCCAAAGAGGTCTTGAGCATCCAGCCCCTTGCTGGTCCCTTCCCTCTGACGAGGCCCTCTGAGCTCCAGCACCTTGCAGTGTGGAGACAGACCCTGCCAGCAACCTCCTCTCCAAGGAGGCCTCAACCGAGGCCTAGGCCCAGGGGAAAGGCACCAGCGGGGATGAGCCAGTGGAGGGGTCCGGGCATGTCTGGACCCAGTCCCCGCAGCCTGCCCCTTGGTGGGGCAGTACCCCCGGAGGCCAGGAAGGTCTGGGCAAGGCTGGCCAGGGGCAGGGTCCCTGCTGGGTCCTGCCCCTGGCCTGTGGGGCCTCTGAGCACAACCGGCCCTCTCCCACTGGAAGACCTCCCCGGCTGCCTTCAAAGGCGGGTTTGCCAACACTCC
Organism: Dama dama; assembly: GCF_033118175.1. Lineage (NCBI taxonomy): Eukaryota > Metazoa > Chordata > Mammalia > Artiodactyla > Cervidae > Dama > Dama dama. The sequence continues at coordinate 786,804 of NW_026870973.1, forward strand.
CGCCCGCTGTTCCCGCCAGGCACGCACAACGCTCCCAAGGCCAGGAGAAAAGCGCTTCGGGGTGTTGCTCTCTCCGGGCCCTTGCCCCTGAGCCTGGGGTCCAGGCAGTGGGTCCACACTCCCAGACCAAGGCAGAACCACATGCACACGTCTGTTCCTGACCCCTGAACCGGCAGAGAGCTCTGGGGAGCCAGAGTCTGTCAGGCAGCTGCTGGGTTGGCTGCCTGTGTGGGAAGGGGCAGAGCCGACCTAGGGGCAAGTTGGGCCTCTTGCTCTCCCTGCTGCCCTGAGGCTGCTGGGCCAAAGAGGTCTTGGGCATCCAGCCCCTTGCTGGTCCCTTCCCGCTGACGAGGCCCTCTGAGCTCCAGCACCTTGCAGTGTGGAGACAGCCCCTGCCAGCAACCTCCCCTCCAAGGAGGCAACAACCGAGGCCTATGCCCAGGGGAAAGGCACCAGCGGGGATGAGCCTGGGGAGGCGCCCAGGCATGTCTGGACCCAGTCCCCGCAGCCTGCCCCTTGGTGGGGCAGTACCCCCGGAGGCCAGGAAGGTCTGGGCAAGGCTGGCCAGGGTCAGGGGCCCTGCTGGGTCCTGCCCCTGGCCTGTGGGGCCTCTGAGCACAACCGGCCCTCTCCCACTGGAAGACCTCCCCGGGTGCCTCCAAAGTCCTGTTTGCTAACACTCCCACCCGCTGTTCACGCCAGGCTCGCACAATGCTCCCAAGCCCGGGAGAAAAGCGCATTGGGGTGGTTCTCTCTCCGGGCCCTTGCCCCTGAGCCTGGGGGCAAGGCACGGGGAACACACTCCCTGGCCAAGGCAGAACCACATGCCCACGTCTGTTCCTGTCCCCTGCACCGGCAGAGAGCTTGGGGGAGCCAGAGTCTGGCAGGCAGCTGCTGGGTTGGCCGCCTGTGTGGGAAGGGGCAGAGCCGACCTAGGGGCAAGTTGGGCCTCTTGCTCTCCCTGCTGCCCTGAGGCTGCTGGGCCAAAGACGTCTTGGGCATCCAGCCCCTTACTGGTCCCTTCCCTCTGACGAGGCCCTCTGAGCTCCAGCACCTTGCAGTGTGGAGACAGCCCCTGCCAGCAACCTCCTCTCCAAGGAGGCCTCAACCGAGGCCTAGGCCCAGGGGAAAGGCACCAGCGGGGATGAGCCAGGGGAGGCGCCCGAGCATGTCTGGACCCAGTCCCCGCAGCCTGCCCCTTGGTGGGGCAGTACCCCCGGAGGCCAGGGAGGTCTGGGCAAGGCTGGCCAGGGGCAGGGGCCCTGCTGCGTCCTGCCCCTGGCCTGTGGGGCCTCTGAGCACAACCGGCCCTCTCCCATTGGAAGACCTCCCCGGCTGCCTCCAAAGGCCGGTTTGCAAGCGCTCCCGCCCACTGTTCCCAGCAGGCGTGCACAATGCTCCCAAGCCCGCGAGAAAAGCGCTTCAGGGTGGTGCTCTCTCCGGGCCCTTGCCCCTGAGCCTGGGGGCAAGGCACGGTGTCCACACTCCCAGGCCAAGTCAGAACCACATGCACACGTCTGTTCCTGCCCCCTGCACCGGCAGAGAGCTCGGGGGAGCCAGAGTCTGTCAGGCAGCTGCTGGGCTGGCCGCCTGTGTGGGAAGTGGCAGAGCCGACCTAGGGGCAAGTTGGGCCTCTTGCCCTCCCTGCTGCCCTGAGGCTGCTTGGCCAAAGAGGTCTTGGGCATCCAACCCCTTGCTGGTCCCTTCCCTCTGACGAGGCCCTCTGAGCTCCAGCACCTTGCAGTGTGGAGACAGCCCCTGCCAGCAACCTCCTCTCCAAGGAGGCATCAACCGAGGCCTAGGCCTAGGGGAAAGACACCAGCGGGGATGAGCCTGGGGAGGCGCCCGGGCATGTCTGGACCCAGTCCCCGCAGCCTGCCCCTTGGTGGGGCAGTACCCCCGGAGGCCAGGAAGGTCTGGGAAAGGCTGGCCAGGGGCAGGGGACCTGCTGGGTCCTGCCCCTGGCCTGTGGGGCCTCTGAGCACAACCGGCCCTCTCCCACTGGAAGACTTCCCCGGCTGCCTCCAAAGGCCGTTTTGCACGCACTCCCGCCCACTGTTCCCACCAAGTGCGCACAATGCTCCCAAGCCCGGGAGAAAAGCGCTTCGGGGTGGTGCTCTCTCTGGGCCCTTGCCCCTGAGCCTGGGGGCCAGGCAGGGGGAACACACTCCCAGGCCAAGGCAGAACCACATGCACACGTCTGTTCCTGACCCCTGCACCGGCAGAGAGCTCGGGGGAGCCAGAGTCTGTCAGGCAGCTGCTGGGCTGGCCGCCTTTGTGGGAAGGGGCAGAGCCGACCTAGGGGCAAGTTGGGCCTCTTGCTCTCCCTGCTGCCCTGAGGCTGCTGGGCCAAAGAGGTCTTGGACATCCAGCCCTTTGCTTGTCCCTTCCCTCTGACGAGGCCCTCTGAGCTCCAGCACCTTGCAGTGTGGAGACAGCCCCTGCCAGCAACCTCCTCTCCAAGGAGGCCTCAACCGAGACCTAGGACCAGGGGAAAGGCACCAGTGGGGATGAGCCTGGGGAGGCGCCCGGGCATGTCTGGACCCAGTCCCCGCAGCCTGCCCCTTGGTGGGGCAGTACCCCCGGAGGCCAGGAAGGTCTGGGAAAGGCTGGCCAGGGGCAGGGGACCTACTGGGTCCTGCCCCTGGCCTGTGGGGCCTCTGAGCACAACCGGCCCTCTCCCACTGGAAGACCTCCCCGGCTGCCTCCAAATTCCTGTTTGCCAACACTCCCACCCGCTGTTCACGCCAGACTTGCACAATGCTCCCAAGCCCGGGAGAAAAGCGCTTCGGGGTGGTGCTCTCTCCGGGCCCTTGCCCCTGAGCCTGGGGGCAAGGCATGGGGAACACACTCCCAGGCCAAGGCAGAACCACATGCCCACGTCTGTTCCTGACCCCTGCACCGGCAGAGAGCTTGGGGGAGCCAGAGTCTGTCAGGCAGCTGCTGGGTTGGCCGCCTGTGTGGGAAGGGGCAGAGCCGCCCTAGGGGAAAGTTGGGCCTCTTGCTCTCCCTGCTGCCCTGAGGCTGCTGGGCCAAAGACGTCTTGGGCATCCAGCCCCTTACTGGTCCCTTCCCTCTGACGAGGCCCTCTGAGCTCCAGCACCTTGCAGTGTGGAGACAGCCCCTGCCAGCAACCTCCTCTCCAAGGAGGCCTCAACCGAGGCCTAGGCCCAGGGGAAAGGCACCAGCGGGGATGAGCCAGGGGAGGCGCCCGAGCATGTCTGGACCCAGTCCCCGCAGCCTGCCCCTTGGTGGGGCAGTATCCCCGGAGGCCAGGAAGGTCTGGGTAAGGCTGGCCAGGGGCAGGGGCCCTGCTGGGTCCTGCCCCTGGCCTGTGGGGCCTCTGAGCACAACCGGCCCTCTCCCACTGGAAGACCTCCCCGGCTGCCTCCAAAGGCCGGTTTGCAAGCGCTCCCGGCCACTGTTACCAGCAGCCGGGCACAATGCGCCTAAGCCCGGAAGAAAAGCGCTTCAGGGTGGTGCTCTCTCTGGGCCCTTGCCCCTGAGCCTGGGGGCAAGGCAGGGTGTCCACACTCCCAGGCCAAGGCAGAACCACATGCACACGTCTGATCTGCCCCCTGCACCGGCAGAGAGCTCGGGGGAGCCAGAGTCTGTCAGGCAGCTGCTGGGCTGGCCGCCTGTGTGGGAAGTGGCAGAGCCGACCTAGGGGCAAGTTGGGCCTCTTGCTCTCCCTGCTGCCCTGAGGCTGCTGGGCCATAGAAGTCTTGGGCATCCAGCCCCTTGCTGGTCCCTTCCCTCTGACGAGGCCCTCTGAGCTCCAGCACCTTGCAGTGTGGAGACAGCCCCTGCCAGCAACCTCCTCTCCAAGGAGGCCTCAACCGAGGCCTAGGCCCAGGGGAAAGGCACCAGCGGGGATGAGCCTGGGGAGGCGCCCGGGCATGTCTGGACCCAGTCCCCGCAGCCTGCCCCTTGGTGGGGCAGTACCCCCGGAGGCCAGGAAGGTCTGGGCAAGGCTGTCCAGGGGCAGGGGCCCTGCTGGGTCCTGCCCCTGGCCTGTGGGGCCTCTGAGCACAACCGGCCCTCTCCCACTGGAAGAACTCCCCGGCTCCCTCCAAAGGCCAGTTTGCCAACACTCCCGCCCGCTGTTCCCGCCAGGCACGCACAATGCTCCCAAGCCCGGGAGAAAAGCGCTTCGGGGTGGTGCTCTCCTTGGGCCCTTGCCCCTGAGCCTGGGGTCCAGGCAGTTGGTCCACACTCCCAGACCAAGGCAGAACCACATGCACACGTCTGTTCCTGACCCCTGCACCGGCAGAGAGTTCGGGGGAGCCAGAGTCTGTCAGGCAGCTGCTGGGCTGGCCGCCTGTGTGGGAAGGGGCAGAGCCGACCTAGGGGCAAGTTGGGCCTCTTCCTCTCCCTGCTGCCCTGAGGCTGCTGGGCCAAAGTGGTCTTGGACATCCAGCCCCTTGCTGGTCCCTTCCCTCTGACGAGGCCCTCTGAGCTCCAGCACCTTGCAGTGTGGAGACAGCCCCTGCCAGCAACATCCTCTCCAAGGAGGCCTCAACCGAGGCCTAGGCCCAGGGGAAAGGCACCAGCGGGGATGAGCCTGGGGAGGCGCCCGGGCATGTCTGGACCCAGTCCCCGCAGCCTGCCCCTTGGTGGGGCAGTACCCCCGGAGGCCAGGAAGATCTGGGCAAGGCTGGCCAGGGGCAGGGGCCCTGCTGGGTCCTCCCCATGGCCTGTGGGGCCTCTGAGCACAACCGGCCCTCTCCCACTGGAAGACCTCCCCGGCTGCCTCCAAAGGCCGGTTTGCAAGCCCTCCCGCCCACTGTTCCCGCCAGGCGCGCACAATGCTCCCAAGCCCGGGAGAAAAGCGCTTCGGGGTGGTGCTCTCTCCGGGCCCTTGCCCCTGAGCCTGTGGGCAAGGCAGGGGGAACACACTCCCAGACCAAGGCAGAAACACATGCACACGTCTGTTCCTGTCCCCTGCACCGGCAGAGAGCTCGGGGGAGCCAGAGTCTCTCAGGCAGGTGCTGGGCTGGCCGCCTGTGTGGGAAGGGGCAGAGCCGACCTAGGGGCAAGTTGGGCCTCTTGCTCTCCCTGCTGCCCTGAGGCTGCAGGGCCAAAGACGTCTTGGGCATCCAGCCCCTTACTGGTCCCTTCCCTCTGACGAGGCCCTCTGAGCTCCAGCACCTTGCAGTGTGGAGACAACCCCTGCCAGCAATCTCCTCTCCAAGGAGGCCTCAACCGAGGCCTAGGCCCAGGGGAAAGGCACCAGCGGGGTTGAGCCAGGGGAGGCGCCCGGGCATGTCTGGACCCTGTCCCCGCAGCCTGCCCCTTGGTGGGGCAGTACCCCCGGAGGCCAGGAAGGTCTGGGCAAGGCTGGCCAGGGGCAGGGGCTCTGCTGGGTCCTGCCCCTGGCCTGTGGGGCCTCTGAGCACAACCGGCCCTCTCCCACTGGAAGACCTCCCCGGCTGCCTCCAAAGGCCGGTTTGGAAGCACTCCCGCCCACTGTTCCCGCCAGGCGCGCACAATGCTCCCAAGCACGGGAGAAAAGCGCTTCGGGGTGGTGGTCTCTCCGGGCCCTTGCCCCTGAGCCTGGGGGCCAGGCAGGGGATCCACAGTCCCAGGCCAAGGCACAACAACATGCACACGTCTGTTCCTGCCCCCTCCACCGGCAGAGAGCTGGGGGGAGCCAGAGTCTGTCAGGCAGCTGCTGGGCTGGCCGCCTGTGTGGGAAGGGGCAGAGCCGACCTAGGGGCAAGTTGGGCCTCTTGCTCTCCCTGCTGCCCTGAGGCTGCTGGGCCAAAGAGGTCTTGAGCATCCAGCCCCTTGCTGGTCCCTTCCCTCTGACGAGGCCCTCTGAGCTCCAGCACCTTGCAGTGTTGAGACAGACCCTGCCAGCAACCTCCTCTCCAAGGAGGCCTCAACCGAGGCCTAGGCCCAGGGGAAAGGCACCAGCGGGGATGAGCCAGTGGAGGGGCCCGGGCATGTCTGGACCCAGTCCCCGCAGCCTGCCCCTTGGTGGGGCAGTACCCCCGGAAGCCAGGAAGGTCTGGGCAAGGCTGGCCAGGGGCAGGGTCCCTGCTGGGTCCTGCCCCTGGCCTGTGGGGCCTCTGAGCACAACCGGCCCTCTCCCACTGGAAGACCTCCCCGGCTGCCTTCAAAGGCGGGTTTGCCAACATTCCCGCCCGCTGTTCCCGCCAGGCACGCACAACGCTCCCAAGGCCAGGAGAAAAGCGCTTCGGGGTGTTGCTCGCTCCGGGCCCTTGCCCCAGAGCCTGGGGTCCAGGCAGTGGGTCCACACTCCCAGACCAAGGCAGAACCACATGCACACGTCTGTTCCTGACCCCTGAACCGGCAGAGAGCTCGGGGGAGCCAGAGTCTATCAGGCAGCTGCTGGGTTGGCTGCCTGTGTGGGAAGGGGCAGAGCCGACCTAGGGGCAAGTTGGGCCTCTTGCTCTCCCTGCTGCCCTGAGGCTGCTGGGCCAAAGAGGTCTTGGGCATCCAGCCCCTTGCTGGTCCCTTCCCGCTGACGAGGCCCTCTGAGCTCCAGCACCTTGCAGTGTGGAGACAGCCCCTGCCAGCAACCTCCTCTCCAAGGAGGCATCAACCGAGGCCTATGCCCAGGGGAAAGGCACCAGCGGGGATGAGCCTGGGGAGGCGCCCAGGCATGTCTGAACCCAGTCCCCGCAGCCTGCCCCTTGGTGGGGCAGTACGCCCGGAGGCCAGGAAGGTCTGGGCAAGGCTGGCCAGGGGCAGGGGACCTGCAGGGTCCTGCCCCTGGCCTGTGAGGCCTCTGAGCACAACCGGCCCTCTCCCACTGGAAGACCTCCACGGCTGCCTCCAAAGTCCTGTTTGCAAACACTCCCGCCCGCTGTTCACGCCAGGCTCGCACAAAGCTCCCAAGCCCGGGAGAAAAGCGCTTCGGGGTGGTGCTCTCTCCGGGCCCTTGTCCCTGAGCCTGGGGGCAAGGCAGGGGGAACACACTCCCAGGCCAAGGCAGAACCACATGCAAACGTCTGTTCCTGTCCCCTGCACCGGCAGAGAGCTTGGGGGAGCCAGAGTCTGTCAGGCAGCTGCTGAGTTGGCCGCCTGTGTGGGAAGGGGCAGAGCCGACCTAGGGGCAAGTTGGGCCTCTTGCTCTCCCTGCTGCCCTGAGGCTGCTGGGCCAAAGAGGTCTTGAGCATCCAGCCCCTTGCTGGTCCCTTCCCTCTGACGAGGCCCTCTGAGCTCCAGCACCTTGCAGTGTTGAGACAGACCCTGCCAGCAACCTCCTCTCCAAGGAGGCCTCAACCGAGGCCTAGGCCCAGGGGAAAGGCACCAGCGGGGATGAGCCAGTGGAGGGGCCCGGGCATGTCTGGACCCAGTCCCCGCAGCCTGCCCCTTGGTGGGGCAGTACCCCCGGAAGCCAGGAAGGTCTGGGCAAGGCTGGCCAGGGGCAGGGTCCCTGCTGGGTCCTGCCCCTGGCCTGTGGGGCCTCTGAGCACAACCGGCCCTCTCCCACTGGAAGACCTCCCCGGCTGCCTTCAAAGGCGGGTTTGCCAACACTCCCGCCCGCTGTTCCCGCCAGGCACGCACAACGCTCCCAAGGCCAGGAGAAAAGCGCTTCGGGGTGTTGCTCGCTCCGGGCCCTTGCCCCAGAGCCTGGGGTCCAGGCAGTGGGTCCACACTCCCAGACCAAGGCAGAACCACATGCACACGTCTGTTCCTGACCCCTGAACCGGCAGAGAGCTCGGGGGAGCCAGAGTCTATCAGGCAGCTGCTGGGTTGGCTGCCTGTGTGGGAAGGGGCAGAGCCGACCTAGGGGCAAGTTGGGCCTCTTGCTCTCCCTGCTGCCCTGAGGCTGCTGGGCCAAAGAGGTCTTGGGCATCCAGCCCCTTGCTGGTCCCTTCCCGCTGACGAGGCCCTCTGAGCTCCAGCACCTTGCAGTGTGGAGACAGCCCCTGCCAGCAACCTCCTCTCCAAGGAGGCATCAACCGAGGCCTATGCCCAGGGGAAAGGCACCAGCGGGGATGAGCCTGGGGAGGCGCCCAGGCATGTCTGAACCCAGTCCCCGCAGCCTGCCCCTTGGTGGGGCAGTACGCCCGGAGGCCAGGAAGGTCTGGGCAAGGCTGGCCAGGGGCAGGGGACCTGCAGGGTCCTGCCCCTGGCCTGTGAGGCCTCTGAGCACAACCGGCCCTCTCCCACTGGAAGACCTCCACGGCTGCCTCCAAAGTTCTGTTTGCAAACACTCCCGCCCGCTGTTCACGCCAGGCTCGCACAATGCTCCCAAGCCCGGGAGAAAAGCGCTTCGGGGTGGTGCTCTCTCCGGGCCCTTGTCCCTGAGCCTGGGGGCAAGGCAGGGGGAACACACTCCCAGGCCAAGGCAGAACCACATGCAAACGTCTGTTCCTGTCCCCTGCACCGGCAGAGAGCTTGGGGGAGCCAGAGTCTGTCAGGCAGCTGCTGAGTTGGCCGCCTGTGTGGGAAGGGGCAGAGCCGCCCTAGGGGCAAGTTGGGCCTCTTGCTCTCCCTGCTGCCCTGAGGCTGCTGGGCCAAAGACGTCTTGGGCATCCAGCCCCTTACTGGTCCCTTCCCTCTGACGAGGCCCTCTGAGCTCCAGCACCTTGCAGTGTGGAGACAGCCCCTGCCAGCAACCTCCTCTCCAAGGAGGCCTCAACCGAGGCCTAGGCCCAGGGGAAAGGCACCAGCGGGGATGAGCCTGGGGAGGCGCCCGGGCATGTCTGGACACAGGCCCCGCAGCCTGCCCCTTGGTGGGGCAGTACCCCCGGAGGCCAGGAAGGTCTGGGCAAGGCTGGCCAGGGGCAGGGGCCCTGCTGCGTCCTGCCCCTGGCCTGTGGGGCCTCTGAGCACAACCGGCCCTCTCCCACTGGAAGACCTCCCCGGCTGCCTCCAAAGGCCGGTTTGCAAGCGCTCCCGCCCACTGTTCCCAGCAGGCGTGCACAATGCTCCCAAGCCCGGGAGAAAAGCGCTTCAGGGTGGTGCTCTCTCCGGGCCCTTGCCCCTGAGCCTGGGGGCAAGGCAGGTTGTCCACACTCCCAGGACAAGGCAGAACCACATGCACACGTCTGATCTGCCCCCTGCACCGGCAGAGAGCTCGGGGGAGCCAGAGTCTGTCAGGCAGCTGCTGGGCTGGCCGCCTGTGTGGGAAGGGGCAGAGCCGACCTAGGGGCAAGTTGGGCCTCTTGCTCTCCCTGCTGCCCTGAGGCTGCTGGGCCAAAGAGGTCTTGGGCATCCAGCCCCTTGCTGGTCCCTTCCCTCTGACGAGGCCCTCTGAGCTCCAGCACCTTGCAGTGTGGAGACAGCCCCTGCCAGCAACCTCCTCTCCAAGGAGTCCTCAACCGAGGCCTAGGCCCAGGGGAAAGGCACCAGCGGGGATGAGCCTGGGGAGGCGCCCGGGCATGTCTGGACCCAGTCCCCGCAGCCTGCCCCTTGGTGGGGCAGTACCCCCGGAGGCCAGGAAGGTCTGGGCAAGGCTGCCAGGGGCAGGGACACTGCTGGGTCCTGCCCCTGGCCTGTGGGGCGTCTGAGCACAACCGGCACTCTCCCGCTGGAAGACCTCCCCGTCTGCCTCGAAAGGCCGGTTTGCAAGCACTCCCGCCCGCTGTTCCTGCCAGGCACGCACAATGCTCCCAAGCCCGGGAGAAAAGCGCTTCGGGGTGGTGCTCTCACCGGGCCCTTGCCCCTGAGTCTGGGGGCCAGGCAGGGGGAACACACTCCCAGGCCAAGGCAGAACGACATGCACACGTCTGTTCCTGCCCCCTACACCGGCAGAGAGCTCGGGGGAGCCAGAGACTGCCAGGCTGCTGCTGGGCTGGCCGCCTGTGTGGGACGGGGCAGAGCCGACCTAGGGGCAAGTTGGGCCTCTTGCTCTCCCTGCTACCCTGAGGCTGCTGGGTCAAAGAGGTCTTGGGCATCCAGCCCTTTGCTGGTCCCTTCCCTCTGACGAGGCCCTCTGATCTCCAGCACCTTGCAGTGTGGAGACAGCCCCTGCCAGCAACCTCCTCTCCAAGGAGGCCTCAACCGAGGCCTAGGCCCAGGGGAAAGGCACCAGCGGGGATGAGCCTGGGGAGGCGCCCGGGGATGTCTGGACCCAGTCCCCGCAGCCTGCCCCTTGGTGGGGCAGTACCCCCGGAGGCCAGGAAGGTCTGGGCAAGGCTGGCCAGGGTCAGGGGCCCTGCTGGGTCCTGCCCCTGGCCTGTGGGGCCTCTGAGCACAACCGGCCCTCTCCCACTGGAAGACCTCCCCGGCTGCCTCCAAAGTCCTGTTTGCTAACACTCCCGCCCGCTGTTCCCGCCAGGCTCGCACAATGCTCCCAAGCCCGGGAGAAAAGCGCATTGGGGTGGTTCTCTCTCCGGGCCCTTGCCCCTGAGCCTGGGGGCAAGGCACGGGGAACACACTCCCTGGCCAAGGCAGAACCACATGCCCACGTCTGTTCCTGTCCCCTGCACCGGCAGAGAGCTTGGGGGAGCCAGAGTCTGACAGGCAGCTGCTGGGTTGGCCGCCTGTGTGGGAAGGGGCAGAGCCGACCTAGGGGCAAGTTGGGCCTCTTGCTCTCCCTGCTGCCTTGAGGCTGCTGGGCCAAAGACGTCTTGGGCATCCAGCCCCTTACTGGTCCCTTCCCTCTGACGAGGCCCTCTGAGCTCCAGCACCTTGCAGTGTGGAGACAGCCCCTGCCAGCAACCTCCTCTCCAAGGAGGCCTCAACCGAGGCCTAGGCCCAGGGGAAAGGCACCAGCGGGGATGAGCCAGGGGAGGCGCCCGAGCATGTCTGGACCCAGTCCCCGCAGCCTGCCCCTTTGTGGGGCAGTACCCCCGGAGGCCAGGAAGGTCTGGGCAAGGCTGGCCAGGGGCAGGGGCCCTGCTGCGTCCTGCCCCTGGCCTGTGGGGCCTCTGAGCACAACCGGCCCTCTCCCACTGGAAGACCTCCCCGGCTGCCTCCAAAGGCCGGTTTGCAAGCGCTCCCGCCCACTGTTCCCAGCAGGCGTGCACAATGCTCCCAAGCCCGGGAGAAAAGCGCTTCGGGGTGGTGCTCTCTCCGGGCACTTTCAAGACCTCCCCGGCTGCCTCCAAAGGCCGGTTTGTAAGTACTCATTCCCGCTGCTTCCGCCAGCCGCGCACAATGCTCCCAAGACCGTGAGAAAAGCGCTTCGGGGTGGTGTTCTCTCAGGGACCATGGAGGACCTCCCCGGCTGCCCCCAAAGGCCGGTTTGCAAGCATTCCCACTCGCTGTTCCCGCCAGGCACACACAATGTTCCAAAACCCCGGAGAAAAGCGCTTCGGGGTGGTGGTCTCTCCGGGCCCCTGCCCCTGAGCCTGGGGGCCAGGCAGGGGATCCACAGTCCCAGGCCAAGGCAGAACCACATGCACACGTCTGTTCCTGCCCCCTCCACCGGCAGAGAGCTGGGGGGAGCCAGAGTCTGTCAGGCAGCTGCTGGGCTGGCCGCCTGTGTGGGAAGGGGCAGAGCCGACCTAGGGGCAAGTTGGGCCTCTTGCTCTCCCTGCTGCCCTGAGGCTGCTGGGCCAAAGAGGTCTTGGGCATCCAGCCCCTTGCTGGTCCCTTCCCTCTGACGAGGCCCTCTGAGCTCCAGCACCTTGCAGTGTGGAGACAGCCCCTGCCAGCAACCTCCTCTCCAAGGAGGCCTCAACCGAGGCCTAGGCCCAGGGGAAAGGCACCAGCGGAGATGAGCCAGTGGAGGCGCACGGGCATGTCTGGACCCAGTCCCCGCAGCCTGCCCCTTGGTGGGGCAGTACCCCCGGAGGCCAGGAAGGTCTGGGCAAGGCTGCGAGGGGCAGGGGCCCTGCTGGGTCGTGCCCCTGGCCTGTGGGGCGTCTGAGCACAACCGGCACTCTCCCGCTGGAAGACCTCCCCGTCTGCCTCCAAAGGCCGGTTTGCAAGCACTCCCGCCCGCTGTTCCCGCCAGGCACGCACAATGCTCCCAAGCCCGGGAGAAAAGCGCTTCGGGGTGGTGCTCTCTCCGGGCCCTTGCCCCTGAGCCTGGGGGCCAGGCAGTTGGAACACACTCCCAGGCCAATGCAGAACGACATGCACACGTCTGTTCCTGCCCCCTACACCGGCAGAGAGCTCGGGGGAGCCAGAGACTGCCAGGCTGCTGCTGGGCTGGCTGCCTGTGTGGGACGGGGCAGAGCCGACCTAGGGGCAAGTTGGGCCTCTTGCTCTCCCTGCTGCCCTGAGGCTGCTGGGTCAAAGAGGTCTTGGGCATCCAGCCCTTTGCTGGTCCCTTCCCTCTGACGAGGCCCTCTGAGCTCCAGCACCTTGCAGTGTGGAGACAGCCCCTGCCAGCAACCTCCTCTCCAAAGAGGCCTCAACCGAGGCCTACGCCCAGGGGAAAAGCACCAGCGGGGATGATCCTGGGGAGGCGCACGGACATGTCTGGACCCAGTCCCCGCAGCCTGCCCCTTGGTGGGGCAGTACCCCCGGAGGCCAGGAAGGTCTGGGCAAGGCTGGCCAGGGGCAGGGGCCCTGCTGGGTCCTGCCCCTGGCCTGTGAGGCCTCTGAGCACAACCGGCCCTCTCCCACTGGAAGACCTCCCCAGCTGCCTCCAAAGTCCTGTTTGCAAACACTCCCGCCCGCTGTTCACGCCAGGCTCGCACAATGCTCCCAAGCCCGGGAGAAAAGCGCTTCGGGGTGGTGCTCTCTCCGGGCCCTTGCCCCTGAGCCTGGGGGCCAGGCAGTGGGTCCACACTCCCAGACCAAGGCAGAACCACATGCCCACGTCTGTTCCTGACCCCTGCACCGGCAGAGAGCTCTGGGGAGCCAGAGTCTGTCAGGCAGGTGCTGGGCTGGCCGCCTGTGTGGGAAGGGGCAGAGCCGACCTAGGGGCAAGTTGGGCCTCTTCCTCTCCCTGCTGCCCTGAGGCTGCTGGGCCAAAGAGGTCTTGGGCATCCAGCCCCTAGCTGGTCCCTTCCCTCTGACGAGGCCCTCTGAGCTCCAGCACCTTGCAGTGTGGAGACAGCCCCTGCCAGCAACCTCCTCTCCAAGGAGGCCTCAACCGAGGCCTAGGCCCAGGGGAAAGGCACCAGCGGGGATGAGCCTGGGGAGGCGCCCGGGCATGTCTGGACCCAGTCCCCGCAGCCTGCCCCTTGGTGGGGCAGTACCCCCGGAGGCCAGGAAGGTCTGGGCAAGGCTGGCCAGGGGCAGGGGACCTGCTGGGTCCTGCCCCTGGCCTGTGGGGCCTCTGAGCACAACCGGCCCTCTCCCACTGGAAGACGTCCCCGGCTGCCTCCAAAGGCCGGTTTGCAAGCACTCCCGCCCACTGTTCCAACCAAGGGCGCACAACGCTCCCAAGCCCGGGAGAAAATCGCCTCGGGGTGGTGCTCTCTCCGGGCCCTTTCCCCTGAGCCTGTGGGCCAGGCAGGGTGTCCACACTCCCAGGCCAAGGCAGAACGACATGCACACGTCTGTTCCTGCCCCATGCACCGGCAGAGAGCTCGGGGGAGCCAAAGTCTGTCAGGCAGCTGCTGGGCTGGCCGCCTGTGTGGGAAGGGGCAGAGCCGACCTAGGGGCAAGTTGGGCCTCTTGCTCTCCCTGATGCCCTGAGGCTGCTGGGTCAAAGAGATCTTGGGCATCCAGCCCCTTGCTTGTCCCTTCCCTCTGACGAGGCCCTCTGAGCTCCAGCACCTTGCAGTGTGGAGACAGCCCCTGCCAGCAACCTCCTCTCCAAGGAGGCCTCAACCGAGGCCTAGGCCCAGGGGAAAGGCACCAGCGGGGATGAGCCTGGGGAGGCGCCCGGGCATGTCTGGACCCAGTCCCCGCAGCCTGCCGCTTGGTGGGGCAGTACCCCCGGAAGCCAGGAAGGTCTGGGCAAGGCTGGCCACGGGCAGGGGCCCTGCTGGGTCCTGCCCCTGGCCTGTGGGGCCTCTGAGCACAACCGGCCCTCTCCCACTGGAAGACTTCCCCGGCTGCCTCCAAAGGCCGGTTTGCCAACACTCCCGCCCGCTGTTCCCGCCAGGCACGCACAATTCTCCCAAGCCCGGGAGAAAAGCGCTTCGGGGTGGTGCTCTCTCCGGGCCCTTGCCCCTGAGCGTGGGGGCGAAGCAGTGGGTCCACACTCCCAGACCAACGCAGAACCACATGCACACGTCTGTTCCTGACCCCTGCACCGGCAGAGAGCTCGGGGGAGCCAGAGTCTGTCAGGCAGCTGCTGGGCTGGCCGCCTGTGTGGGAAGGGGCAGAGCCGACCTAGGGGCAAGTTGGGCCTCTTCCTCTCCCTGCTGCCCTGAGGCTGCTGGGCCAAAGAGGTCTTGGGCATCCAGCCCCTTCCTGGTCCCTTCCCTCTGACGAGGCCCTCTGAGCTCCAGCACCTTGCAGTGTGGAGACAGCCCCTGCCAGCAACCTCCTCTCCAAGGAGGCCTCAACCGAGGCCTAGGCCCAGGGGAAAGGCACCAGCGGGGATGAGCCTGGGGAGGCGCCCGGCCATGTCTGGACCCAGTCCCCGCAGCCTGCCCCTTGGTGGGGCAGTACCCCCGGAGGCCAGGAGGGTCTGGGCAAGGCTGCCAGGGGCAGGGACACTGCTGGGTCCTGCCCCTGGCCTGTGGGGCGTCTGAGCACAACCGGCACTCTCCCGCTGGAAGACCTCCCCGGCTGCCTCCAAAGGCCGGTTTGCAAGCACTCCCGCCTGCTGTTCCCGCCAGGCACGCACAATGCTCCCAAGCCCGGGAGAAAAGCGCTTCGGGGTGGTGCTCTCTCCGGGCCCTTGCCCCTGAGCCTGGGGGACAGGCAGGGGGAACACACTCCCAGGCCAAGGCAGAACGACATACACACGTCTGTTCCTGCCCCCTACACCGGCAGAGAGTTCGGGGGAGCCAGAGACTGCCAGGCTGCTGCTGGGCTGGCTGCCTGTGTGGGACGGGGTAGAGCCGACCTAGGGGCAAGTTGGGCCTCTTGCTCTCCCTGCTGCCCTGAGGCTGCTGGGTCAAAGAGGTCTTGGGCATCCAGCCCTTTGCTGGTCCCTTCCCTCTGACGAGGCCCTCTGAGCTCCAGCACCTTGCAGTGTGCAGACAGCCCCTGCCGGCAACCTCCTCTCCAAGGAGGCCTCAACCGAGGCCTAGGCCCAGGGGAAAGGCACCAGCGGGGATGAGCCTGGGGAGGCGCCCGGGCATGTCTGGACCCAGGCCCCGCAGCCTGCCCCTTGGTGGGGCAGTACCCCCGGAGGCCAGGAAGGTCTGGGCAAGGCTGCCAGAGGCAGGGACACTGCTGGGTCCTGCCCCTGGCCTGTGGGGCCTCTGAGAACAACTGGCACTCTCCCGCTGGAAGACCTCCCCGGCTGCCTCCAAAGGCTGGTTTGCAAGCACTCAATCCCGCTGTTCACGCCAGCTGCGCACAATGCTCCCAAGCCCGGGAGAAAAGCATTTTGGGGTGGTGCTCACTCCGGGCTTTGGAAGACCTCCCCGGCTGCCTCCAAGGCCGGTTTGCAAGCACTTCTGCCTGCTGTTCCCGCCACCCGCGCACAATGCTCCCAAGCCCGGGAGAAAAGCGTTTCGGGGTGGTGTTCTCTCTGGGCCCAAGAAAGACCTCCCGGGCTGCCCCCAAATGCCGGTTTGCAAGCACACCCACTCGCTGTTCCCGCCATCCGTGCAAATGCTCCAAGCCCAGGAGAAAAGCCCTTCAGGGTGGTGCTCTCTCCCGGCCCTTGGAAGACCTCCCCGGCTGCCTCCAAAGGCTGGATTTCAAGTACTCCCTCCCGCTGTCCCGCCAGCCGCACACAATGCTCCCAATCACGGGAGAAAAGCGCTTCGGGGTGGTGCTCTCTACGGGCCCTTGGAAGACCTCCCCGTTTGTCTCCAAAGGCCGGTTTGCAAGCACTCATGCCCGCTGTTCCCGTCAGCCGCGCACAATGCTCCCAAGCCTAGGAGAAAAGCGCTTCGGGGTGGTGCTCTCTCCCGGCCCTTGGAAGACCTCCCCGGCTGCCTCCAAAGGCCGGTTTGCAAGCACTCAATCCCGCTGTTCCCGCCAGCCGCGCACAATGCTCCCAAGCCCGGGAGAAAAGCGCTTCGGGGTGGTGCTCTCTCCTGGCCCTTGGAAGACCTCCCCGGCTGCCTCCAAAGGCTGGTTTTCGAGAACTCCCTCCCGCTGACCCGCCAGCCGCACACAATGCTCCCAAGCCCGGGAGAAAAGCATTTTGGGGTGGTCTCTCTCCGGGCCCTTGGAAGACTCCCCGGCTGCCTCTAAAGGCCGGTTTGCAAGCACTCATGTCCTCTGTTCCCGACAGCCGCGAACAATGCTCCCAATTCCGTGAGAAAAGTGCTTCGGGATGGTGCTCTCTCCGGGCCCTTGGAAGACCTCCCAAGCTGCCTCCAAAGGCCGGTTTGCAAGCACTCCCGCCCGCTGTTCCCGCCAGCCTCGCACAATGCTCCCAAGACCGGGAGAAAAGCGCTTCGGGGTGGTGTTCTCTCCGTGCCAATGGAGGACCTCCCTGGCTGCCCCCAAAGGCCGGTTTGCAAGCACTCCCACTCGCTGTTCCCGCCAGCCACGCACAATCCTCCAAAACCCCGGAGAAAAGCGCTTCGGGGTGGTGTTCTCTCCGTGCCCATGGAAGACCTCCCGGGGTGCCCCCAAAGGCCGGTTTGCAAGCACTCCCACTCGCTGTTCCCGCCATCCGCGCACAATGCTCCCAAGCCCGGGAGAAAAGCATTTTGGGGTGGTGCTCACACCGGGCCCTGGAAGACCTCCCCGGCTGCCTCCAAAGGACGGTTTTCAAGCACTCCTGCCTGCTGTTCCCGCCACCCGCGCAGAATGCTCCCAAGCGCGGGAGAAAAGCGCTTCGGGGTGGTGCTCTCTACAGGCCCTTGGAAGACCTCCCCGGCTGCCTCCAAAGGCCGGTTTGCAAGGACTCCTTCCTGCTGTTCCCGCCATCCGCGCACAATGCTCCCAAGCCCGGGAGAAAAGCATTTTGGGGTGGTGCTCACACCGGGCCCTGGAAGACCTCCCCGGCTGCCTCCAAAGGACGGTTTTCAAGCACTCCTGCCTGCTGTTCCCGCCACCCGCGCAGAATGCTCCCAAGCGCGGGAGAAAAGCGCTTCGGGGTGGTGCTCTCTACAGGCCCTTGGAAGACCTCCCCGGCTGCCTCCAAAGGCCGGTTTGCAAGGACTCCTTCCTGCTGTTCCCGCCAGCCACGCACAATGCTCCCAAGCCCGGGAGAAAAGCATTTTGGGGTGGTGCTCACTCCGGGCCCTTGGAAGACCTCCCCGGCTGCCTCCAATGGCCAGTTTGCAAGCACTCATGTCCGCTGTTCCCACCAGCCGCGCACAATGCTCCCAAGCCCGGGAGAAAAGCTTTTTGGGGTGGTGCTCACACCGGGCCCTGGAAGACCTCCCCGGCTGCCTCCAAAGGCCAGTTTTCAAGCACTCCTGCCTGCTGTTCCCGCCACCTGCGCACAATGCTCCTAAGCCCGGGAGAAAAGCGCTTCGGGGTGGTGCTCTCTACAGGCCCTTGGAAGACCTCCCCGGCTGCCTCCAAAGGCCGGTTTGCAAGGACTCCTTCCTGCTGTTCCCGCCAGCCACGCACAATGCTCCCAAGCCCGGGAGAGAAGCATTTTGGTGTGGTGCTC
Organism: Dama dama; assembly: GCF_033118175.1. Classification (NCBI taxonomy): domain Eukaryota; kingdom Metazoa; phylum Chordata; class Mammalia; order Artiodactyla; family Cervidae; genus Dama; species Dama dama. Next base: position 804,334 of record NW_026870973.1, read on the forward strand.
TCTACAGGCCCTTGGAAGACCTCCCCGGCTGCCTCCAGTGGCCAGTTTGCAAGCACTCATGCCCGCTGTTCCCACCAGCCGCGCACAATGCTCCCAAGCCCGGGAGAAAAGCTTTTTGGGGAGGTGCTCACACCGGGCCCTGGAAGACCTCCCCGGCTGCCTGCAAAGGCCGGTTTTCAAGCACTCCTGCCTGCTGTTCCCGCCACCCGCGCACAATACTCCCAAGCCCGGGAGAAAAGCGCTTCGGGGTGGTGCTCTCTACAGGCCCTTGGAAGACCTCCCCCGCTGCCTCCAAAGGCCGGTTTGCAAGGACTCCTTCCTGCTGTTCCCGCCAGCCACGCACAATGCTCCCAAGCCCGGGAGAAAAGTGCTTCGGGGTGGTGATCTCTCCGGGCCCTTGGAAGTCGTCCCCGGCTGCCTCCAAAAGCCGGTTTGCAAGCACTCATGCCCGTTGTTCCCACCAGCCGCGCACAATGCTCCCAAGCCCGGGAGAAAAGCATTTTGGGGTGGTGCTCACTCCGGGCCCTTGGAAGACCTCCCCGGCTGCCTCCAAAGGCCAGTTTGCAAGCAGTCCTGCCTGCTGTTCCCGCCAGCCGCGCACAATGCTCCCAAGCCCGGGAGAAAAGCGCTTCGGGGTGGTGCTCTCTCCGGGCCCTTGGAAGACGTCCCCGGCTGCCTCCAAAGGCCGGTTTGCAAGCACTCATGCCCGTTGTTCCCACCAGCCGCGCACAATGCTCCCAAGCCCGGGAGAAAAGCATTTTGGGGTGGTGCTCACTCCGGGCCCTTGGAAGACCTCCCCGGCTGCCTCCAAAGGCCAGTTTGCAAGCAGTCCTGCCTGCTGTTCCCGCCAGCCGCGCACAATGTTCCCAAGCCCGGGAGAAAAGCGCTTCGGGGTGGTGCTCTCTCCGGGCACTTTCAAGACCTCCCCGGCTGCCCCCAAAGGCCGGTTTGTAAGTACTCATTCCCGCTGCTTCCGCCAGCCACGCACAATGCTCCCAAGCCCGGGAGAAAAGCATTTTGGGGTGGTGCTCTCTCCGGGCCCTTGGAAGACCTCCCGGGCTGCCTCCAAAGGCCGGTTTGCAAGCATTCATGTCCGTTGTTCCCGACAGCCGCGCACAATGCTCCCAAGCCCGAGAGAAAAGCATTTTGGGGTGGTGATCAGTCCGGCCCTTGGAAGACCTCCCCGGCTGCCTCCAAAGGACAGTTTGCAAGCACTCATGCCCGCTGTTCCCGCCAGCCACGCACAATGCTCCCAAGACCGTGAGAAAAGCGCTTCGGGGTGGTGTTCTCTCAGGGACCATGGAGGACCTCACCGGCTGCCCCCAAAGGCCGGTTTGCAAGCATTCCCACTCGCTGTTCCCGCCAGGCACACACAATGTTCCAAAACCCCGGAGAAAAGCGCTTCGGGGTGGTGCTCTCTCCGCGCCCTTGGAAGACTTCTCTGGCTGCTGCCAAATGCCGGTTTGCAAGAATTCCCTCCCGCTGTCCCACCAGCCGCACACAATGCTCCAAAACCCGAGAGAAAAGCGCTTCGAGGTGGTGCTCTCTCCGGGCCCTTGGAAGACCTCCCCGGCTGCCTCCAAAGGCCGGTTTGCAAGCACTCCTGCCTGCTGTTCCCGCCACGCGCGCACAATGCTCCCAAGCCCGGAAGAAAAGCATTTTGGGGTAGTGTTCTCTCCGGGCGCTTGGAAGACCTCCCGGGCGGCCTCCAAAGGCCGGTTTGCAAGCACTCATGTCCGCTGTGTCCGACAGCCGCACACAATGCTCCCAAGCCCGGGAGAAAAGCATTTTGGGGTGGTGATCAGTCCGGGCCCTTGGAAGACCTCCCCGGCTGCCTCCAAAGGACAGTTTGCAAGAACTCATGCCCGCTGTTCCCGCCAGGCACGCACAATGCTCCCAAGCCCGGGAGAAAAGCGCTTCGGGGTGGTGCTCTCACCGGTCCCTTGCCCCTGAGCCTGGGGGCAATGCAGGGGGAACACACTCCCAGGCCAAGGCAGAACCACATGCAAACGTCTGTTCCTGGTCCCTGCACCGGCAGAGAGCTCGGGGGAGCCAGAGTATGCCAGGCAGCTGCTGGGTTGGCGGCCTGTGTGGAAAGGGGCAGAGCCGACCTAGGGGCAAGTTGGGCCTCTTGCTCTCCCTGCTGCCCTGAGGCTGCTGGGCCAAAGAGGTCTTGGGCATCCAGCCCCTTGCTGGTCCCTTCCCTCTGATGAGGCCCTCTGAGCTCCAGCACCTTGCAGTGTGGAGACAGCCCCTGCCAGCAACCTCCTCTCCAAGGCGGCCTCAACCGAGGCCTAGGCCCAGGGGAAAGGCACCAGCGGGGATGAGCCTGGGGAGGCGCCCGGGCATGTCTGGACCCAGTCCCCGCAGCCTGCCCCTTGGTGGGGCAGTACCCCCGGAGGTCAGGAAGGTCTGGGCAAGGCTGCCAGGGGCAGGGACACTGCTGGGTCCTGCCCCTGGCCTGTGGGGCGTCTGAGCACAACCAGCACCCTCCCGCTGGAAGACCTCCCCGTCTGCCTCCAAAGGCCTGTTTGCACGCACTCCCACCCGCTGTTCCCGCCAGGCACGCACAATGCTCCCAAGCCCGGGAGAAAAGCGCTTCAGGGTGGTGCTCTCCTCGGGCCCTTGCCCCTGAGCCTGGGGGCCAGGCAGGTGGAACACACTCCCAGGCCAAGGGAGAACGACATGCACACGTCTGTTCCTGCCACCTACACCGGCAGAGAGCTCGGGGGAGCCAGAGTCTGTCAGGCAGGTGCTGGGCTGGCCGCCTGTGTGGGAAGTGGCAGAGCCGACCTAGGGGCATGTTGGGCCTCTGCTCTCCCTGCTGCCCTGAGGCTGCTGGGCCAAAGAGGTCTTGGGCATCCAGCCCCTTGCTGGTCCCTTCCCTCTGACGAGGCCCTCTGAGCTCCAGCACCTTGCAGTGTGGAGACAGCCTCTGCCAGCAACCTCCTCTCCAAGGAGGCCTCAACCGAGGCCTAGCCCCAGGGGAAAGGCACCAGCTGGGAAGAGCCTGGGGAGGCGCCCGGGCATGTCTGGACCCAGTCCCCGCAGCCTGCCCCTTGGTGAGGCAGTACCCCCGGAGGCCAGGAAGGTCTGGGCAAGGCTGGTCAGGGGCAGGGGCCCTGCTGGGCCCTGCCCCTGGCCTGTGGGGCCTCTGAGCACAACCGGCCCTCTCCCACTGGAAGACCTCCCCGGGTGCCTCCAAAGGCCGGTTTGCCAACACTCCCGCCCGCTGTTCCCGCCAGGCACGCACAATTCTCCCAAGCCCGGGAGAAAAGCGCTTCGGGGTGGTGCTCTCTCCGGGCCCTTGGCCAAGAGCCTGGGGGCAAGGCAGGGAGAACACACTCCCAGGCCAAGGCAGAACCACATGCCCACGTCTGTTCCTGTCCCCTGCACCGGCAGAGAGCTTGGGGGAGCCAGAGTCTGTCAGGCAGCTGCTGGGTTGGCCGCCTGTGTGGGAAGGGGCAGAGCCGAATAGGGGCAAGTTGGGCCTCTTGCTCTCCCTGCTGCCCTGAGGCTGCTGGGCCAAAGATGTCTTGGGCATCCAGCCCTTTACTGGTCCCTTCTCTCTGACGAGGCTCTCTGAGCTGCAGCACCTTGCAGTGTGGAGACAGCCCCTGCCAGCAACCTCCTCTCCAAGGAGGCCTCAACCGAGGCCTAGGCCCAGGGGAAAGGCACCAGCGGGGATGAGCCAGGGGAGGCGCCCGAGCATGTCTGGACCCAGTCCCCGCAGCCTGCCCCTTGGTGGGGCAGTACCCCCGGAGGCCAGGAAGGTCTGGGCAAGGCTGGCCAGGGGCAGGGGCCCTGCTGGGTCCTGCCCCTGGCCTGTGGGGCCTCTGAGCACAACCGGCCCTCGCCCACTGGAAGACCTCCCCGGCTGCCTCCAAAGGCCGTTTTGCATGCACTCCCGCCCACTGTTCCCACCAAGCGCGCACAATGCTCCCATCCCGGGAGAAAAGCGCTTCGGGGTGGTGCTCTCTCCGGGCCCTTGCCCCTGAGACTGGGGGCCAGGCAGGGGGTCCACACTCCCAGGCCAAGGCAGAACCACATGCACACGTCTGTTCCTGACCCCTGCACCGGCAGAGAGCTCGGGGGAGCCAGAGTCTGTCAGGCAGCTGCTGGGCTGGCCGCCTGTGTGGGAAGGGGCAGAGCCGACCTAGGGGCAAGTTGGGCCTCTTGCTCTCCCTGCTGCCCTGAGGCTGCTGGGCCAAAGAGGTCTTGGGCAGCCAGTCCCTTGCTGGTCCCTTCCCGCTGACGAGGCCCTCTGAGCTCCAGCACCTTGCAGTGTGGAGACAGCCCCTGCCAGCAACCTCCTCTCCAAGGAGGCATCAACCGAGGCCTATGCCCAGGGGAAAGGCACCAGCGGGGATGAGCCTGGGGAGGCGCCCAGGCATGTCTGGACCCAGTCCCCGCAGCCTGCCCCTTGGTGGGGCAGTACCCCCGGAGGCCAGGAAGGTCTGTGCAAGGCTGCCAGGGGCAGGGACAGCGCTGGGTCCTGCCCCTGGCCTGTGGGACGTCTGAGCACAACCGGCACTCTCCCGCTGGAAGACCTCCCCGGCTGCCTCCAAAGGCCGGTTTGCAAGCACTCCCGCCCGCTGTTCCCGCCAGGCACGCACAATGCTCCCAAGCCCGGTAGAAAAGCGCTTCGGGGTGGTGCTCTCTCCGGGCCCTTGCCCCTAAGCCTGCGGGCCAGGCAGGGGGAACACACTCCCAGGCCAAGACAGAACGACATGAACACGTCTGTTCCTGCCCCCTACACCGGCAGAGAGCTCGGGGGAGCCAGAGTCTCTCAGGCAGGTGCTGGGCTGGCCGCCTGTGTGGGAAGGGGCAGAGCCGACCTAGGGGCAAGTTGGGCCTCTTGCTCTCCCTGCTGCCCTGAGGCTGCTGGGCCAAAGACGTCTTGGGCATCCAGCCCTTTGCTGGTCCCTTCCCTCTGACGAGGCCCTCTGAGCTCCAGACCTTGCAGTGTGGAGACAGCACCTGCCAGCAATCTCCTCTCCAAGGAGGCCTCAACCGAGGCCTAGGCCCAGGGGAAAGGCACCAGCGGGGATGAGCCTGGAGAGGCGCCCGTGCATGTCTGGACCCAGTCCCCGCAGCCTGCCCCTTGGTGGGGCAGTACCCCTGGAGGCCAGGAAGGTCTGGGCAAGGCTGACCAGGGGCAGGGGACCTGCTGGGTCCTGCCCCTGGCCTGTGGGGCCTCTGAGCACAACCGGCCCTCTCCCACTGGAAGACCTCCCCGGCTGCCTCCAAAGGCCGTTTTGCACGCACTCCCGCCCACTGTTCCCACCAAGCGCGCACAATGCTCCCATCCCAGGAGAAAAGCGCTTCGGGGTGGTGCTCTCTCCGGGCCCTTGCCCCTGAGACTGGGGGCCAGGCAGGGGGTCCACACTCCCAGGCCAAGGCAGAACCACATGCACACGTCTGTTCCTGACCCCTGCACCGGCAGAGAGCTCGGGGGAGCCAGAGTCTGTCAGGCAGCTGCTGGGCTGGCCGCCTTTGTGGGAAGGGGCAGAGCCGACCTAGGGGCAAGTTGGGCCTCTTGCTCTCCCTGCTGCCCTGAGGCTGCTGGGCCAAAGAGGTCTTGGGCATCCAGCCCTTTGCTTGTCCCTTCCCTCTGACGAGGCCCTCTGAGCTCCAGCACCTTGCAGTGTGGAGACAGCCCCTGCCAGCAACCTCCTCTCCAAGGAGGCCTCAACCGAGACCTAGGACCAGGGGAAAGGCACCAGCGGGGATGAGCCTGGGGAGGCGCCCGGGCATGTCTGGACCCAGTCCCCGCAGACTGCCCCTTGGTGGGGCAGTACCCCCGGAGGCCAGGAAGGTCTGGGAAAGGCTGGCCAGGGGCAGGGGACCTGCTGGGTCCTGCCCCTGGCCTGTGGGGCCTCTGAGCACAACCGGCCCTCTCCCACTGGAAGACCTCCCCGGCTGCCTCCAAAGGCCGGTTTGCAAGCGCTCCCGGCCACTGTTACCAGCAGGCGGGCACAATGCTCCTAAGCCCGGAAGAAAAGCGCTTCAGGGTGGTGCTCTCTCTGGGCCCTTGCCCCTGAGCCTGGGGGCAAGGCAGGGTGTCCACACTCCCAGGCCAAGGCAGAACCACATGCACACGTCTGACCTGCCCCCTGCACCGGCAGAGAGCTCGGGGGAGCCAGAGTCTGTCAGGCAGCTGCTGGGCTGGCCGCCTGTGTGGGAAGTGGCAGAGCCGACCTAGGGGCAAGTTGGGCCTCTTGCTCTCCCTGCTGCCCTGAGGCTGCTGGGCCAAAGAGGTCTTGGGCATCCAGCCCCTTGCTGGTCCCTTCCCTCTGACGAGGCCCTCTGAGCTCCAGCACCTTGCAGTGTGGAGACAGCCCCTGCCAGAAACCTCCTCTCCAAGGAGGCCTCAACCGAGGCCTAGGCCCAGGGGAAAGGCACCAGCGGGATGAGCCTGGGGAGGCGCCCGGGCATGTCTGGACCCAGTCCCCGCAGCCTGCCCCTTGGTGGGGCAGTACCCCCGGAGGCCAGGAAGGTCTGGGCAAAGCTGGCCAGGGGCAGGGGCCCTGCTGGGTCCTGCCCCTGGCCTGTGGGGACTCTGAGCACAACCGGCCCTCTCCCACTGGAAGAACTCCCCAGCTGCCTCCAAAGGCCAGTTTGCCAACACTCCCGCCCGCTGTTCCCGCCAGGCACGCACAATGCTCCCAAGCCCGGGAGAAAAGCACTTCGGGGTGGTGCTCTCCTCGGGCCCTTGCCCCTGAGCCTGGGGGCCAGGCAGTTGGTCCACACTCCCAGACCAAGGCAGAACCACATGCACACGTCTGTTCCTGTCCCCTGCACCGGCAGAGAGCTCGGGGGAGCCAGAGTCTGTCAGGCAGCTGCTGGGCTGGCCGCCTGTGTGGGAAGGGGCAGAGCCGACCTAGGGGCAAGTTGGGCCTCTTGCTCTCCCTGCTGCCCTGAGGCTGCTGGGCCAAAGAGGTCTTGGGCATCCAGCCCCTTGCTGGTCCCTTCCCTCTGACGAGGCCCTCTGAGCTCCAGCACCTTGCAGTGTGGAGACAGCCCCTGCCAGCAACATCCTCTCCAAGGAGGCCTCAACCGAGGCCTAGGCCCAGGGGAAAGGCACCAGCGGGGATGAGCCTGGGGAGGCGCCCGGGCATCTCTGGACCCAGGCCCCGCAGCCTGCCCCTTAGTGGGGCAGTACCCCCGGAGGCCAGGAAGGTCTGGGCAAGGCTGGCCAGGGGCAGGGGCCCTGCTGCGTCCTGCCCCTGGCCTGTGGGGCCTCTGAGCACAACCGGCCATCTCCCACTGGAAGACCTCCCCGGCTGCCTCCAAGGCCGGTTTGCAAGCGCTCCCGCCCACTGTTCCCAGCAGGCGTGCACAATGCTCCCATGCCCGGGAGAAAAGCGCTTCAGGGTGGTGCTCTCTCCGGGCCCTTGCCCCTGAGCCTGGGGGCAAGGCAGGGTGTCCACACTCCCAGGACAAGGCAGAACCACATGCACACGTCTGATCTGCCCCCTGCACCGGCAGAGAGCTCGGGGGAGCCAGAGTCTGTCAGGCAGCTGCTGGGCTGGCCGCCTGTGTGGGAAGGGGCAGAGCCGACCTAGGGGCAAGTTGGGCCTCTTGCTCTCCCTGCTGCCCTGAGGCTGCTGGGCCAAAGAGGTCTTGGGCATCCAGCCCCTTGCTGGTCCCTTCCCTCTGACGAGGCCCTCTGAGTTCCAGCACCTTGCAGTGTGGAGACAGCCCCTGCCAGCAACATCCTCTCCAAGGAGGCCTCAACCGAGGCCTAGGCCCAGGGGAAAGGCACCAGCGGGGATGAGCCTGGGGAGGCGCCCGGGCATGTCTGGACCCAGTCCCCGCAGCCTGCCCCTTGGTGGGGCAGTACCCCCGGAGGCCAGGAAGGTCTGGGCAAGGCTGCCAGGGGCAGGGACACTGCTGGGTCCTGCCCCTGGCCTGTGGGGCGTCTGAGCACAACCGGCACTCTCCCGCTGGAAGACCTCCCCGTCTGCCTCGAAAGGCCGGTTTGCAAGCACTCCCGCCCGCTGTTCCCGCCAGGCACGCACAATGCTCCCAAGCCCGGGAGAAAAGCGCTTCGTGGTGGTGCTCTCTCCGGGCCCTTGCCCCTGAGCCTGGGGGCAAGGCATGGGGAACACACTCCCAGGCCAAGGCAGAACCACATGCCCACGTCTGTTCCTGTCCCCTGCACCGGCAGAGAGCTTGGGGGAGCCAGAGTCTGTCAGGCAGCTGCTGGGTTGGCCGCCTGTGTGGGAAGGGGCAGAGCCGCCCTAGGGGCAAGTTGGGCCTCTTGCTCTCCCTGCTGCCCTGAGGCTGCTGGGCCAAAGAGGTCTTGGGCATCCAGCCCCTTACTGGTCCCTTCCCTCTGACGAGGCCCTCTGAGCTCCAGCACCTTGCAGTGTGGAGACAGCCCCTGCCAGCAACCTCCTCTCCAAGGAGGCCTCAACCGAGGCCTAGGCCCAGGGGAAAGGCACCAGCGGGGATGAGCCAGGGGAGGCGCCCGAGCATGTCTGGACCCAGTCCCCGCAGCCTGCCCCTTGGTGGGGCAGTACCCCCGGGGGCCAGGAAGGTCTGGGTAAGACTGGCCAGGGGCAGGGGCCCTGCTGGGTCCTGCCCCTGGCCTGTGGGGCCTCTGAGCACAACCGGCCCTCTCCCAATGGAAGACCTCCCCGGCTGCCTCCAAAGGCCGGTTTGCAAGCGCTCCCGGCCACTGTTACCAGCAGGCGGGCACAATGCTCCTAAGCCCGGAAGAAAAGCGCTTCAGGGTGGTGCTCTCTCTGGGCCCTTGCCCCTGAGCCTGGGGGCAAGGCAGGTTGTCCACACTCCCAGGCCAAGGCAGAACCACATGCACACGTCTGACCTGCCCCCTGCACCGGCAGAGAGCTCGGGGGAGCCAGAGTCTGTCAGGCAGCTGCTGGGCTGGCCGCCTGTGTGGGAAGTGGCAGAGCCGACCTAGGGGCAAGTTGGGCCTCTTGCTCTCCCTGCTGCCCTGAGGCTGCTGGGCCAAAGAGGTCTTGGGCATCCAGCCCCTTGCTGGTCCCTTCCCTCTGACGAGGCCCTCTGAGCTCCAGCACCTTGCAGTGTGGAGACAGCCCCTGCCAGCAACCTCCTCTCCAAGGAGGACTCAACCGAGGCCTAGGCCCAGGGGAAAGGCACCAGCGGGGATGAGCCTGGGGAGGCGCCCGGGCATGTCTGGACCCAGTCCCCGCAGCCTGCCCCTTGGTGGGGCAGTACCCCCGGAGGCCAGGAAGGTCTGGGCAAGGCTGGCCAGGGGCAGGGGCCCTGCTGGGTCCTGCCCCTGGCCTGTGGGGCCTCTGAGCACAACCGGCCCTCTCCCACTGGAAGAACTCCCCGGCTGCCTCCAAAGGCCAGTTTGCCAACACTCCCGCCCGCTGTTCCCGCCAGGCACGCACAATGCTCCCAAGCCCGTGAGAAAAGCGCTTCGGGGTGGTGCTCTCCTCGGGCCCTTGCCCCTGAGCCTGGGGGCCAGGCAGTTGGTCCACACTCCCAGACCAAGGCAGAACCACATGCACACGTCTGTTCCTGACCCCTGCACCGGCAGAGAGCTCGGGGGAGCCAGAGTCTGTCAGGCAGCTGCTGGGCTGGCCGCCTGTGTGGGAAGGGGCAGAGCCGACCTAGGGGCAAGTTGGGCCTCTTGCTCTCCCTGCTGCCCTGAGGCTGCTGGGCCAAAGAGGTCTTGGGCATCCAGCCCCTTGCTGGTCCCTTCCCTCTGACGAGGCCCTCTGAGCTCCAGCACCTTGCAGTGTGGAGACAGCCCCTGCCAGCCACCTCCTCTCCAAGGAGGCCTCAACCGAGGCCTAGGCCCAGGGGAAAGGCACCAGCGGGGATGAGCCAGTGGAGGCGCACGGGCATATCAGGACCCAGTCCCTGCAGCCTGCCCCTTGGTGGGGCAGTACCCCCGGAGGCCAGGAATGTCTGGGCAAGGCTGGCCAGGGGCAGGGTCCCTGCTGGGTCCTGCCCCTGGCCTGTGGGGCCTCTGAGCACAACCGGCCCTCTCCCACTGGAAGACCTCCCCGGCTGCCTCCAAAGGCGGGTTTGCCAACACTCCCGCCCGCTGTTCCCGCCAGGCACGCACAACGCTCCCAAGGCCAGGAGAAAAGCGCTTCGGGGTGTTGCTCTCTCCGGGCCCTTGCCCCTGAGCCTGGGGTCCAGGCAGTGGGTCCACACTCCCAGACCAAGGCAGAACCACATGCACACGTCTGATCTGCCCCCTGCACCGGCAGAGAGCTCGGGGGAGCCAGAGTCTGTCAGGCAGCTGCTGGGCTGGCCGCCTGTGTGGGAAGGGGCAGAGCCGACCTAGGGGCAAGTTGGGCCTCTTGCTCTCCCTGCTGCCCTGAGGCTGCTGGGCCAAAGAGGTCTTGGGCATCCAGCCCCTTGCTGGTCCCTTCCCTCTGACGAGGCCCTCTGAGCTCCAGCACCTTGCAGTGTGGAGACAGCCCCTGCCAGCAACATCCTCTCCAAGGAGGCCTCAACCGAGGCCTAGGCCCAGGGGAAAGGCACCAGCGGGGATGAGCCTGGGGAGGCGCCCGGGCATGTCTGGACCCAGTCCCCGCAGCCTGCCCCTTGGTGGGGCAGTACCCCCGGAGGCCAGGAAGGTCTGGGCAAGGCTGCCAGGGGCAGGGACACTGCTGGGTCCTGCCCCTGGCCTGTGGGGCGTCTGAGCACAACCGGCACTCTCCCGCTGGAAGACCTCCCCGTCTGCCTCGAAAGGCCGGTTTGCAAGCACTCCCGCCCGCTGTTCCCGCCAGGCACGCACAATGCTCCCAAGCCCGGGAGAAAAGCGCTTCGTGGTGGTGCTCTCTCCGGGCCCTTTCCCCTGAGCCTGGGGGCAAGGCATGGGGAACACACTCCCAGGCCAAGGCAGAACCACATGCCCACGTCTGTTCCTGTCCCCTGCACCGGCAGAGAGCTTGGGGGAGCCAGAGTCTGTCAGGCAGCTGCTGGGTTGGCCGCCTGTGTGGGAAGGGGCAGAGCCGCCCTAGGGGCAAGTTGGGCCTCTTGCTCTCCCTGCTGCCCTGAGGCTGCTGGGCCAAAGAGGTCTTGGGCATCCAGCCCCTTACTGGTCCCTTCCCTCTGACGAGGCCCTCTGAGCTCCAGCACCTTGCAGTGTGGAGACAGCCCCTGCCAGCAACCTCCTCTCCAAGGAGGCCTCAACCGAGGCCTAGGCCCAGGGGAAAGGCACCAGCGGGGATGAGCCAGGGGAGGCGCCCGAGCATGTCTGGACCCAGTCCCCGCAGCCTGCCCCTTGGTGGGGCAGTACCCCCGGGGGCCAGGAAGGTCTGGGTAAGACTGGCCAGGGGCAGGGGCCCTGCTGGGTCCTGCCCCTGGCCTGTGGGGCCTCTGAGCACAACCGGCCCTCTCCCAATGGAAGACCTCCCCGGCTGCCTCCAAAGGCCGGTTTGCAAGCGCTCCCGGCCACTGTTACCAGCAGGCGGGCACAATGCTCCTAAGCCCGGAAGAAAAGCGCTTCAGGGTGGTGCTCTCTCTGGGCCCTTGCCCCTGAGCCTGGGGGCAAGGCAGGGTGTCCACACTCCCAGGCCAAGGCAGAACCACATGCACACGTCTGACCTGCCCCCTGCACCGGCAGAGAGCTCGGGGGAGCCAGAGTCTGTCAGGCAGCTGCTGGGCTGGCCGCCTGTGTGGGAAGGGGCAGAGCCGACCTAGGGGCAAGTTGGGCCTCTTCCTCTCCCTGCTGCCCTGAGGCTGCTGGGCCAAAGAGGTCTTGGGCATCCAGCCCCTTGCTGGTTCCTTCCCTCTGACGAGGCCCTCTGAGCTCCAGCACCTTGCAGTGTGGAGACAGCCCCTGCCAGCAACCTCCTCTCCAAGGAGGCCTCAACCGAGGCCTAGGCCCAGGGGAAAGGCACCAGCGGGGATGAGCCAGTGGAGGCGCACGGGCATGTCTGGACCCAGTCCCCGCAGCCTGCCCCTTGGTGGGGCAGTACCCCCGGAGGCCAGGAAGGTCTGGGCAAGGCTGCCAGGGGCAGGGACACTGCTGGGTCCTGCCCCTGGCCTGTGGGGCGTCTGAGCACAACCGGCACTCTCCCGCTGGAAGACCTCCCCGGCCGCCTATAAAGGCCGGTTTGCAAGCACTCCCGCCCACTGTTCCCGCCAGGCGCGCACAATGCTCCCAAGCCCGGGAGAAAAGCGCTTCGGGGTGGTGGTCTCTCCGGGCCCCTGCCCCTGAGCCTGGGGGCCAGGCAGGGGATCCACAGTCCCAGGCCAAGGCAGAACCACATGCACACGTCTGTTCCTGCCCCCTCCACCGGCAGAGAGCTGGGGGGAGCCAGAGTCTGTCAGGCAGCTGCTGGGCTGGCCGCCTGTGTGGGAAGGGGCAGTGCCGACCTAGGGGCAAGTTGGGCCTCTTGCTCTCCCTGCTGCCCTGAGGCTGCTGGGCCAAAGAGGTCTTGGGCATCCAGCCCCTTGCTGGTCCCTTCCCTCTGACGAGGCCCTCTGAGCTCCAGCACCTTGCAGTGTGGAGACAGCCCCTGCCAGCAACCTCCTCTCCAAGGAGGCCTCAACCGAGGCCTAGGCCCAGGGGAAAGGCACCAGCGGGGATGAGCCTGGGGAGGCGCCCGGGCATGTCTGGACCCAGTCCCCGCAGCCTGCCCCTTGGTGGGATAGTAACCCCGGAGTCCAGGAGGGTCTGGGCAAGGCTGCCAGGGGCAGGGACACTGCTGGGTCCTGCCCCTGGCCTGTGGGGCGTCTGAGCACAACGGGCACTCTCCCGCTGGAAGACCTCCTTGGCTGCCTCCAAAGGCCGGTTTGCAAGCACTCCCGCGCGCTGTTCCCGCCAGGCACGCACAATGCTACCAAGCCCGAGAGAAAAGCGCTTCGGGGTGGTGCTCTCTCCGGACCCTTGCCCCTGAGCCTGGGGGACAGGCAGGGGGAACACACTCCCAGGCCAAGGCAGAAGGACATGCACACGTCTGTTCCTGCCCCCTACACCGGCAGAGAGATCGGGGGAGCCAGAGACTGCCAGGCTGCTGCTGGGCTGGCTGCCTCTCTGGGACGGGGCAGAGCCGACCTAGGGGCAAGTTGGGCCTCTTGCTCTCCCTGCTGCCCTGAGGCTGCTGGGTCAAAGAGGTCTTGGGCATCCAGCCCTTTGCTGGTCCCTTCCCTCTGACGAGGCCCTCTGAGCTCCAGCACCTTGCAGTGTGGAGACAGCCCCTGCCAGCAACCTCCTCTCCAAAGAGGCCTCAACCGAGGCCTACGCCCAGGGGAAAGGCACCAGCGGGGATGATCCTGGGGAGGCGCACGGACATGTCTGGACCCAGTCACCGCAGCCTGCCCCTTGGTGGGGCAGTACCCCCGGAGGCCAGGAAGGTCTGGGCAAGGCTGGCCAGGGGCAGGGGCCCTGCTGGGTCCTGCCCCTGGCCTGTGGGGCCTCTGAGCCCAACCGGCCCTCTCCCACTGGAAGACCTCCCCGGCTGCCTCCAAAGGCCGGTTTGCAAGCGCTCCCGCCCACTGTTCCCAGTAGGCGTGGACAATGCTCCCAAGCCCGGGAGAAAAGCGCTTCAGGGTGGTGCTCTCTCTGGGCCCTTGCCCCTGAGCCTGGGGGCAAGGCAGGGTGTCCACACTCCCAGGCCAAGGCAGAACCACATGCACACGTCTGATCTGCGCCCTGCACCGGCAGAGAGCTCGGGGGAGCCAGAGTCTGTCAGGCAGCTGCTGGGCTGGCCGCCTGTGTGGGAAGGGGCAGAGCCGACCTAGGGGCAAGTTGGGCCTCTTGCTCTCCCTGCTGCCCTGAGGCTGCTGGGCCAAAGAGGTCTTGGGCATCCAGCCCCTTGCTGGTCCCTTCCCTCTGACGAGGCCCTCTGAGCTCCAGCACCTTGCAGTGTGGAGACAGCCCCTGCCAGCAACCTCCTCTCCAAGGAGGCCTCAACCGAGGCCTAGGCCCAGGGGAAAGGCACCAGCGGGGATGAGCCTGGGGAGGCGCCCGGGCATGACTGGACCCAGGCCCGCAGCCTGCCCCTTGGTGGGGCAGTACCCCCGGAGGCCAGGAAGGTCTGGGCAAGGCTGGCCAGGGGCAGGGGCCCTGCTGGGTCCTGCCCCTGGCCTGTGGGTCCTCTGAGCACAACCGGCCCTCTCCCACTGGAAGACCTCCCCGGCTGCCTCCAAAGGCCGGTTTGCCAACACTCCCGCCCGCTGGTCTCGCCAGGCACGCACAATTCTCCCAAGCCCGGGAGAAAAGCGCTTCGGTGTGTTGCTCTCTCCGGGCCCTTGCCCCTGAGTGTGGGGGCCAGGCAGTGGTTCCACACTCCCAGACCAAGGCAGAACCACATGCACACGTCTGTTCCTGACCCCTGCACCGGCAGAGAGCTCGGGGGAGCCAGGGTCTGTCAGGCAGCTGCTGGGCTGGCCGCCTGTGTGGGAAGGGGCAGAGCCGACCTAGGGGCAAGTTGGGCCTCTTGCTCTCCCTGCTGCCCTGAGGCTGCTGGGCCAAAGAGGTCTTGGGCATCCAGCCCCTTGCTGGTCCCTTCCCTCTGACGAGGCCCTCTGAGCTCCAGCACCTTGCAGTGTGGAGACAGCCCCTGCCAGCCACCTCCTCTCCAAGGAGGCCTCAACCGAGGCCTAGGCCCAGGGGAAAGGCACCAGCGGGGATGAGCCAGTGGAGGCGCACGGGCATATCAGGACCCAGTCCCTGCAGCCTGCCCCTTGGTGGGGCAGTACCCCCGGAGGCCAGGAATGTCTGGGCAAGGCTGGCCAGGGGCAGGGTCCCTGCTGGGTCCTGCCCCTGGCCTGTGGGGCCTCTGAGCACAACCGGCCCTCTCCCACTGGAAGACCTCCCCGGCTGCCTCCAAAGGCGGGTTTGCCAACACTCCCGCCCGCTGTTCCCGCCAGGCACGCACAACGCTCCCAAGGCCAGGAGAAAAGCGCTTCGGGGTGTTGCTCTCTCCGGGCCCTTGCCCCTGAGCCTGGGGTCCAGGCAGTGGGTCCACACTCCCAGACCAAGGCAGAACCACATGCACACGTCTGTTCCTGACCCCTGCACCGGCAGAGAGCTCGGGGGAGCCAGAGTCTGTCAGGCAGCTGCTGGGTTGGCTGCCTGTGTGGGAAGGGGCAGAGCCGACCTAGGGGCAAGTTGGGCCTCTTGCTCTCCCTACTGCCCTGAGGCTGCTGGGCCAAAGAGGTCTTGGGCATCCAGCCCCTTGCTGGTCCCTTCCCGCTGACGAGGCCCTCTGAGCTCCAGCACCTTGCAGTGTGGAGACAGCCCCTGCCAGCAACCTCCTCTCCAAGGAGGCCTCAACCGAGGCCTAGGCCCAGGGGAAAGGCACCAGCGGGGATGAGCCTGGGGAGGCGCCCGGGCATCTCTGGACCCAGGCCCCGCAGCCTGCCCCTTAGTGGGGCAGTACCCCGGAGGCCAGGAAGGTCTGGGCAAGGCTGGCCAGGGGCAGGGGCCCTGCTGCGTCCTGCCCCTGGCCTGTGGGGCCTCTGAGCACAACCGGCCCTCTCCCACTGGAAGACCTCCCCGGCTGCCTCCAAGGCCGGTTTGCAAGCGCTCCCGCCCACTGTTCCCAGCAGGCGTGCACAATGCTCCCAAGCCCGGGAGAAAAGCGCTTCAGGGTGGTGCTCTCTCCGGGCCCTTGCCCCTGAGCCTGGGGGCAAGGCAGGGTGTCCACACTCCCAGGACAAGGCAGAACCACATGCACACGTCTGATCTGCCCCCTGCACCGGCAGAGAGCTCGGGGGAGCCAGAGTCTGTCAGGCAGCTGCTGGGCTGGCCGCCTGTGTGGGAAGGGGCAGAGCCGACCTAGGGGCAAGTTGGGCCTCTTGCTCTCCCTGCTGCCCTGAGGCTGCTGGGCCAAAGAGGTCTTGGGCATCCAGCCCCTTGCTGGTCCCTTCCCTCTGACGAGGCCCTCTGAGCTCCAGCACCTTGCAGTGTGGAGACAGCCCCTGCCAGCAACATCCTCTCCAAGGAGGCCTCAACCGAGGCCTAGGCCCAGGGGAAAGGCACCAGCGGGGATGAGCCTGGGGAGGCGCCCGGGCATGTCTGGACCCAGTCCCCGCAGCCTGCCCCTTGGTGGGGCAGTACCCCCGGAGGCCAGGAAGGTCTGGGCAAGGCTGCCAGGGGCAGGGACACTGCTGGGTCCTGCCCCTGGCCTGTGGGGCGTCTGAGCACAACCGGCACTCTCCCGCTGGAAGACCTCCCCGTCTGCCTCGAAAGGCCGGTTTGCAAGCACTCCCGCCCGCTGTTCCCGCCAGGCACGCACAATGCTCCCAAGCCCGGGAGAAAAGCGCTTCGTGGTGGTGCTCTCTCCGGGCCCTTTCCCCTGAGCCTGGGGGCAAGGCATGGGGAACACACTCCCAGGCCAAGGCAGAACCACATGCCCACGTCTGTTCCTGTCCCCTGCACCGGCAGAGAGCTTGGGGGAGCCAGAGTCTGTCAGGCAGCTGCTGGGTTGGCCGCCTGTGTGGGAAGGGGCAGAGCCGCCCTAGGGGCAAGTTGGGCCTCTTGCTCTCCCTGCTGCCCTGAGGCTGCTGGGCCAAAGAGGTCTTGGGCATCCAGCCCCTTACTGGTCCCTTCCCTCTGACGAGGCCCTCTGAGCTCCAGCACCTTGCAGTGTGGAGACAGCCCCTGCCAGCAACCTCCTCTCCAAGGAGGCCTCAACCGAGGCCTAGGCCCAGGGGAAAGGCACCAGCGGGGATGAGCCAGGGGAGGCGCCCGAGCATGTCTGGACCCAGTCCCCGCAGCCTGCCCCTTGGTGGGGCAGTACCCCCGGGGGCCAGGAAGGTCTGGGTAAGACTGGCCAGGGGCAGGGGCCCTGCTGGGTCCTGCCCCTGGCCTGTGGGGCCTCTGAGCACAACCGGCCCTCTCCCAATGGAAGACCTCCCCGGCTGCCTCCAAAGGCCGGTTTGCAAGCGCTCCCGGCCACTGTTACCAGCAGGCGGGCACAATGCTCCTAAGCCCGGAAGAAAAGCGCTTCAGGGTGGTGCTCTCTCTGGGCCCTTGCCCCTGAGCCTGGGGGCAAGGCAGGGTGTCCACACTCCCAGGCCAAGGCAGAACCACATGCACACGTCTGACCTGCCCCCTGCACCGGCAGAGAGCTCGGGGGAGCCAGAGTCTGTCAGGCAGCTGCTGGGCTGGCCGCCTGTGTGGGAAGGGGCAGAGCCGACCTAGGGGCAAGTTGGGCCTCTTCCTCTCCCTGCTGCCCTGAGGCTGCTGGGCCAAAGAGGTCTTGGGCATCCAGCCCCTTGCTGGTTCCTTCCCTCTGACGAGGCCCTCTGAGCTCCAGCACCTTGCAGTGTGGAGACAGCCCCTGCCAGCAACCTCCTCTCCAAGGAGGCCTCAACCGAGGCCTAGGCCCAGGGGAAAGGCACCAGCGGGGATGAGCCAGTGGAGGCGCACGGGCATGTCTGGACCCAGTCCCCGCAGCCTGCCCCTTGGTGGGGCAGTACCCCCGGAGGCCAGGAAGGTCTGGGCAAGGCTGCCAGGGGCAGGGACACTGCTGGGTCCTGCCCCTGGCCTGTGGGGCGTCTGAGCACAACCGGCACTCTCCCGCTGGAAGACCTCCCCGGCCGCCTATAAAGGCCGGTTTGCAAGCACTCCCGCCCACTGTTCCCGCCAGGCGCGCACAATGCTCCCAAGCCCGGGAGAAAAGCGCTTCGGGGTGGTGGTCTCTCCGGGCCCCTGCCCCTGAGCCTGGGGGCCAGGCAGGGGATCCACAGTCCCAGGCCAAGGCAGAACCACATGCACACGTCTGTTCCTGCCCCCTCCACCGGCAGAGAGCTGGGGGGAGCCAGAGTCTGTCAGGCAGCTGCTGGGCTGGCCGCCTGTGTGGGAAGGGGCAGTGCCGACCTAGGGGCAAGTTGGGCCTCTTGCTCTCCCTGCTGCCCTGAGGCTGCTGGGCCAAAGAGGTCTTGGGCATCCAGCCCCTTGCTGGTCCCTTCCCTCTGACGAGGCCCTCTGAGCTCCAGCACCTTGCAGTGTGGAGACAGCCCCTGCCAGCAACCTCCTCTCCAAGGAGGCCTCAACCGAGGCCTAGGCCCAGGGGAAAGGCACCAGCGGGGATGAGCCTGGGGAGGCGCCCGGGCATGTCTGGACCCAGTCCCCGCAGCCTGCCCCTTGGTGGGATAGTAACCCCGGAGTCCAGGAGGGTCTGGGCAAGGCTGCCAGGGGCAGGGACACTGCTGGGTCCTGCCCCTGGCCTGTGGGGCGTCTGAGCACAACGGGCACTCTCCCGCTGGAAGACCTCCTTGGCTGCCTCCAAAGGCCGGTTTGCAAGCACTCCCGCGCGCTGTTCCCGCCAGGCACGCACAATGCTACCAAGCCCGAGAGAAAAGCGCTTCGGGGTGGTGCTCTCTCCGGACCCTTGCCCCTGAGCCTGGGGGACAGGCAGGGGGAACACACTCCCAGGCCAAGGCAGAAGGACATGCACACGTCTGTTCCTGCCCCCTACACCGGCAGAGAGATCGGGGGAGCCAGAGACTGCCAGGCTGCTGCTGGGCTGGCTGCCTCTCTGGGACGGGGCAGAGCCGACCTAGGGGCAAGTTGGGCCTCTTGCTCTCCCTGCTGCCCTGAGGCTGCTGGGTCAAAGAGGTCTTGGGCATCCAGCCCTTTGCTGGTCCCTTCCCTCTGACGAGGCCCTCTGAGCTCCAGCACCTTGCAGTGTGGAGACAGCCCCTGCCAGCAACCTCCTCTCCAAAGAGGCCTCAACCGAGGCCTACGCCCAGGGGAAAGGCACCAGCGGGGATGATCCTGGGGAGGCGCACGGACATGTCTGGACCCAGTCACCGCAGCCTGCCCCTTGGTGGGGCAGTACCCCCGGAGGCCAGGAAGGTCTGGGCAAGGCTGGCCAGGGGCAGGGGCCCTGCTGGGTCCTGCCCCTGGCCTGTGGGGCCTCTGAGCCCAACCGGCCCTCTCCCACTGGAAGACCTCCCCGGCTGCCTCCAAAGGCCGGTTTGCAAGCGCTCCCGCCCACTGTTCCCAGTAGGCGTGGACAATGCTCCCAAGCCCGGGAGAAAAGCGCTTCAGGGTGGTGCTCTCTCTGGGCCCTTGCCCCTGAGCCTGGGGGCAAGGCAGGGTGTCCACACTCCCAGGCCAAGGCAGAACCACATGCACACGTCTGATCTGCGCCCTGCACCGGCAGAGAGCTCGGGGGAGCCAGAGTCTGTCAGGCAGCTGCTGGGCTGGCCGCCTGTGTGGGAAGGGGCAGAGCCGACCTAGGGGCAAGTTGGGCCTCTTGCTCTCCCTGCTGCCCTGAGGCTGCTGGGCCAAAGAGGTCTTGGGCATCCAGCCCCTTGCTGGTCCCTTCCCTCTGACGAGGCCCTCTGAGCTCCAGCACCTTGCAGTGTGGAGACAGCCCCTGCCAGCAACCTCCTCTCCAAGGAGGCCTCAACCGAGGCCTAGGCCCAGGGGAAAGGCACCAGCGGGGATGAGCCTGGGGAGGCGCCCGGGCATGACTGGACCCAGGCCCGCAGCCTGCCCCTTGGTGGGGCAGTACCCCCGGAGGCCAGGAAGGTCTGGGCAAGGCTGGCCAGGGGCAGGGGCCCTGCTGGGTCCTGCCCCTGGCCTGTGGGTCCTCTGAGCACAACCGGCCCTCTCCCACTGGAAGACCTCCCCGGCTGCCTCCAAAGGCCGGTTTGCCAACACTCCCGCCCGCTGGTCTCGCCAGGCACGCACAATTCTCCCAAGCCCGGGAGAAAAGCGCTTCGGTGTGTTGCTCTCTCCGGGCCCTTGCCCCTGAGTGTGGGGGCCAGGCAGTGGTTCCACACTCCCAGACCAAGGCAGAACCACATGCACACGTCTGTTCCTGACCCCTGCACCGGCAGAGAGCTCGGGGGAGCCAGGGTCTGTCAGGCAGCTGCTGGGCTGGCCGCCTGTGTGGGAAGGGGCAGAGCCGACCTAGGGGCAAGTTGGGCCTCTTGCTCTCCCTGCTGCCCTGAGGCTGCTGGGCCAAAGAGGTCTTGGGCATCCAGCCCCTTGCTGGTCCCTTCCCTCTGACGAGGCCCTCTGAGCTCCAGCACCTTGCAGTGTGGAGACAGCCCCTGCCAGCAACCTCCTCTCCAAGGAGGCCTCAACCGAGGCCTAGGCCCAGGGGAAAGGCACCAGCGGGGATGAGCCAGTGGAGGCGCAAGGGCATGTCTGGACCCAGTCCCCGCAGCCTGCCCCTTGGTGGGGCAGTACCCCCGGAGGCCAGGAAGGTCTGGGCAAGGCTGCCAGGGGCAGGGACACTGCTGGGTCCTGCCCCTGGCCTGTGGGGCGTCTGAGCACAACCGGCACTCTCCCGCTGGAAGACCTGCCCGGCTGCCTCCAAAGGCCGGTTAACAAGCGCTCCCGCCCACTGTTCCCAGCAGGCGTGCACAATGCTCCCAAGCCCGGGAGAAAAGCGCTTCGGGGTGGTGCTCTCTCCGGGCCCTTGCCCCTGAGCCTGGGGGCAAGGCAGGGTGTCCACACTCCCAGGCCAAGGCAGAACCACATGCACACGTCTGATCTGCCCCCTGCACCGGCAGAGAGCTCGGGGGAGCCAGAGTCTGTCAGGCAGCTGCTGGGCTGGCCGCCTGTGTGGGAAGGGGCAAAGCCGACCTAGGGGCAAGTTGGGCCTCTTGCTCTCCCTGCTGCCCTGAGGCTGCTGGGCCAAAGAGGTCTTGGGCATCCAGCCCCTTGCTTGTCCCTTCCCTCTGACGAGGCCCTCTGAGCTCCAGCACCTTGCAGTGTGGAGACAGCACCTGCCAGCAATCTCCTCTCCAAGGAGGCCTCAACCGAGGCCTAGGCCCAGGGAAAAGGCACCAGCGGGGTTGAGCCAGGGGAGGCGCCCGGGCATGTCTGGACCCTGTCCCCGCAGCCTGCCCCTTGGTGGGGCAGTACCCCCGGAGGCCAGGAAGGTCTGGGCAAGGCTGGCCAGGGGCAGGGGCCCTGCTGGGTCCTGCCCCTGGCCTGTGGGGCCTCTGAGCACAACCGGCCCTTGCCCACTGGAAGACCTCCCCGGCCGCCTCCAAAGGCCGGTTTGCAAGCCCTCCCGCCCACTGTTCCCGCCAGGCGCGCACAATGCTCCCAAGCCCGGGAGAAAAGCGCTTCGGGGTGGTGGTCTCTCCGGGCCCCTGCCCCTGAGCCTGGGGGCCAGGCAGGGGATACACAGTCCCAGGCCAAGGCAGAACCACATGCACACGTCTGTTCCTGCCCCCTCCACCGGCAGAGAGCTGGGGGGAGCCAGAGTCTGTCAGGCAGCTGCTGGGCTGGCCGCCTGTGTGGGAAGGGGCAGAGCCGACCTAGGGGCAAGTTGGGCCTCTTGCTCTCCCTGCTGCCCTGAGGCTGCTGGGCCAAAGAGGTCTTGGGCATCCAGCCCCTTGCTGGTCCCTTCCCTCTGACGAGGCCCTCTGAGCTCCAGCACCTTGCAGTGTGGAGACAGCCCCTGCCAGCAACCTCCTCTCCAAGGAGGCCTCAACCGAGGCCTAGGCCCAGGGGAAAGGCACCAGCGGGGATGAGCCAGTGGAGGCGCACGGGCATGTCTGGACCCAGTCCCCGCAGCCTGCCCCTTGGTTGGGCAGTACCCCCGGAGGCCAGGAAGGTCTGGGCAAGGCTGGCCAGGGGCAGGGGCCCTGCTGGGTCCTGCCCCTGGGCTGTGGGGCCTCTGAGCACAACCGGCCCTCTCCCACTGGAAGACCTCCCCGGCTGCCTCCAAAGGCCGGTTTGCAAGCACTCCCGCCCGCTGTTCCCGCCAGGCACGCACAATGCTCCCAAGCCCGGGAGAAAAGCGCTTCGGGGTGTTGCCCTCTCCGGACCCTTGCCCCTGAGCCTGGGGTCCAGGCAGTGGGTCCACACTCCCAGACCAAGGCAGAACCACATGCACTCGTCTGTTCCTGACCCCTGCACCGACAGAGAGCTCGGGGGAGCCAGAGTCTGTCAGGCAGCTGCTGGGTTGGCTGCCTGTGTGGGAAGGGGCAGAGCCGACCTAGGGGCAAGTTGGGCCTCTTCCTCTCCCTGCTGCCCTGAGGCTGCTGGGCCAAAGACGTCTTGGGCATCCAGCCCCTTACTGGTCCCTTCCCTCTGACGAGGCCCTCTGAGCTCCAGCACCTTGCAGTGTGGAGACAGCCCCTGCCAGCAACCTCCTCTCCAAGGAGGCCTCAACCGAGGCCTAGGCCCAGGGGAAAGGCACCAGCGGGGATGAGCCAGTGGAGGCGCAAGGGCATGTCTGGACCCAGTCCCCGCAGCCTGCCCCTTGGTGGGGCAGTACCCCCGGAGGCCAGGAAGGTCTGGGCAAGGCTGCGAGGGGCAGGGGCCCTGCTGGGTCGTGCCCCTGGCCTGTGGGGCGTCTGAGCACAACCGGCACTCTCCCGCTGGAAGACCTCCCCGTCTGCCTCCAAAGGCCGGTTTGCAAGCACTCCCGCCCGCTGTTCCCGCCAGGCAGGCACAATGCTCCCAAGCCCGGGAGAAAAGCGCTTCGGGGTGGTGCTCTCCTCGGGCCCTTGCCCCTGAGCCTGGGGGCCAGGCAGTTGGAACACACTCCCAGGCCAAGGCAGAACGACATGCACACGTCTGTTCCTGCCCCCTACACCGGCAGAGAGCTCGGGGGAGCCAGAGACTGCCAGGCTGCTGCTGGGCTGGCTGCCTGTGTGGGACGGGGCAGAGCCGACCTAGGGGCAAGTTGGGCCTCTTGCTCTCCCTGCTGCCCTGAGGCTGCTGGGTCAAAGAGGTCTTGGGCATCCAGCCCTTTGCTGGTCCCTTCCCTCTGACGAGGCCCTCTGAGCTCCAGCACCTTGCAGTGTGGAGACAGCCCCTGCCAGCAACCTCCTCTCCAAAGAGGCCTCAACCGAGGCCTACGCCCAGGGGAAAAGCACCAGCGGGGATGATCCTGGGGAGGCGCACGGACATGTCTGGACCCAGTCCCCGCAGCCTGCCCCTTGGTGGGGCAGTACCCCCGGAGGCCAGGAAGATCTGGGCAAGGCTGGCCAGGGGCAGGGGACCTGCTGGGTCCTGCCCCTGGCCTGTGAGGCCTCTGAGCACAACCGGCCCTCTCCCACTGGAAGACCTCCCCAGCTGCCTCCAAAGTCCTGTTTGCAAACACTCCCGCCCACTGTTCACGCCAGGCTCGCACAATGCTCCCAAGCCCGGGAGAAAAGCGCTTCGGGGTGGTGCTCTCTCCGGGCCATTGCCCCTGAGCCTGGGGGCCAGGCAGTGGGTCCACACTCCCAGACCAAGGCAGAACCACATGCACACGTCTGTTCCTGACCCCTGCACCGGCAGAGAGCTCGGGGGAGCCAGAGTCTGTCAGGCAGCTGCTGGGCTGGCCGCCTGTGTGGGAAGGGGCAGAGCCGACCTAGGGGCAAGTTGGGCCTCTTGCTCTCCCTGCTGCCCTGAGGCTGCTGGGCCAAAGAGGTCTTGGGCATCCAGCCCCTTGCTGGTCCCTTCCCTCTGACGAGGCCCTCTGAGCTCCAGCACCTTGCAGTGTGGAGACAGCCCCTGCCAGCAACCTCCTCTCCAATGAGGCCTCAACCGAGGCCTAGGCCCAGGGGAAAGGCACCAGCGGGGATGAGCCTGGGGAGGCGCCCGGGCATGTCTGGACCCAGTCCCCGCAGCCTGCCCCTTGGTGGGGCAGTACCCCCGGAGGCCAGGAAGGTCTGTGCAAGGCTGCCAGGGGCAGGGACAGCGCTGGGTCCTGCCCCTGGCCTGTGGGACGTCTGAGCACAACCGGCACTCTCCCGCTGGAAGACCTCCCCGTCTGCCTCCAAAGGCCGGTTTGCAAGCACTCCCGCCCGCTGTTCCCGCCAGGCACGCACAATGCTCCCAAGCCCGGGAGAAAAGCGCTTCGGGGTGGTGCTCTCTCCGGGCCCTTGCCCCTAAGCCTGCGGGCCAGGCAGGGGGAACACACTCCCAGGCCAAGACAGAACGACATGAACACGTCTGTTCCTGCCCCCTACACCGGCAGAGAGCTCGGGGGAGCCAGAGTCTCTCAGGCAGGTGCTGGGCTGGCCGCCTGTGTGGGAAGGGGCAGAGCCGACCTAGGGGCAAGTTGGGCCTCTTGCTCTCCCTGCTGCCCTGAGGCTGCTGGGCCAAAGACGTCTTGGGCATCCAGCCCTTTGCTGGTCCCTTCCCTCTGACGAGGCCCTCTGAGCACCAGCACCTTGCAGTGTGGAGACAGCACCTGCCAGCAATCTCCTCTCCAAGGAGGCCTCAACCGAGGCCTAGGCCCAGGGGAAAGGCACCAGCGGGGATGAGCCTGGGGAGGCGCCCGGGCATGTCTGGACCCAGTCCCCGCAGCCTGCCCCTTGGTGGGGCAGTACCACTGGAGGCCAGGAAGGTCTGGGCAAGGCTGACCAGGGGCAGGGGACCTGCTGGGTCCTGCCCCTGGCCTGTGGGGCCTCTGAGCACAACCGGCCCTCTCCCACTGGAAGACCTCCCCGGCTGCCTCCAAAGTCCTGTTTGCCAACACTCCCACCCGCTGTTCACGCCAGACTTGCACAATGCTCCCAAGCCCGGGAGAAAAGCGCTTCGGGGTGGTGCTCTCTCCGGGCCCTTGCCCCTGAGCCTGGGGGCAAGGCATGGGGAACACACTCCCAGGCCAAGGCAGAACCACATGCCCACGTCTGTTCCTGTCCCCTGCACCGGCAGAAAGCTTGGGGGAGCCAGAGTCTGTCAGGCAGCTGCTGGGTTGGCCGCCTGTGTGGGAAGGGGCAGAGCCGCCCTAGGGGCAAGTTGGGCCTCTTGCTCTCCCTGCTGCCCTGAGGCTGCTGGGCCAAAGACGTCTTGGGCATCCAGCCCCTTACTGGTCCCTTCCCTCTGACGAGGCCCTCTGAGCTCCAGCACCTTGCAGTGTGGAGACAGCCCCTGCCAGCAACCTCCTCTCCAAGGAGGCCTCAACCGAGGCCTAGGCCCAGGGGAAAGGCACCAGCGGGGATGAGCCAGGGGAGGCGCCCGAGCATGTCTGGACCCAGTCCCCGCAGCCTGCCCCTTGGTGGGGCAGTACCCCCGGAGGCCAGGAAGGTCTGGGTAAGACTGGCCAGGGGCAGGGGCCCTGCTGGGTCCTGCCCCTGGCCTGTGGGGCCTCTGAGCACAACCGGCCCTCTCCCACTGGAAGACCTCCCCGGCTGCCTCCAAAGGCCGGTTTGCAAGCGCTCCCGGCCACTGTTACCAGCAGGCGGGCACAATGCTCCTAAGCCCGGAAGAAAAGCGCTTCAGGGTGGTGCTCTCTCTGGGCCCTTGCCCCTGAGCCTGGGGGCAAGGCAGGGTGTCCACACTCCCAGACCAAGGCAGAACCACATGCACACGTCTGACCTGCCCCCTGCACCGGCAGAGAGCTCGGGGGAGCCAGAGTCTGTCAGGCAGCTGCTGGGCTGGCCGCCTGTGTGGGAAGTGGCAGAGCCGACCTAGGGGCAAGTTGGGCCTCTTGCTCTCCCTGCTGCCCTGAGGCTGCTGGGCCAAAGAGGTCTTGGGCATCCAGCCCCTTGCTGGTCCCTTCCCTCTGACGAGGCCCTCTGAGCTCCAGCACCTTGCAGTGTGGAGACAGCCCCTGCCAGCAACCTCCTCTCCAAGGAGGCCTCAACCGAGGCCTAGGCCCAGGGGAAAGGCACCAGCGGGGATGAGCCTGGGGAGGCGCCCGGGCATGTCTGGACCCAGTCCCCGCAGCCTGCCCCTTGGTGGGGCAGTACCCCCGGAGGCCAGGAAGGTCTGGGCAAGGCTGGCCAGGGGCAGGGGCCCTGCTGGGTCCTGCCCCTGGCCTGTGGGGCCTCTGAGCACAACCGGCCCTCTAACACTGGAAGAACTCCCCGGCTGCCTCCAAAGGCCAGTTTGCCAACACTCCCGCCCGCTGTTCCCGCCAGGCACGCACAATGCTCCCAAGCCCGGGAGAAAAGCGCTTCGGGGTGGTGCTCTCCTCGGGCCCTTGCCCCTGAGCCTGGGGGCCAGGCAGTTGGTCCACACTCCCAGACCAAGGCAGAACCACATGCACACGTCTGTTCCTGACCCCTGCACCGGCAGAGAGCTCGGGGGAGCCAGAATCTGTCAGGCAGCTGCTGGGCTGGCCGCCTGTGTGGGAAGGGGCAGAGCCGACCTAGGGGCAAGTTGGGCCTCTTCCTCTCCCTGCTGCCCTGAGGCTGCTGGGCCAAAGTGGTCTTGGGCATCCAGCCACTTGCTGGTCCCTTCCCTCTGACGAGGCCCTCTGAGCTCCAGCACCTTGCAGTGTGGAGACAGCCCCTGCCAGCAACCTCCTCTCCAATGAGGCCTCAACCGAGGCCTAGGCCCAGGGGAAAGGCACCAGCGGGGATGAGCCTGGGGAGGCGCCCGGGCATGTCTGGACCCAGTCCCCGCAGCCTGCCCCTTGGTGGGGCAGTACCCCCGGAGGCCAGGAAGATCTGGGCAAGGCTGGCCAGGGGCAGGGGACCTGCTGGGTCCTCCCCATGGCCTGTGGGGCCTCTGAGCACAACCGGCCCTCTCCCACTGGAAGACCTCCCCGGCTGCCTCCAAAGGCCAGTTTGCCAACACTCCTGCCCGCTCTTACCGCCAGGCACGCACAATGCTCCCAAGCCCGGGAGAAAAGCGCTTCGGGGTGGTAGTCTCTCCGGGCCCTTGCCCCTGAGCCTGGGGGCCAGGCAGGGGATCCACAGTCCCAGGCCAAGGCACAACAACATGCACACGTCTGTTCCTGCCCCCTCCACCGGCAGAGAGCTGGGGGGAGCCAGAGTCTGTCAGGCAGCTGCTGGGCTGGCCGCCTGTGTGGGAAGGGGCAGAGCCGACCTAGGGGCAAGTTGGGCCTCTTGCTCTCCCTGCTGCCCTGAGGCTGCTGGGCCAAAGAGGTCTTGGGCATCCAGCCCCTTGCTGGTCCCTTCCCTCTGACGAGGCCCTCTGAGCTCCAGCACCTTGCAGTGTGGAGACAGCCCCTGCCAGCAACCTCCTCTCCAAGGAGGCATCAACCGAGGCCTATGCCCAGGGGAAAGGCACCAGCGGGGATGAGCCTGGGGAGGTGCCCAGGCATGTCTGGACCCAGTCCCCGCAGCCTGCCCCTTGGTGGGGCAGTACCCCCGGAGGCCAGGAAGGTCTGGGCAAGGCTGGCCAGGGGCAGGGGCCCTGCTGGGTCCTGCCCCAGGCCTGTGGGGCCTCTGAGCACAACCGGCCCTCTCCCACTGGAAGAACTCCCCGGCTGACTCCAAGGGCCAGTTTGCCAACACTCCCGCCCGCTGTTCCCGCCAGGCACGCACAATGCTCCCAAGCCCGGGAGAAAAGCACTTCGGGGTGGTGCTCTCCTCGGGCCCTTGCCCCTGAGCCTGGGGGCCAGGCAGTTGGTCCACACTCCCAGACCAAGGCAGAACCACATGCACACGTCTGTTCCTGACCCCTGCACCGGCAGAGAGCTCGGGAGAGCCAGAGACTGTCAGGCAAATGCTGGGCTGGCCGCCTGTGTGGGAAGGGGCAGAGCCGACCTAGGGGCAAGTTGGGCCTCTTGCTCTCCCTGCTGCCCTGAGGCTGCTGGGCCAAAGAGGTCTTGGGCATCCAGCCCCTTGCTGGTCCCTTCCCTCTGACGAGGCCCTCTGAGCTCTAGCACCTTGCAGTGTGGAGACAGCCCCTGCCAGCAACATCCTCTCCAAGGAGGCCTCAACCGAGGCCTAGGCCCAGGGGAAAGGCACCAGCGGGGATGAGCCTGGGGAGGCGCCCGGGCATGTCTGGACCCAGTCCCCGCAGCCTGCCCCTTGGTGGGGCAGTACCCCCGGAGGCCAGGAAGATCTGGGCAAGGCTGGCCAGGGGCAGGGGCCCTGCTGGGTCCTCCCCATGGCCTGTGGGGCCTCTGAGCACAACCGGCCCTCTCCCACTGGAAGACCTCCCCGGCTGCCTCCAAAGGCCAGTTTGCCAACACTCCTGCCCGCTCTTCCCGCCAGGCACGCACAATGCTCCCAAGCCCGGGAGAAAAGCGCTTCGGGGTGGTGCTCTCTCCGGGCCCTTGCCCCTGAGCCTGTGGGCAAGGCAGGGGGAACACACTCCCAGACCAAGGCAGAAACACATGCACACGTCTGTTCCTGTCCCCTGCACCAGCAGAGAGCTCGGGGGAGCCAGAGTCTCTCAGGCAGGTGCTGGGCTGGTCGCCTGTGTGGGAAGGGGCAGAGCCAACCTAGGGGCAAGTTGGGCCTCTTGCTCTCCCTGCTGCCCTGAGGCTGCAGGGCCAAAGACGTCTTGGGCATCCAGCCCCTTACTGGTCCCTTCCCTCTGTCGAGGCCCTCTGAGCTCCAGCACCTTGCAGTGTGGAGACAGCCCCTGCCAGCCATCTCCTCTCCAAGGAGGCCTCAACCGAGGCCTAGGCCCAGGGGAAAGGCACCAGCGGGGTTGAGCCTGGGGAGGCGCTCGGGCATGTCTGGACCCTGTCCCCGCAGCCTGCCCCTTGGTGGGGCAGTACCCCCGGAGGCCAGGAAGGTCTGGGCAAGGCTGGCCAGGGGCAGGGGCCCTGCTGGGTCCTGCCCCTGGCCTGTGGGGCCTCTGAGCACAACCGGCCCTTGCCCACTGGAAGACCTGCCCGGCTGCCTCCAAAGGCCGGTTTGCAAGCACTCCCGCCCACTGTTCCCGCCAGGCGCGCACAATGCTCCCAAGCCCGGGAGAAAAGCGCTTCGGGGTGGTGGTCTCTCCGGGCCCCTGCCCCTGAGCCTGGGGGCCAGGCAGGGGATCCACAGTCCCAGGCCAAGGCAGAACCACATGCACACGTCTGTTCCTGCCCCCTCCACCGGCAGAGAGCTGGGGGGAGCCAGAGTCTGTCAGGCAGCTGCTGGGCTGGCCGCCTGTGTGGGAAGGGGCAGAGCCGACCTAGGGGCAAGTTGGGCCTCTTGCTCTCCCTGCTGCCCTGAGGCTGCTGGGCCAAAGAGGTCTTGGGCATCCAGCCCCTTGCTGGTCCCTTCCCTCTGACGAGGCCCTCTGAGCTCCAGCACCTTGCAGTGTGGAGACAGCCCCTGCCAGCAACCTCTTCTCCAAGGAGGCCTCAACCGAGGCCTAGGCCCAGGGGAAAGGCACCAGCGGGGATGAGCCAGTGGAGGCGCACGGGCATGTCTGGACCCAGTCCCCGCAGCCTGCCCCTTGGTGGGGCAGTACCCCCGGAGGCCAGGAAGGTCTGGGCAAGGCTGGCCAGGGGCAGGGGCCCTGCTGGGTCCTGCCCCTGGCCTGTGGGGCCTCTGAGCACAACCGGCCCTCTCCCACTGGAAGACCTCCCCGGCTGCCTCCAAAGGCCGGTTTGCCAACACTCCCGCCCGCTGTTCCCGCCAGGCACGCACAATGCTCCCAAGCCCGGGAGAAAAGCGCTTCAGGGTGTTGCCCTCTCCGGGCCCTTGCCCCTGAGCCTGGGGTCCAGGCAGTGGGTCCACACTCCCAGACCAAGGCAGAACCACATGCACACGTCTGTTCCTGACCCCTGCACCGGCAGAGAGCTCGGGGGAGCCAGAGTCTGTCAGGCAGCTGCTGGGTTGGCTGCCTGTGTGGGAAGGGGCAGAGCCGACCTAGGGGCAAGTTGGGCCTCTTCCTCTCCCTGCTGCCCTGAGGCTGCTGGGCCTAAGACGTCTTGGGCATCCAGCCCCTTACTGGTCCCTTCCCTCTGACGAGGCCCTCTGAGCTCCAGCACCTTGCAGTGTGGAGACAGCCCCTGCCAGCAACCTCTCCAAGGAGGCCTCAACCGAGGCCTAGGCCCAGGGGAAAGGCACCAGCGGGGATGAGCCAGTGGAGGCGCAAGGGCATGTCTGGACCCAGTCCCCGCAGCCTGCCCCTTGGTGGGGCAGTACCCCCGGAGGCCAGGAATGTCTGGGCAAGGCTGCGAGGGGCAGGGGCCCTGCTGGGTCGTGCCCCTGGCCTGTGGGGCGTCTGAGCACAACCGGCACTCTCCCGCTGGAAGACCTCCCCGTCTGCCTCCAAAGGCCGGTTTGCAAGCACTCCCGCCCGCTGTTCCCGCCAGGCAGGCACAATGCTCCCAAGCCCGGGAGAAAAGCGTTTCGGGGTGGTGCTCTCCTCGGGCCCTTGCCCCGGAACCTGGGGGCCAGGCAGTTGGAACACACTCCCAGGCCAAGGCAGAACGACATGCACACGTCTGTTCCTGCCCCCTACACCGGCAGAGAGCTCGGGGGAGCCAGAGACTGCCAGGCTGCTGCTGGGCTGGCTGCCTGTGTGGGACGGGGCAGAGCCGACCTAGGGGCAAGTTGGGCCTCTTGCTCTCCCTGCTGCCCTGAGGCTGCTGGGTCAAAGAGGTCTTGGGCATCCAGCCCTTTGCTGGTCCCTTCCCTCTGACGAGGCCCTCTGAGCTCCAGCACCTTGCAGTGTGGAGACAGCCCCTGCCAGCAACCTCCTCTCCAAAGAGGCCTCAACCGAGGCCTACGCCCAGGGGAAAAGCACCAGCGGGGATGATCCTGGGGAGGCGCACGGACATGTCTGGACCCAGTCCCCGCAGCCTGCCCCTTGGTGGGGCAGTACCCCCGGAGGCCAGGAAGGTCTGGGCAAGGCTGGCCAGGGGCAGGGGACCTGCTGGGTCCTGCCCCTGGCCTGTGAGGCCTCTGAGCACAACCGGCCCTCTCCCACTGGAAGACCTCCCCAGCTGCCTCCAAAGTCCTGTTTGCAAACACTCCCGCCCGCTGTTCACGCCAGGCTCGCACAATGCTCCCAAGCCCGGGAGAAAAGCGCTTCGGGGTGGTGCTCTCTCCGGGCCCTTACCCCTGGGCCTGGGGGCAAGGCATGGGGAACACACTCCCAGGCCAAGGCAGAACCACATGCCCACGTCTGTTCCTGTCCCCTGCACCGGCAGAGAGCTTGGGGGAGCCAGAGTCTGTCAGGCAGCTGCTGGGTTGGCCGCCTGTGTGGGAAGGGGCAGAGCCGCCCTAGGGGCAAGTTGGGCCTCTTGCTCTCCCTGCTGCCCTGAGGCTGCTGGGCCAAAGACGTCTTGGGCATCCAGCCCCTTACTGGTCCCTTCCCTCTGACGAGGCCCTCTGAGCTCCAGCACCTTGCAGTGTGGAGACAGCCCCTGCCAGCAACCTCCTCTCCAAGGAGGCCTCAACCGAGGCCTAGGCCCAGGGGAAAGGCACCAGCGGGGATGAGCCTGGGGAGGCGCCCGGGGATGTCTGGACCCAGTCCCCGCAGCCTGCCCCTTGGTGGGGCAGTTCCCCCGGAGGCCAGGAAGGTCTGGGCAAGGCTGGCCAGGGTCAGGGGCCCTGCTGGGTCCTGCCCCTGGCCTGTGGGGCCTCTGAGCACAACCGGCCCTCTCCCACTGGAAGACCTCCCCGGCTGCCTCCAAAGTCCTGTTTGCAAGCACTCCCGCCCACTGTTCCCGCCAGGCGCGCACAATGCTCCCAAGCCCGGGAGAAAAGCGCTTCGGGGTGGTGGTCTCTCCGGGCCCTTGCCCCTGAGCCTGGGCGCCAGGCAGGGGATCCACAGTCCCAGGCCAAGGCACAACAACATGCACACGTCTGTTCCTGACCCCTCCACCGGCAGAGAGCTGGGGGGAGCCAGAGTCTGTCAGGCAGCTGCTGGGCTGGCCGCCTGTGTGGGAAGGGGCAGAGCCGACCTAGGGGCAAGTTGGGCCTCTTGCTCTCCCTGCTGCCCTGAGGCTGCTGGGCCAAAGAGGTCTTGGGCATCCAGCCCCTTGCTGGTCCCTTCCCTCTGACGAGGCCCTCTGAGCTCCAGCACCTTGCAGTGTGGAGACAGCCCCTGCCAGCAACCTCCTCTCCAAGGAGGCCTCAACCGAGGCCTAGGCACAGGGGAAAGGCACCAGCGGGGATGAGCCAGTGGAGGCGCACGGGCATATCAGGACCCAGTCCCTGCAGCCTGCCCCTTGGTGGGGCAGTACCCCCGGAGGCCAGGAAGGTCTGGGCAAGGCTGGCCACGGGCAGGGGCCCTGCTGGGTCCTGCCCCTGGCCTGTGGGGCCTCTGAGCACAACCGGCCCTCTCTCACTGGAAGACCTCCCCGGCTGCCTCCAAAGGCGGGTTTCCCAACACTCCCGCCCGCTGTTCCCGCCAGGCACGCACAACGCTCCCAAGGCCAGGAGAAAAGCGCTTCGGGGTGTTGCTCTCTCCGGGCCCTTGCCCCTGAGCCTGGGGTCCAGGCAGTGGGTCCACACTCCCAGACCAAGGCAGAACCACATGCACACGTCTGTTCCTGACCCCTGCACCGGCAGAGAGCTCGGGGGAGCCAGAGTCTGTCAGGCAGCTGCTGGGTTGGCTGCCTGTGTGGGAAGGGGCAGAGCCGACCTAGGGGCAAGTTGGGCCTCTTGCTCTCCCTGCTGCCCTGAGGCTGCTGGGCCAAAGAGGTCTTGGGCATCCAGCCCCTTGCTGGTCCCTTCCCGCTGACGAGGCCCTCTGAGCTCCAGCACCTTGCAGTGTGGAGAGAGCCCCTGCCAGCAACCTCCTCTCCAAGGAGGCCTCAACCGAGGCCTAGGCCCAGGGGAAAGGCACCACTGGGGATGAGCCTGGGGAGGCGCCCGGGCATCTCTGGACCCAGGCCCCGCAGCCTGCCCCTTAGTGGGGCAGTACCCCCGGAGGCCAGGAAGGTCTGGGCAAGGCTGGCCAGGGGCAGGGGCCCTGCTGCGTCCTGCCCCTGGCCTGTGGGGCCTCTGAGCACAACCGGCCCTCTCCCACTGGAAGACCTCCCCGGCTGCCTCCAAGGCCGGTTTGCAAGCGCTCCCGCCCACTGTTCCCAGCAGGTGTGCACAATGCTCCCAAGCCCGGGAGAAAAGCGCTTCAGGGTGGTGCTCTCTCCGGGCCCTTGCCCCTGAGCCTGGGGGCAAGGCAGGGTGTCCACACTCCCAGGACAAGGCAGAACCACATGCACACGTCTGATCTGCCCCCTGCACCGGCAGAGAGCTCGGGGGAGCCAGAGTCTGTCAGGCAGCTGCTGGGCTGGCCGCCTGTGTGGGAAGGGGCAGAGCCGACCTAGGGGCAAGTTGGGCCTCTTGCTCTCCCTGCTGCCCTGAGGCTGCTGGGCCAAAGAGGTCTTGGGCATCCAGCCCCTTGCTGGTCCCTTCCCTCTGACGAGGCCCTCTGAGCTCCAGCACCTTGCAGTGTGGAGACAGCCCCTGCCAGCAACCTCCTCTCCAAGGAGGCCTCAACCGAGGCCTAGGCCCAGGGGAAAGGCACCACCGGGGATGAGCCTGGGGAGGCGCCCGGGCATGTCTGGACCCAGTCCCCGCAGCCTGCCCCTTGGTGGGGCAGTACCCCCGGAGGCCAGGAAGGTCTGGGCAAGGCTGCCAGGGGCAGGGACACTGCTGGGTCCTGCCCCTGGCCTGTGGGGCGTCTGAGCACAACCGGCACTCTCCCGCTGGAAGACCTCCCCGTCTGCCTCGAAAGGCCGGTTTGCAAGCACTCCCGCCCGCTGTTCCCGCCAGGCACGCACAATGCTCCCAAGCCCGGGAGAAAAGCGCTTCGGGGTGGTGCTCTCTCCGGGCCCTTGCCCCTGAGCCTGGGGGCAAGGCATGGGGAACACACTCCCAGGCCAAGGCAGAACCACATGCCCACGTCTGTTCCTGTCCCCTGCACCGGCAGAGAGCTTGGGGGAGCCAGAGTCTGTCAGGCAGCTGCTGGGTTGGCCGCCTGTGTGGGAAGGGGCAGAGCCGCCCTAGGGGCAAGTTGGGCCTCTTGCTCTCCCTGCTGCCCTGAGGCTGCTGGGCCAAAGACGTCTTGGGCATCCAGCCCCTTACTCGTCCCTTCCCTCTGACGAGGCCCTCTGAGCTCCAGCACCTTGCAGTGTGGAGACAGCCCCTGCCAGCAACCTCCTCTCCAAGGAGGCCTCAACCGAGGCCTAGGACCAGGGGAAAGGCACCAGCGGGGATGAGCCAGGGGAGGCGCCCGAGCATGTCTGGACCCAGTCCCCGCAGCCTGCCCCTTGGTGGGGCAGTACCCCCGGAGGCCAGGAAGGTCTGGGTAAGACTGGCCAGGGGCAGGGGCCCTGCTGGGTCCTGCCCCTGGCCTGTGGGGCCTCTGAGCACAACCGGCCCTCTCCCACTGGAAGACCTCCCCGGCTGCCTCCAAAGGCCGGTTTGCAAGCGCTCCCGGCCACTGTTACCAGCAGGCGGGCACAATGCTCCTAAGCCCGGAAGAAAAGCGCTTCAGGGTGGTGCTCTCTCTGGGCCCTTGCCCCTGAGCCTGGGGGCAAGGCAGGGTGTCCACACTCCCAGGCCAAGGCAGAACCACATGCACACGTCTGACCTGCCCCCTGCACCGGCAGAGAGCTCGGGGGAGCCAGAGTCTGTCAGGCAGCTGCTGGGCTGGCCGCCTGTGTGGGAAGTGGCAGAGCCGACCTAGGGGCAAGTTGGGCCTCTTGCTCTCCCTGCTGCCCTGAGGCTGCTGGGCCAAAGAGGTCTTGGGCATCCAGCCCCTTGCTGGTCCCTTCCCTCTGACGAGGCCCTCTGAGCTCCAGCACCTTGCAGTGTGGAGACAGCCCCTGCCAGCAACCTCCTCTCCAAGGAGGCCTCAACCGAGGCCTAGGCCCAGGGGAAAGGCACCAGCGGGGATGAGCCTGGGGAGGCGCCCGGGCATGTCTGGACCCAGTCCCCGCAGCCTGCCCCTTGGTGGGGCAGTACCCCCGGAGGCCAGGAAGGTCTGGGCAAGGCTGGCCAGGGGCAGGGGCCCTGCTGGGTCCTGCCCCTGGCCTGTGGGGTCTCTGAGCACAACCGGCCCTCTCCCACTGGAAGAACTCCCCGGCTGCCTCCAAAGGCCAGTTTGCCAACACTCCCGCCCGCTGTTCCCGCCAGGCACGCACAATGCTCCCAAGCCCGGGAGAAAAGCGCTTCGGGGTGGTGCTCTCCTCGGGCCCTTGCCCCTGAGCCTGGGGGCCAGGCAGTTGGTCCACACTCCCAGACCAAGGCAGAACCACATGCACACGTCTGTTCCTGACCCCTGCACCGGCAGAGAGCTCGGGGGAGCCAGAATCTGTCAGGCAGCTGCTGGGCTGGCCGCCTGTGTGGGAAGGGGCAGAGCCGACCTAGGGGCAAGTTGGGCCTCTTCCTCTCCCTGCTGCCCTGAGGCTGCTGGGCCAAAGAGGTCTTGGGCATCCAGCCACTTGCTGGTCCCTTCCCTCTGACGAGGCCCTCTGAGCTCCAGCACCTTGCAGTGTGGAGACAGCCCCTGCCAGCAACATCCTCTCCAAGGAGGCCTCAACCGAGGCCTAGGCCCAGGGGAAAGGCACCAGCGGGGATGAGCCTGGGGAGGCGCCCGGGCATGTCTGGACCCAGTCCCCGCAGCCTGCCCCTTGGTGGGGCAGTACCCCCGGAGGCCAGGAAGGTCTGGGCAAGGCTGGCCAGGGGCAGGGGCCCTGCTGGGTCCTCCCCATGGCCTGTGGGGCCTCTGAGCACAACCGGCCCTCTCCCACTGGAAGACCTCCCCGGCTGCCTCCAAAGGCCAGTTTGCCAACACTCCTGCCCGCTCTTCCCGCCAGGCACGCACAATGCTCCCAAGCCCGGGAGAAAAGCGCTTCGGGGTGGTGGTCTCTCCGGGCCCTTGCCCCTGAGCCTGGGGGCCAGGCAGGGGATCCACAGTCCCAGGCCAAGGCACAACAACATGCACACGTCTGTTCCTGCCCCCTCCACCGGCAGAGAGCTGGGGGGAGCCAGAGTCTGTCAGGCAGCTGCTGGGCTGGCCGCCTGTGTGGGAAGGGGCAGAGCCGACCTAGGGGCAAGTTGGGCCTCTTGCTCTCCCTGCTGCCCTGAGGCTGCTGGGCCAAAGAGGTCTTGGGCATCCAGCCCCTTGCTGGTCCCTTCCCTCTGACGAGGCCCTCTGAGCTCCAGCACCTTGCAGTGTGGAGACAGCCCCTGCCAGCAACCTCCTCTCCAAGGAGGCCTCAACCGAGGCCTAGGCACAGGGGAAAGGCACCAGCGGGGATGAGCCAGTGGAGGCGCACGGGCATATCAGGACCCAGTCCCTGCAGCCTGCCCTTGGTGGGGCAGTACCCCCGGAGGCCAGGAAGGTCTGGGCAAGGCTGGCCAGGGGCAGGGTCCCTGCTGGGTCCTGCCCCTGGCCTGTGGGGCCTCTGAGCACAACCGGCCCTCTCCCACTGGAAGACCTCCCCGGCTGCCTCCAAAGGCGGGTTTGCCAACACTCCCGCCCGCTGTTCCTGCCAGGCACGCACAACGCTCCCAAGGCCAGGAGAAAAGCGCTTCGGGGTGTTGCTCTCTCCGGGCCCTTGCCCCTGAGCCTGGGGTCCAGGCAGTGGGTCCACACTCCCAGACCAAGGCAGAACCACATGCACACGTCTGTTCCTGACCCCTGCACCGGCAGAGAGCTCGGGGGAGCCAGAGTCTGTCAGGCAGCTGCTGGGTTGGCTGCCTGTGTGGGAAGGGGCAGAGCCGACCTAGGGGCAAGTTGGGCCTCTTGCTCTCCCTGCTGCCCTGAGGCTTCTGGGCCAAAGAGGTCTTGGGCATCCAGCCCCTTGCTGGTCCCTTCCCGCTGACGAGGCCCTCTGAGCTCCAGCACCTTTCAGTGTGGAGACAGCCCCTGCCAGCAACCTCCTCTCCAAGGAGGCCTCAACCGAGGCCTAGGCCCAGGGGAAAGGCACCACTGGGGATGAGCCTGGGGAGGCGCCCGGGCATGTCTGGACCCAGTCCCCGCAGCCTGCCCCTTGGTGGGGCAGTACCCCCGGAGGCCAGGAAGGTCTGGGCAAGGCTGCCAGGGGCAGGGACACTGCTGGGTCCTGCCCCTGGCCTGTGGGGCGTCTGAGCACAACCGGCACTCTCCCGCTGGAAGACCTCCCCGTCTGCCTCGAAAGGCCGGTTTGCAAGCACTCCCGCCCGCTGTTCCCGCCAGGCACGCACAATGCTCCCAAGCCCGGGAGAAAAGCGCTTCGGGGTGGTGCTCTCTCCGGGCCCTTGCCCCTGAGCCTGGGGGCAAGGCATGTGGAACACACTCCCAGGCCAAGGCAGAACCACATGCCCACGTCTGTTCCTGTCCCCTGCACCGGCAGAGAGCTTGGGGGAGCCAGAGTCTGTCAGGCAGCTGCTGGGTTGGCCGCCTGTTTGGGAAGGGGCAGAGCCGCCCTAGGGGCAAGTTGGGCCTCTTGCTCTCCCTGCTGCCCTGAGGCTGCTGGGCCAAAGACGTCTTGGGCATCCAGCCCCTTACTGGTCCCTTCCCTCTGACGAGGCCCTCTGAGCTCCAGCACCTTGCAGTGTGGAGACAGCCCCTGCCAGCAACCTCCTCTCCAAGGAGGCCTCAACCGAGGCCTAGGCCCAGGGGAAAGGCACCAGCGGGGATGAGCCAGGGGAGGCGCCCGAGCATGTCTGGACCCAGTCCCCGCAGCCTGCCCCTTCGTGGGGCAGTACCCCCGGAGGCCAGGAAGG
This sequence comes from Dama dama, assembly GCF_033118175.1. Classification (NCBI taxonomy): domain Eukaryota; kingdom Metazoa; phylum Chordata; class Mammalia; order Artiodactyla; family Cervidae; genus Dama; species Dama dama. Next base: position 841,534 of record NW_026870973.1, read on the forward strand.
TCTGGGTAAGACTGGCCAGGGGCAGGGGCCCTGCTGGGTCCTGCCCCTGGCCTGTGGGGCCTCTGAGCACAACCGGCCCTCTCCCACTGGAAGACCTCCCCGGCTGCCTCCAAAGGCCGGTTTGCAAGCGCTCCCGGCCACTGTTACCAGCAGGCGGGCACAATGCTCCTAAGCCCGGAAGAAAAGCGCTTCAGGGTGGTGCTCTCTCTGGGCCCTTGCCCCTGAGCCTGGGGGCAAGGCAGGGTGTCCACACTCCCAGGCCAAGGCAGAACCACATGCACACGTCTGACCTGCCCCCTGCACCGGCAGAGAGCTCGGGGGAGCCAGAGTCTGTCAGGCAGCTGCTGGGCTGGCCGCCTGTGTGGGAAGGGGCAGAGCCGACCTAGGGGCAAGTTGGGCCTCTTGCTCTCCCTGCTGCCCTGAGGCTGCTGGGCCATAGAGGTCTTGGGCATCCAGCCCCTTGCTGGTCCCTTCCCTCTGACGAGGCCCTCTGAGCTCCAGCACCTTGCAGTGTGGAGACAGCCCCTGCCAGAAACCTCCTCTCCAAGGAGGCCTCAACCGAGGCCTAGGCCCAGGGGAAAGGCACCAGCGGGGATGAGCCTGGGGAGGCGCCCGGGCATGTCTGGACCCAGTCCCCGCAGCCTGCCCCTTGGTGGGGCAGTACCCCCGGAAGCCAGGAAGGTCTGGGCAAGGCTGGCCAGGGGCAGGGGCCCTGCTGGGTCCTGCCCCTGGCCTGTGGGGTCTCTGAGCACAACCGGCCCTCTCCCACTGGAAGAACTCCCCGGCTGCCTCCAACGGCCAGTTTGCCAACACTCCCGCCCGCTGTTCCCGCCAGGCACGCACAATGCTCCCAAGCCCGGGAGAAAAGCGCTTCGGGGTGGTGCTCTCCTCGGGCCCTTGCCCCTGAGCCTGGGGGCCAGGCAGTTGGTCCACACTCCCAGACCAAGGCAGAACCACATGCACACGTCTGTTCCTGACCCCTGCACTGGCAGAGAGCTCGGGGGAGCCAGAATCTGTCAGGCAGCTGCTGGGCTGGCCGCCTGTGTGGGAAGGGGCAGAGCCGACCTAGGGGCAAGTTGGGCCTCTTCCTCTCCCTGCTGCCCTGAGGCTGCTGGGCCAAAGAGGTCTTGGGCATCCAGCCCCTTGCTGGTCCCTTCCCTCTGACGAGGCCCTCTGAGCTCCAGCACCTTGCAGTGTGGAGACAGCCCCTGCCAGCAACCTCCTCTCCAAGGAGGCATCAACCGAGGCCTATGCCCAGGGGAAAGGCACCAGCGGGGATGAGCCTGGGGAGGTGCCCGGGCATGTCTGGACCCAGTCCCCGCAGCCTGCCCCTTGGTGGGGCAGTACCCCCGGAGGCCAGGAAGGTCTGGGCAAGGCTGGCCAGGGGCAGGGGCCCTGCTGGGTCCTGCCCCTGGCCTGTGGGGCCTCTGAGCACAACCGGCCCTCTCCCACTGGAAGAACTCCCCGGCTGACTCCAAGGGCCAGTTTGCCAACACTCCCGCCCGCTGTTCCCGCCAGGCACGCACAATGCTCCCAAGCCCGGGAGAAAAGCACTTCGGGGTGGTGCTCTCCTCGGGCCCTTGCCCCTGAGCCTGGGGGCCAGGCAGTTGGTCCACACTCCCAGACCAAGGCAGAACCACATGCACACGTCTGTTCCTGACCCCTGCACCGGCAGAGAGCTCGGGGGAGCCAGAGTCTGTCAGGCAGCTGCTGGGCTGGCCGCCTGTGTGGGAAGGGGCAGAGCCGACCTAGGGGCAAGTTGGGCCTCTTGCTCTCCCTGCTGCCCTGAGGCTGCTGGGCCAAAGAGGTCTTGGGCATCCAGCCCCTTGCTGGTCCCTTCCCTCTGACGAGGCCCTCTGAGCTCCAGCACCTTGCAGTGTGGAGACAGCCCCTGCCAGCAACATCCTCTCCAAGGAGGCCTCAACCGAGGCCTAGGCCCAGGGGAAAGGCACCAGCGGGGATGAGCCTGGGGAGGCGCCCGGGCATGTCTGGACCCAGTCCCCGCAGCCTGCCCCTTGGTGGGGCAGTACCCCCGGAGGCCAGGAAGATCTGGGCAAGGCTGGCCAGGGGCAGGGGCCCTGCTGGGTCCTCCCCATGGCCTGTGGGGCCTCTGAGCACAACCGGCCCTCTCCCACTGGAAGACCTCCCCGGCTGCCTCCAAAGGCCAGTTTGCCAACACTCCTGCCCGCTCTTCCCGCCAGGCACGCACAATGCTCCCAAGCCCGGGAGAAAAGCGCTTCGGGGTGGTGCTCTCTCCGGGCCCTTGCCCCTGAGCCTGTGGGCAAGGCAGGGGGAACACACTCCCAGACCAAGGCAGAAACACATGCACACGTCTGTTCCTGTCCCCTGCACCGGCAGAGAGCTCGGGGGAGCCAGAGTCTCTCAGGCAGGTGCTGGGCTGGCCGCCTGTGTGGGAAGGGGCAGAGCCGACCTAGGGGCAAGTTGGGCCTCTTGCTCTCCCTGCTGCCCTGAGGCTGCAGGGCCAAAGACGTCTTGGGCATCCAGCCCCTTACTGGTCCCTTCCCTCTGACGAGGCCCTCTGAGCTCCAGCACCTTGCAGTGTGGAGACAGCCCCTGCCAGCAATCTCCTCTCCAAGGAGGCCTCAACCGAGGCCTAGGCCCAGGGGAAAGGCACCAGCGGGGTTGAGCCAGGGGAGGCGCCCGGGCATGTCTGGACCCTGTCCCCGCAGCCTGCCCCTTGGTGGGGCAGTACCCCCGGAGGCCAGGAAGGTCTGGGCAAGGCTGGCCAGGGGCAGGGGCCCTGCTGGGTCCTGCCCCTGGCCTGTGGGGCCTCTGAGCACAACCGGCCCTCTCCCACTGGAAGACCTCCCCGGCTGCCTCCAAAGTCCTGTTTGCAAGCACTCCCGCCCACTGTTCCCGCCAGGCGCGCACAATGCTCCCAAGCCCGGGAGAAAAGCGCTTCGGGGTGGTGGTCTCTCCGGGCCCTTGCCCCTGAGCCTGGGGGCCAGGCAGGGGATCCACAGTCCCAGGCCAAGGCACAACAACATGCACACGTCTGTTCCTGCCCCCTCCACCGGCAGAGAGCTGGGGGGAGCCAGAGTCTGTCAGGCAGCTGCTGGGCTGGCCGCCTGTGTGGGAAGGGGCAGAGCCGACCTAGGGGCAAGTTGGGCCTCTTGCTCTCCCTGCTGCCCTGAGGCTGCTGGGCCAAAGAGGTCTTGGGCATCCAGCCCCTTGCTGGTCCCTTCCCTCTGACGAGGCCCTCTGAGCTCCAGCACCTTGCAGTGTGGAGACAGCCCCTGCCAGCAACCTCCTCTCCAAGGAGGCCTCAACCGAGGCCTAGGCACAGGGGAAAGGCACCAGCGGGGATGAGCCAGTGGAGGCGCACGGGCATATCAGGACCCAGTCCCTGCAGCCTGCCCCTTGGTGGGGCAGTACCCCCGGAGGCCAGGAAGGTCTGGGCAAGGCTGGCCAGGGGCAGGGTCCCTGCTGGGTCCTGCCCCTGGCCTGTGGGGCCTCTGAGCACAACCGGCCCTCTCCCACTGGAAGACCTCCCCGGCTGCCTCCAAAGGCGGGTTTACCAACACTCCCGCCCGCTGTTCCGCCAGGCACGCACAACGCTCCCAAGGCCAGGAGAAAAGCGCTTCGGGGTGTTGCTCTCTCCGGGCCCTTGCCCCTGAGCCTGGGGTCCAGGCAGTGGGTCCACACTCCCAGACCAAGGCAGAACCACATGCACACGTCTGTTCCTGACCCCTGCACCGGCAGAGAGCTCGGGGGAGCCAGAGTCTGTCAGGCAGCTGCTGGGTTGGCTGCCTGTGTGGGAAGGGGCAGAGCCGACCTAGGGGCAAGTTGGGCCTCTTGCTCTCCCTGCTGCCCTGAGGCTGCTGGGCCAAAGAGGTCTTGGGCATCCAGCCCCTTGCTGGTCCCTTCCCGCTGACGAGGCCCTCTGAGCTCCAGCACCTTGCAGTGTGGAGACAGGCCCTGCCAGCAACCTCCTCTCCAAGGAGGCATCAACCGAGGCCTATGCCCAGGGGAAAGGCACCAGCGGGGATGAGCCTGGGGAGGCGCCCAGGCATGTCTGGACCCAGTTCCCGCAGCCTGCCCCTTGGTGGGGCAGTACCCCCGGAGGCCAGGAAGGTCTGGGAAAGGCTGGCCAGGGGCAGGGGACCTGCTGGGTCCTGCCCCTGGCCTGTGAGGCCTCTGAGCACAACCGGCCCTCTCCCACTGGAAGACCTCCACGGCTGCCTCCAAAGTCCTGTTTGCAAACACTCCCGCCCGCTGTTCACGCCAGGCTCGCACAATGCTCCCAAGCCGGTGAGGAAAGCGCTTCGGGGTGGTGCTCTCTCCGGGCCCTTGCCCCTGAGCCTGGGGGCAAGGCAGGGGGAACACACTCCCAGGCCAAGGCAGAACCTCATGCCCACGTCTGTTCCTGTCCCCTGCACCGGCAGAGAGCTTGGGGGAGCCAGAGTCTGTCAGGCAGCTGCTGGGTTGGCCGCCTGTGTGGGAAGGGGCAGAGCCGCCCTAGGGGCAAGTTGGGCCTCTTGCTCTCCCTGCTGCCCTGAGGCTGCTGGGCCAAAGACGTCTTGGGCATCCAGCCCCTTACTGGTCCCTTCCCTCTGACCAGGCCCTCTGAGCTCCAGCACCTTGCAGTGTGGAGACAGCCCCTGCCAGCAACCTCCTCTCCAAGGAGGCCTCAACCGAGGCCTAGGCCCAGGGGAAAGGCACCAGCGGGGATGAGCCTGGGGAGGCGCCCGGGCATGTCTGGACCCAGGCCCCGCAGCCTGCCCCTTGGTGGGGCAGTACCCCCGGAGGCCAGGAAGGTCTGGGCAAGGCTGGCCAGGGGCAGGGGCCCTGCTGGGTCCTGCCCCTGGCCTGTGGGGCCTCTGAGCACAACCGGCCCTCTCCCACTGGAAGACCTCCCCGGCTGCCTCCAAAGTCCTGTTTGCAAGCACTCCCGCCCACTGTTCCCGCCAGGCGCGCACAATGCTCCCAAGCCCGGGAGAAAAGCGCTTCGGGGTGGTGGTCTCTACGGGCCCTTGCCCCTGAGCCTGGGGGCCAGGCAGGGGATCCACAGTCCCAGGCCAAGGCACAACAACATGCACACGTCTGTTCCTGCCCCCTCCACCGGCAGAGAGCTGGGGGGAGCCAGAGTCTGTCAGGCAGCTGCTGGGCTGGCCGCCTGTGTGGGAAGGGGCAGAGCCGACCTAGGGGCAAGTTGGGCCTCTTGCTCTCCCTGCTGCCCTGAGGCTGCTGGGCCAAAGAGGTCTTGGGCATCCAGCCCCTTGCTGGTCCCTTCCCTCTGACGAGGCCCTCTGAGCTCCAGCACCTTGCAGTGTGGAGACAGCCCCTGCCAGCAACCTCCTCTCCAAGGAGGCCTCAACCGAGGCCTAGGCCCAGGGGAAAGGCACCAGCGGGGATGAGCCTGGGGAGGCGCCCGGGCATGTCTGGACCCAGGCCCCGCAGCCTGCCCCTTGGTGGGGCAGTACCCCCGGAGGCCAGGAAGGTCTGGGCAAGGCTGGCCAGGGGCAGGGGCCCTGCTGCGTCCTGCCCCTGGCCTGTGGGGCCTCTGAGCACAACCGGCCCTCTCCCACTGGAAGACCTCCCCGGCTGCCTCCAAGGCCGGTTTGCAAGCGCTCCCGCCCACTGTTCCCAGCAGGCGTGCACAATGCTCCCAAGCCCGGGAGAAAAGCGCTTCAGGGTGGTGCTCTCTCCGGGCCCTTGCCCCTGAGCCTGGGGGCAAGGCAGGGTGTCCACACTCCCAGGACAAGGCAGAACCACATGCACACGTCTGATCTGCCCCCTGCACCGGCAGAGAGCTCGGGGGAGCCAGAGTCTGTCAGGCAGCTGCTGGGCTGGCCGCCTGTGTGGGAAGGGGCAGAGCCGACCTAGGGGCAAGTTGGGCCTCTTGCTCTCCCTGCTGCCCTGAGGCTGCTGGGCCAAAGAGGTCTTGGGCATCCAGCCCCTTGCTGGTCCCTTCCCTCTGACGAGGCCCTCTGAGCTCCAGCACCTTGCAGTGTGGAGACAGCCCCTGGCAGCAACCTCTTCTCCAAGGAGGCCTCAACCGAGGCCTAGGCCCAGGGGAAAGGCACCAGCGGGGATGAGCCAGTGGAGGCGCACGGGCATGTCTGGACCCAGTCCCCGCAGCCTGCCCCTTGGTGGGGCAGTACCCCCGGAGGCCAGGAAGGTCTGGGCAAGGCTGGCCAGGGGCAGGGGCCCTGCTGGGTCCTGCCCCTGGCCTGTGGGGCCTCTGAGCACAACCGGCCCTCTCCCACTGGAAGACCTCCCCGGCTGCCTCCAAAGGCCGGTTTGCCAACACTCCCGCCCGCTGTTCCCACCAGGCACGCACAATGCTCCCAAGCCCGGGAGAAAAGCGCTTCGGGGTGGTGCTCTCTCCGGGCCCTTGCCCCTGAGCCTGTGGGCAAGGCAGGGGGAACACACTCCCAGACCAAGGCAGAACCACATGCACACGTCTGTTCCTGTCCCCTGCACCGGCAGAGAGCTCGGGGGAGCCAGAGTCTCTCAGGCAGGTGCTGGGCTGGCCGCCTGTGTGGGAAGGGGCAGAGCCGACCTAGGGGCAAGTTGGGACTCTTGCTCTCCCTGCTGCCCTGAGGCTGCAGGGCCAAAGACGTCTTGGGCATCCAGCCCCTTACTGGTCCCTTCCCTCTGACGAGGCCCTCTGAGCTCCAGCACCTTGCAGTGTGGAGACAGCCCCTGCCAGCAATCTCCTCTCCAAGGAGGCCTCAACCGAGGCCTAGGCCCAGGGGAAAGGCACCAGCGGGGTTGAGCCAGGGGAGGCGCCCTGGCATGTCTGGACCCTGTCCCCGCAGCCTGCCCCTTGGTGGGGCAGTACCCCCGGAGGCCAGGAAGGTCTGGGCAAGGCTGGCCAGGGGCAGGGGCCCTGCTGGGTCCTGCCCCTGGCCTGTGGGGCCTCTGAGCACAACCGGCCCTCTCCCACTGGAAGACCTCCCCGGCTGCCTCCAAAGTCCTGTTTGCAAGCACTCCCGCCCACTGTTCCCGCCAGGCGCGCACAATGCTCCCAAGCCCGGGAGAAAAGCGCTTCGGGGTGGTGGTCTCTACGGGCCCTTGCCCCTGAGCCTGGGGGCCAGGCAGGGGATCCACAGTCCCAGGCCAAGGCACAACAACATGCACACGTCTGTTCCTGCCACCTCCACCGGCAGAGAGCTGGGGGGAGCCAGAGTCTGTCAGGCAGCTGCTGGGCTGGCCGCCTGTGTGGGAAGGGGCAGAGCCGACCTAGGGGCAAGTTGGGCCTCTTGCTCTCCCTGCTGCCCTGAGGCTGCTGGGCCAAAGAGGTCTTGGGCATCCATCCCCTTGCTGGTCCCTTCCCTCTGACGAGGCCCTCTGAGCTCCAGCACCTTGCAGTGTGGAGACAGCCCCTGCCAGCAACCTCCTCTCCAAGGAGGCCTCAACCGAGGCCTAGGCCCAGGGGAAAGGCACCAGCGGGGATGAGCCTGGGGAGGCGCCCGGGCATGTCTGGACCCAGTCCCCGCAGCCTGCCCCTTGGTGGGGCAGTACCCCCGGAGGCGAGGAAGGTCTGGGCAAGGCTGCCAGGGGCAGGGACACTGCTGGGTCCTGCCCCTGGCCTGTGGGGCGTCTGAGCACAACCGGCACTCTCCCGCTGGAAGACCTCCCCGTCTGCCTCGAAAGGCCGGTTTGCAAGCACTCCCACCCGCTGTTCCCGCCAGGCACGCACAATGCTCCCAAGCCCGGGAGAAAAGCGCTTCGGGGTGGTGCTCTCTCCGGGCCCTTGCCCCTGAGCCTGGGGGCAAGGCATGGGGAACACACTCCCAGGCCAAGGCAGAACCACATGCCCACGTCTGTTCCTGTCCCCTGCACCGGCAGAGAGCTTGGGGGAGCCAGAGTCTGTCAGGCAGCTGCTGGGTTGGCCGCCTGTGTGGGAAGGGGCAGAGCCGCCCTAGGGGCAAGTTGGGCCTCTTGCTCTCCCTGCTGCCCTGAGGCTGCTGGGCCAAAGAGGTCTTGGGCATCCAGCCCCTTACTGGTCCCTTCCCTCTGACGAGGCCCTCTGAGCTCCAGCACCTTGCAGTGTGGAGACAGCCCCTGCCAGCAACCTCCTCTCCAAGGAGGCCTCAACCGAGGCCTAGGCCCAGGGGAAAGGCACCAGCGGGGATGAGCCAGGGGAGGCGCCCGAGCATGTCTGGACCCAGTCCCCGCAGCCTGCCCCTTGGTGGGGCAGTACCCCCGGAGGCCAGGAAGGTCTGGGTAAGACTGGCCAGGGGCAGGGGCCCTGCTGGGTCCTGCCCCTGGCCTGTGGGGCCTCTGAGCACAACCGGCCCTCTCCCACTGGAAGACCTCCCCGGCTGCCTCCAAAGGCCGGTTTGCAAGCGCTCCCGGCCACTGTTACCAGCAGGCGGGCACAATGCTCCTAAGCCCGGAAGAAAAGCGCTTCAGGGTGGTGCTCTCTCTGGGCCCTTGCCCCTGAGCCTGGGGGCAAGGCAGGGTGTCCACACTCCCAAGCCAAGGCAGAACCACATGCACACGTCTGACCTGCCCCCTGCACCGGCAGAGAGCTCGGGGGAGCCAGAGTCTGTCAGGCAGCTGCTGGGCTGGCCGCCTGTGTGGGAAGTGGCAGAGCCGACCTAGGGGCAAGTTGGGCCTCTTGCTCTCCCTGCTGCCCTGAGGCTGCTGGGCCAAAGAGGTCTTGGGCATCCAGCCCCTTGCTGGTCCCTTCCCTCTGACGAGGCCCTCTGAGCTCCAGCACCTTGCAGTGTGGAGACAGCCCCTGCCAGCAACCTCCTTTCCAAGGAGGCCTCAACCGAGGCCTAGGCCCAGGGGAAAGGCACCAGCGGGGATGAGCCTGGGGAGGCGCCCGGGCATGTCTGGACCCAGTCCCCGCAGCCTGCCCCTTGGTGGGGCAGTACCCCCGGAGGCCAGGAAGGTCTGGGCTAGGCTGGCCAGGGGCAGGGGGCCTGCTGGGTCCTGCCCCTGGCCTGTGGGGCCTCTGAGCACAACCGGCCCTCTCCCACTGGAAGAACTCCCCGGCTGCCTCCAAAGGCCAGTTTGCCAACACTCCCGCCCGCTGTTCCCGCCAGGCACGCACAATGCTCCCAAGCCCGGGAGAAAAGCGCTTCGGGGTGGTGCTCTCTCCGGGCCCTTGCCCCTGAGCCTGGGGGCAAGGCAGGGGGAACACACTCCCAGGCCAAGGCAGAACCACATGCACACGTCTGTTCCTGACCCCTGCACCGGCAGAGAGCTGGGGGGAGCCAGAGTCTGTCAGGCAGCTGCTGGGCTGGCCGCCTGTGTGGGAAGGGGCAGAGCCGACCTAGGGGCAAGTTGGGCCTCTTGCTCTCCCTGCTGCCCTGAGGCTGCTGGGCCAAAGAGGTCTTGGGCATCCAGCCACTTGCTTGTCCCTTCCCTCTGACGAGGCCCTCTGAGCTCCAGCACCTTGCAGTGTGGAGACAGCACCTGCCAGCAATCTCCTCTCCAAGGAGGCCTGAACCGAGGCCTAGGCCCAGGGAAAAGGCACCAGCGGGGTTGAGACAGGGGAGGCGCCCGGGCATGTCTGGACCCTGTCCCCGCAGACTGCCCCTTGGTGGGGCAGTACCCCCGGAGGCCAGGAAGGTCTGGGCAAGGCTGGCCAGGGGCAGGGGCCCTGCTGGGTCCTGCCCCTGGCCTGTGGGGCCTCTGAGCACAACCGGCCCTTGCCCACTGGAAGACCTCCCCGGCTGCCTCTAAAGGCCGGTTTGCAAGCACTCCCGCCCACTGTTCCCGCCAGGCGCGCACAATGCTCCCAAGACCGGGAGAAAAGCGCTTCGGGGTGGTGGTCTCTCCGGGCCCCTGGCCCTGAGCCTGGGGGCCAGGCAGGGGATCCACAGTCCCAGGCCAAGGCAGAACCACATGCACACGTCTGTTCCTGCCCCCTCCACCGGCAGAGAGCTGGGGGGAGCCAGAGTCTGTCAGGCAGCTGCTGGGCTGGCCGCCTGTGTGGGAAGGGGCAGAGCCGACCTAGGGGCAAGTTGGGCCTCTTGCTCTCCCTGCTGCCCTGAGGCTGCTGGGCCAAAGAGGTCTTGGGCATCCAGCCCCTTGCTGGTCCCTTCCCTCTGACGAGGCCCTCTGAGCTCCAGCACCTTGCAGTGTGGAGACAGCCCCTGCCAGCAACCTCTTCTCCAAGGAGGCCTCAACCGAGGCCTAGGCCCAGGGGAAAGGCACCAGCGGGGATGAGCCAGTGGAGGCGCACGGGCATGTCTGGACCCAGTCCCCGCAGCCTGCCCCTTGGTGGGGCAGTACCCCCGGAGGCCAGGAAGGTCTGGGCAAGGCTGGCCAGGGGCAGGGGCCCTGCTGGGTCCTGCCCCTGGCCTGTGGGGCCTCTGAGCACAACCGGCCCTCTCCCACTGGAAGACCTCCCCGGCTGCCTCCAAAGGCCGGTTTGCCAACACTCCCGCCCGCTGTTCCCGCCAGGCACGCACAATGCTCCCAAGCCCGGGAGAAAAGCGCTTCGGGGTGTTGCCCTCTCCGGGCCCTTGCCCCTGAGCCTGGGGTCCAGGCAGTGGGTCCACACTCCCAGACCAAGGCAGAACCACATGCACACGTCTGTTTCTGACCCCTGCACCGGCAGAGAGCTCGGGGGAGCCAGAGTCTGTCAGGCAGCTGCTGGGTTGGCTGCCTGTGTGGGAAGGGGCAGAGCCGACCTAGGGGAAAGTTGGGCCTCTTCCTCTCCCTGCTGCCCTGAGGCTGCTGGGCCAAAGACGTCTTGGGCATCCAGCCCCTTACTGGTCCCTTCCCTCTGACGAGGCCCTCTGAGCTCCAGCACCTTGCAGTGTGGAGACAGCCCCTGCCAGCAACCTCCTCTCCAAGGAGGCCTCAACCGAGGCCTAGGCCCAGGGGAAAGGCACCAGCGGGGATGAGCCAGTGGAGGCGCAAGGGCATGTCTGGACCCAGTCCCCGCAGCCTGCCCCTTGGTGGGGCAGTACCCCCGGAGGCCAGGAAGGTCTGGGCAAGGCTGCGAGGGGCAGGGGCCCTGCTGGCTCGTGCCCCTGGCCTGTGGGGCGTCTGAGCACAACCGGCACTCTCCCGCTGGTAGACCTCCCCGTCTGCCTCCAAAGGCCGGTTTGCAAGCACTCCCGCCCGCTGTTCCCGCCAGGCAGGCACAATGCTCCCAAGCCCGGGAGAAAAGCGCTTCGGGGTGGTGCTCTCCTCGGGCCCTTGCCCCTGAGCCTGGGGGCCAGGGAGTTGGAACACACTCCCAGGCCAAGGCAGAACGACATGCACACGTCTGTTCCTGCCCCCTACACCGGCAGAGAGCTCGGGCGAGCCAGAGACTGCCAGGCTGCTACTGGGCTGGCTGCCTGTGTGGGACGGGGCAGAGCCGACCTAGGGGCAAGTTGGGCCTCTTGCTCTCCCTGCTGCCCTGAGGCTGCTGGGTCAAAGAGGTCTTGGGCATCCAGCCCTTTGCTGGTCCCTTCCCTCTGACGAGGCCCTCTGAGCTCCAGCACCTTGCAGTGTGGAGACAGCCCCTGCCAGCAACCTCCTCTCCAAGGAGGCATCAACCGAGGCCTATGCCCAGGGGAAAGGCACCAGCGGGGATGAGCCTGGGGAGGCGCCCAGGCATGTCTGGACCCAGTCCCCGCAGCCTGCCCCTTGGTGGGGCAGTACCCCCGGAGGCCAGGAAGGTCTGGGCAAGGCTGGCCAGGGGCAGGGGCCCTGCTGGGTCCTGCCCCTGGCCTGTGGGGCCTCTGAGCACAACCGGCCCTCTCCCACTGGAAGAACTCCCCGGCTGACTCCAAAGGCCAGTTTGCCAACACTCCCGCCCGCTGTTCCCGCCAGGCACGCACAATGCTCCCAAGCCCGGGAGAAAAGCACTTCGGGGTGGTGCTCTCCTCGGGCCCTTGCCCCTGAGCCTGGGGGCCAGGCAGTTGGTCCACACTCCCAGACCAAGGCAGAACCACATGCACACGTCTGTTCCTGACCCCTGCACCGGCAGAGAGCTCGGGGGAGCCAGAGTCTGTCAGGCAGCTGCTGGGCTGGCCGCCTGTGTGGGAAGGGGCAGAGCCGACCTAGGGGCAAGTTGGGCCTCTTGCTCTCCCTGCTGCCCTGAGGCTGCTGGGCCAAAGAGGTCTTGGGCATCCAGCCCCTTGCTGGTCCCTTCCCTCTGACGAGGCCCTCTGAGCTCTAGCACCTTGCAGTGTGGAGACAGCCCCTGCCAGCAACATCCTCTCCAAGGAGGCCTCAACCGAGGCCTAGGCCCAGGGGAAAGGCACCAGCGGGGATGAGCCTGGGGAGGCGCCCGGGCATGTCTGGACCCAGTCCCCGCAGCCTGCCCCTTGGTGGGGCAGTACCCCCGGAGGCCAGGAAGATCTGGGCAAGGCTGGCCAGGGGCAGGGGCCCTGCTGGGTCCTCCCCATGGCCTGTGGGGCCTCTGAGCACAACCGGCCCTCTCCCACTGAAAGACCTCCCCGGCTGCCTCCAAAGGCCAGTTTGCCAACACTCCTGCCCGCTCTTCCCGCCAGGCACGCACAATGCTCCCAAGCCCGGGAGAAAAGCGCTTCGGGGTGGTGCTCTCTCCGGGCCCTTGCCCCTGAGCCTGTGGGCAAGGCAGGGGGAACACACTCCCAGACCAAGGCAGAAACACATGCACACGTCTGGTCCTGTCCCCTGCACCGGCAGAGAGCTCGGGGGAGCCAGAGTCTCTCAGGCAGGTGCTGGGCTGGCCGCCTGTGTGGGAAGGGGCAGAGCCGCCCTAGGGGCAAGTTGGGCCTCTTGCTCTCCCTGCTGCCCTGAGGCTGCAGGGCCAAAGACGTCTTGGGCATCCAGCCCCTTACTGGTCCCTTCCCTCTGACGAGGCCCTCTGAGCTCCAGCACCTTGCAGTGTGGAGACAGCCCCTGCCAGCAATCTCCTCTCCAAGGAGGCCTCAACCGAGGCCTAGGCCCAGGGGAAAGGCACCAGCGGGGTTGAGCCAGGGGAGGCGCCCGTGCATGTCTGGACCCTGTCCCCGCAGCCTGCCCCTTGGTGGGGCAGTACCCCCGGAGGCCAGGAAGGTCTGGGCAAGGCTGGCCAGGGGCAGGGGCCCTGCTGGGTCCTGCCCCTGGCCTGTGGGGCCTCTGAGCACAACCGGCCCTCTCCCACTGGAAGACCTCCCCGGCTGCCTCCAAAGGCCGGTTTGCAAGCACTCCCGCCCACTGTTCCCGCCAGGCGCGCACAATGCTCCCAAGCCCGGGAGAAAAGCGCTTCGGGGTGGTGCTCTCTCCCGGCCCTTGGAAGACCTCCCCGGCTGCCTCCAAAGGCCGGTTTGCAAGCACTCAATCCCGCTGTTCCCGCCAGCCGCGCACAATGCTCCCAAGCCCTGGAGAAAAGCGCTTCGGGGTGGTGCTCTCTCCCGGCCCTTGGAAGACCTCCCCGGCTGCCTCCAAAGGCTGGTTTTCAAGAACTCCCTCCCGCTGACCCGCCAGCCGCACACAATGCTCCCAAGCCCGGGAGAAAAGCATTTTGAGGTGGTCTCTCTCCGGGCCCTTGGAAGACTCCCCGGCTGCCTCTAAAGGCCGGTTTGCAAGCACTCATGTCCTCTGTTCCCGACAGCCGCGAACAATGCTCCCAATTCCGTGAGAAAAGTGCTTCGGGATGGTGCTCTCTCCGGGCCCTTGGAAGACCTCCCAAGCTGCCTCCAAAGGCCGGTTTGCAAGCACTCCCGCCCGCTGTTCCCGCCAGCCTCGCACAATGCTCCCAAGCCCGGGAGAAAAGCGCTTCGGGGTGGTGTTCTCTCCGTGCCAATGGAGGACCTCCCTGGCTGCCCCCAAAGGCCGGTTTGCAAGCACTCCCACTCGCTGTTCCCGCCAGCCACGCACAATCCTCCAAAACCCCGGAGAAAAGCGCTTCGGGGTGGTGTTCTCTCCGTGCCCATGGAAGACCTCCCGGGGTGCCCCCAAAGGCCGGTTTGGAAGCACTCCCACTCGCTGTTCCCGCCATCCGCGCATTATGCTCCCAAGCCCGGGAGAAAAGCATTTTGGGGTGGTGCTCACACCGGGCCCTGGAAGACCTCCCCGGCTGCCTCCAAAGGACGGTTTTCAAGCACTCCTGCCTGCTGTTCCCGCCACCCGCGCAGAATGCTCCCAAGCGCGGGAGAAAAGCGCTTCGGGGTGGTGCTCTCTACAGGCCCTTGGAAGACCTCCCCGGCTGCCTCCAAAGGCCGGTTTGCAAGGACTCCTTCCTGCTGTTCCCGCCAGCCACGCACAATGCTCCCAAGCCCGGGAGAAAAGCATTTTGGGGTGGTGCTCACTGCGGGCCCTTGGAAGACCTCCCCGGCTGCCTCCAATGGCCAGTTTGCAAGCACTCATGTCCGCTGTTCCCACCAGCCGCGCACAATGCTCCCAAGCCCGGGAGAAAAGCTTTTTGGGGTGGTGCTCACTCCGGGCCCTGGAAGACCTCCCCGGCTGCCTCCAAAGGCCAGTTTTCAAGCACTCCTGCCTGCTGTTCCCGCCACCTGCGCACAATGCTCCCAAGCCCGGGAGAAAAGCGCTTCGGGGTGGTGCTCTCTACAGGCCCTTGGAAGACCTCCCCGGCTGCCTCCAAAGGCCGGTTTGCAAGGACTCCTTCCTGCTGTTCCCGCCAGCCACGCACAATGCTCCCAAGCCCGGGAGAGAAGCATTTTGGGGTGGTGCTCTCTACAGGCCCTTGGAAGACCTCCCCGGCTGCCTCCAGTGGCCAGTTTGCAAGCACTCATGCCCGCTGTTCCCACCAGCCGCGCACAATGCTCCCAAGCCCGGGAGAAAAGCTTTTTGGGGTGGTGCTCACACCGGGCCCTGGAAGACCTCCCCGGCTGCCTGCAAAGGCCGGTTTTCAAGCACTCCTGCCTGCTGTTCCTGCCACCCGCGCACAATACTCCCAAGCCCGGGAGAAAAGCGCTTCGGGGTGGTGCTCTCTACAGGCCCTTGGAAGACCTCCCCCGCTGCCTCCAAAGGCCGGTTTGCAAGGACTCCTTCCTGCTGTTCCCGCCAGCCACGCACAATGCTCCCAAGCCCGGGAGAAAAGTGCTTCGGGATGGTGATCTCTCCGGGCCCTTGGAAGTCGTCCCCGGCTGCCTCCAAAGGCCGGTTTGCAAGCACTCATGCCCGTTGTTCCCACCAGCCGCGCAAAATGCTCCCAAGCCCGGGAGAAAAGCATTTTGGGGTGGTGCTCACTCCGGGCCCTTGGAAGACCTCCGCGGCTGCCTCCAAAGGCTAGTTTGCAAGCAGTCCTGCCTGCTGTTCCCGCCAGCCGCGCACAATGCTCCCAAGCCCGGGAGAAAAGCGCTTCGGGGTGGTGCTCTCTCCGGGCCCTTGGAAGACGTCCCCGGCTGCCTCCAAAGGCCGGTTTGCAAGCACTCATGCCCGTTGTTCCCACCAGCCGCGCACAATGCTCCCAAGCCCGGGAGAAAAGCATTTTGGGGTGGTGCTCACTCCGGGCCCTTGGAAGACCTCCCCGGCTGCCTCCAAAGGCCAGTTTGCAAGCAGTCCTGCCTGCTGTTCCCGCCAGCCGCGCACAATGTTCCCAAGCCCGGGAGAAAAGCGCTTCGGGGTGGTGCTCTCTCCGGGCACTTTCAAGACCTCCCCGGCTGCCTCCAAAGGCCGGTTTGTAAGTACTCATTCCCGCTGCTTCCGCCAGCCACGCACAATGCTCCCAAGCCCGGGAGAAAAGCATTTTGGGGTGGTGCTCTCTCCGGGCCCTTGGAAGACCTCCCGGGCTGCCTCCAAAGGCCGGTTTGCAAGCATTCATGTCCGTTGTTCCCGACAGCCGCGCACAATGCTCCCAAGCCCGAGAGAAAAGCATTTTGGGGTGGTGATCAGTCCGACCCTTGGAAGACCTCCCCGGCTGCCTCCAAAGGACAGTTTGCAAGCACTCATGCCCGCTGTTCCCGCCAGCCGCGCACAATGCTCCCAAGACCGTGAGAAAAGCGCTTCGGGGTGGTGTTCTCTCAGGGACCATGGAGGACCTCCCCGGCTGCCCCCAAAGGCCGGTTTGCAAGCATTCCCACTCGCTGTTCCCGCCAGGCACACACAATGTTCCAAAACCCCGGAGAAAAGCGCTTCGGGGTGGTGGTCTCTCCGGGCCCATGCCCCTGAGCCTGGGGGCCAGGCAGGGGATCCACAGTCCCAGGCCAAGGCAGAACCACATGCACACGTCTGTTCCTGCCCCCTCCACCGGCAGAGAGCTGGGGGGAGCCAGACTCTGTCAGGCAGCTGCTGGGCTGGCCGCCTGTGTGGGAAGGGGCAGAGCCGACCTAGGGGCAAGTTGGGCCTCTTGCTCTCCCTGCTGCCCTGAGGCTGCTGGGCCAAAGAGGTCTTGGGCATCCAGCCCCTTGCTGGTCCCTTCCCTCTGACGAGGCCCTCTGAGCTCCAGCACCTTGCAGTGTGGAGACAGCCCCTGCCAGCAACCTCCTCTCCAAGGAGGCCTCAACCGAGGCCTAGGCCCAGGGGAAAGGCACCAGCGGAGATGAGCCAGTGGAGGCGCACGGGCATGTCTGGACCCAGTCCCCGCAGCCTGCCCCTTGGTGGGGCAGTACCCCCGGAGGCCAGGAAGGTCTGGGCAAGGCTGCGAGGGGCAGGGGCCCTGCTGGGTCGTGCCCCTGGCCTGTGGGGCGTCTGAGCACAACCGGCACTCTCCCGCTGGAAGACCTCCCCGTCTGCCTCCAAAGGCCGGTTTGCAAGCACTCCCGCCCGCTGTTCCCGCCAGGCACGCACAATGCTCCCAAGCCCAGGAGAAAAGCGCTTCGCGGTGGTGCTCTCTCCGGGCCCTTGCCCCTGAGCCTGGGGGCCAGGCAGTTGGAACACATTCCCAGGCCAATGCAGAACGACATGCACACGTCTGTTCCTGCCCCCTACACCGGCAGAGAGCTCGGGGGAGCCAGAGACTGCCAGGCTGCTGTTGGGCTGGCTGCCAGTGTGGGACGGGGCAGAGCCGACCTAGGGGCAAGTTGGGCCTCTTGCTCTCCCTGCTGCCCTGAGGCTGCTGGGTCAAAGAGGTCTTGGGCATCCAACCCTTTGCTGGTCCCTTCCCTCTGACGAGGCCCTCTGAGCTCCAGCACCTTGCAGTGTGGAGACAGCCCCTGCCAGCAACATCCTCTCCAAGGAGGCCTCAACCGAGGCCTAGGCCCAGGGGAACGGCACCAGCGGGGATGAGCCTGGGGAGGCGCCCGGGCATGTCTGGACCCAGTCCCCGCAGCCTGCCCCTTGGTGGGGCAGTACCCCCGGAGGCCAGGAAGATCTGGGCAAGGCTGGCCAGGGGCAGGGGCCCTGCTGGGTCCTCCCCATGGCCTGTGGGGCCTCTGAGCACAACCGGCCCTCTCCCACTGGAAGACCTCCCCGGCTGCCTCCAAAGGCCGGTTTGCAAGCACTCCCGCCCACTGTTCCCGCCAGGCGCGCACAATGCTCCCAAGCCCGGGAGAAAAGCGCTTCGGGGTGGTGCTCTCTCCGGGCCCTTGCCCCTGAGCCTGTGGGCAAGGCAGGGGGAACACACTCCCAGACCAAGGCAGAAACACATGCACACGTCTGTTCCTGTCCCCTGCACCGGCAGAGAGCTCGGGGGAGCCAGAGTCTGTCAGGCAGCTGCTGGGCTGGCCGCCTGTGTGGGAAGGGGCAGAGCCGACCTAGGGGCAAGTTGGGCCTCTTGCTCTCCCTGCTGCCCTGAGGCTGCAGGGCCAAAGACGTCTTGGGCATCCAGCCCCTTACTGGTCCCTTCCCTCTGACGAGGCCCTCTGAGCTCCAGCACCTTGCAGTGTGGAGACAGCCCCTGCCAGCAATCTCCTCTCCAAGGAGGCCTCAACCGAGGCCTAGGCCCAGGGGAAAGGCACCAGCGGGGTTGAGCCAGGGGAGGCGCCCGGGCATGTCTGGACCCTGTCCCCGCAGCCTGCCCCTTGGTGGGGCACTACCCCCGGAGGCCAGGAAGTTCTGGGCAAGGCTGGCCAGGGGCAGGGGCCCTGCTGGGTCCTGCCCCTGGCCTGTGGGGCCTCTGAGCACAACCGGCCCTCTCCCACTGGAAGACCTCCCCGGCTGCCTCCAAAGGCCGGTTTGCAAGCACTCCCGCCCACTGTTCCCGCCAGGCGCGCACAATGCTCCCAAGCCCGGGAGAAAAGCGCTTCGGTGTGGTGGTCTCTCCGGGCCCTTGCCCCTGACCCTGGGGGCCAGGCAGGGGATCCACAGTCCCAGGCCAAGGCACAACAACATGCACACGTCTGTTCCTGCCCCCTCCACCGGCAGAGAGCTGGGGGGAGCCAGAGTCTGTCAGGCAGCTGCTGGGCTGGCCGCCTGTGTGGGAAGGGGCAGAGCCGACCTAGGGGCAAGTTGGGCCTCTTGCTCTCCCTGCTGCCCTGAGGCTGCTGTGCCAAAGAGGTCTTGGGCATCCAGCCCCTTGCTGGTCCCTTCCCTCTGACGAGGCCCTCTGAGCTCCAGCACCTTGCAGTGTGGAGACAGACCCTGCCAGCAACCTCCTCTCCAAGGAGGCCTCAACCGAAGCCTAGGCCCAGGGGAAAGGCACCAGCGGGGATGAGCCAGTGGAGGCGCACGGGCATATCAGGACCCAGTCCCCGCAGCCTGCCCCTTGGTGGGGCAGTACCCCCGGAGGCCAGGAAGGTCTGGGCAAGGCTGGCCAGGGGCAGGGTCCCTGCTGGGTCCTGCCCCTGGCCTGTGGGGCCTCTGAGCACAACCGGCCCTCTCCCACTGGAAGACCTCCCCGGCTGCCTTCAAAGGCGGGTTTGCCAACACTCCCGCCCGCTGTTCCCGCCAGGCACGCACAACGCTCGCAAGGCCAGGAGAAAAGCGCTTCGGGGTGTTGCTTTCTCCGGGCCCTTGCCCCTGAGCCTGGGGTCCAGGCAGTGGGTCCACACTCCCAGACCAAGGCAGAACCACATGCACACGTGTGTTCCTGACCCCTGAACCGGCAGAGAGCTCGGGGGAGCCAGAGTCTATCAGGCAGCTGCTGGGTTGGCTGCCTGTGTGGGAAGGGGCAGAGCCGACCTAGGGGCAAGTTGGGCCTCTTGCTCTCCCTGCTGCCCTGACGCTGCTGGTCCAAAGAGGTCTTGGGCATCCAGCCCCTTGCTGGTCCCTTCCCGCTGACGAGGCCCTCTGAGCTCCAGCACCTTGCAGTGTGGAGACAGCCCCTGCCAGCAACCTCCTCTCCAAGGAGGCATCAACCGAGGCCTATGCCCAGGGGAACGGCACCAGCGGGGATGAGCCTGGGGAGGCGCCCAGGCATGTCTGGACCCAGTCCCCGCAGCCTGCCCCTTGGTGGGGCAGTACCCCCGGAGGCCAGGAAGGTCTGCGCAAGGCTGGCCAGGGGCAGGGGACCTGCTGGGTCCTGCCCCTGGCCTGTGAGGCCTCTGAGCACAACCGGCCCTCTCCCACTGGAAGACCTCCACGGCTGCCTCCAAAGTCCTGTTTGCAAACACTCCTGCCCGCTGTTCACGCCAGGCTCGCACAATGCTCCCAAGCCCGGGAGAAAAGCGCTTCGGGGTGGTGTTCTCTCCGTGCCAATGGAGGACCTCCCTGGCTGCCCCCAAAGGCCGGTTTGCAAGCACTCCCACTCGCTGTTCCCGCCAGCCACGCACAATCCTCCAAAACCCCGGA
Source organism: Dama dama (assembly GCF_033118175.1). NCBI lineage: Eukaryota > Metazoa > Chordata > Mammalia > Artiodactyla > Cervidae > Dama > Dama dama. The sequence continues at coordinate 861,058 of NW_026870973.1, forward strand.
GAAAAGCGCTTCGGGGTGGTGTTCTCTCCGTGCCCATGGAAGACCTCCCGGGGTGCCCCCAAAGGCCGGTTTGGAAGCACTCCCACTCGCTGTTCCCGCCATCCGCGCATTATGCTCCCAAGCCCGGGAGAAAAGCATTTTGGGGTGGTGCTCACACCGGGCCCTGGAAGACCTCCCCGGCTGCCTCCAAAGGACGGTTTTCAAGCACTCCTGCCTGCTGTTCCCGCCACCCGCGCAGAATGCTCCCAAGCGCGGGAGAAAAGCGCTTCGGGGTGGTGCTCTCTACAGGCCCTTGGAAGACCTCCCCGGCTGCCTCCAAAGGCCGGTTTGCAAGGACTCCTTCCTGCTGTTCCCGCCAGCCACGCACAATGCTCCCAAGCCCGGGAGAAAAGTGCTTCGGGGTGGTGATCTCTCCGGGCCCTTGGAAGTCGTCCCCGGCTGCCTCCAAAGGCCGGTTTGCAAGCACTCATGCCCGTTGTTCCCACCAGCCGCGCACAATGCTCCCAAGCCCGGGAGAAAAGCATTTTGGGGTGGTGCTCATTCCGGGCCCTTGGAAGACCTCCCCGGCTGCCTCCAAAGGCTAGTTTGCAAGCAGTCCTGCCTGCTGTTCCCGCCAGCCGCGCACAATGCTCCCAAGCCCGGGAGAAAAGCGCTTCGGGGTGGTGCTCTCTCCGGGCCCTTGGAAGACGTCCCCGGCTGCCTCCAAAGGCCGGTTTGCAAGCACTCATGCCCGTTGTTCCCACCAGCCGCGCACAATGCTCCCAAGCCCGGGAGAAAAGCATTTTGGGGTGGTGCTCACTCCGGGCCCTTGGAAGACCTCCCCGGCTGCCTCCAAAGGCCAGTTTGCAAGCAGTCCTGCCTGCTGTTCCCGCCAGCCGCGCACAATGCTCCCAAGACCGTGAGAAAAGCGCTTCGGGGTGGTGTTCTCTCAGGGACCATGGAGGACCTCCCCGGCTGCCCCCAAAGGCCGGTTTGCAAGCATTCCCACTCGCTGTTCCCGCCAGGCACACACAATGTTCCAAAACCCCGGAGAAAAGCGCTTCGGGGTGGTGGTCTCTCCGGGCCCCTGCCCCTGAGCCTGGGGGCCAGGCAGGGGATCCACAGTCCCAGGCCAAGGCAGAACCACATGCACACGTCTGTTCCTGCCCCCTCCACCGGCAGAGAGCTGGGGGGAGCCAGACTCTGTCAGGCAGCTGCTGGGCTGGCCGCCTGTGTGGGAAGGGGCAGACCGACCTAGGGGCAAGTTGTGCCTCTTGCTCTCCCTGCTGCCCTGAGGCTGCTGGGCCAAAGAGGTCTTGGGCATCCAGCCCCTTGCTGGTCCCTTCCCTCTGACGAGGCCCTCTGAGCTGCAGCACCTTGCAGTGTGGAGACAGCCCCTGCCAGCAACCTCCTCTCCAAGGAGGCCTCAACCGAGGCCTAGGCCCAGGGGAAAGGCACCAGCGGAGATGAGCCAGTGGAGGCGCACGGGCATGTCTGGACCCAGTCCCCGCAGCCTGCCCCTTGGTGGGGCAGTACCCCCGGAGGCCAGGAAGGTCTGGGCAAGGCTGCGAGGGGCAGGGGCCCTGCTGGGTCGTGCCCCTGGCCTGTGGGGCGTCTGAGCACAACCGGCACTCTCCCGCTGGAAGACCTCCCCGTCTGCCTCCAAAGGCCGGTTTGCAAGCACTCCCGCCCGCTGTTCCCGCCAGGCACGCACAATGCTCCCAAGCCCAGGAGAAAAGCGCTTCGCGGTGGTGCTCTCTCCGGGCCCTTGCCCCTGAGCCTGGGGGCCAGGCAGTTGGAACACATTCCCAGGCCAATGCAGAACGACATGCACACGTCTGTTCCTGCCCCCTACACCGGCAGAGAGCTCGGGGGAGCCAGAGACTGCCAGGCTGCTGTTGGGCTGGCTGCCAGTGTGGGACGGGGCAGAGCCGACCTAGGGGCAAGTTGGGCCTCTTGCTCTCCCTGCTGCCCTGAGGCTGCTGGGTCAAAGAGGTCTTGGGCATCCAACCCTTTGCTGGTCCCTTCCCTCTGACGAGGCCCTCTGAGCTCCAGCACCTTGCAGTGTGGAGACAGCCCCTGCCAGCAACATCCTCTCCAAGGAGGCCTCAACCGAGGCCTAGGCCCAGGGGAACGGCACCAGCGGGGATGAGCCTGGGGAGGCGCCCGGGCATGTCTGGACCCAGTCCCCGCAGCCTGCCCCTTGGTGGGGCAGTACCCCCGGAGGCCAGGAAGATCTGGGCAAGGCTGGCCAGGGGCAGGGGCCCTGCTGGGTCCTCCCCATGGCCTGTGGGGCCTCTGAGCACAACCGGCCCTCTCCCACTGGAAGACCTCCCCGGCTGCCTCCAAAGGCCGGTTTGCAAGCACTCCCGCCCACTGTTCCCGCCAGGCGCGCACAATGCTCCCAAGCCCGGGAGAAAAGCGCTTCGGGGTGGTGCTCTCTCCGGGCCCTTGCCCCTGAGCCTGTGGGCAAGGCAGGGGGAACACACTCCCAGACCAAGGCAGAAACACATGCACACGTCTGTTCCTGTCCCCTGCACCGGCAGAGAGCTCGGGGGAGCCAGAGTCTGTCAGGCAGCTGCTGGGCTGGCCGCCTGTGTGGGAAGGGGCAGAGCCGACCTAGGGGCAAGTTGGGCCTCTTGCTCTCCCTGCTGCCCTGAGGCTGCAGGGCCAAAGACGTCTTGGGCATCCAGCCCCTTACTGGTCCCTTCCCTCTGACGAGGCCCTCTGAGCTCCAGCACCTTGCAGTGTGGAGACAGCCCCTGCCAGCAATCTCCTCTCCAAGGAGGCCTCAACCGAGGCCTAGGCCCAGGGGAAAGGCACCAGCGGGGTTGAGCCAGGGGAGGCGCCCGGGCATGTCTGGACCCTGTCCCCGCAGCCTGCCCCTTGGTGGGGCACTACCCCCGGAGGCCAGGAAGTTCTGGGCAAGGCTGGCCAGGGGCAGGGGCCCTGCTGGGTCCTGCCCCTGGCCTGTGGGGCCTCTGAGCACAACCGGCCCTCTCCCACTGGAAGACCTCCCCGGCTGCCTCCAAAGGCCGGTTTGCAAGCACTCCCGCCCACTGTTCCCGCCAGGCGCGCACAATGCTCCCAAGCCCGGGAGAAAAGCGCTTCGGTGTGGTGGTCTCTCCGGGCCCTTGCCCCTGACCCTGGGGGCCAGGCAGGGGATCCACAGTCCCAGGCCAAGGCACAACAACATGCACACGTCTGTTCCTGCCCCCTCCACCGGCAGAGAGCTGGGGGGAGCCAGAGTCTGTCAGGCAGCTGCTGGGCTGGCCGCCTGTGTGGGAAGGGGCAGAGCCGACCTAGGGGCAAGTTGGGCCTCTTGCTCTCCCTGCTGCCCTGAGGCTGCTGTGCCAAAGAGGTCTTGGGCATCCAGCCCCTTGCTGGTCCCTTCCCTCTGACGAGGCCCTCTGAGCTCCAGCACCTTGCAGTGTGGAGACAGACCCTGCCAGCAACCTCCTCTCCAAGGAGGCCTCAACCGAAGCCTAGGCCCAGGGGAAAGGCACCAGCGGGGATGAGCCAGTGGAGGCGCACGGGCATATCAGGACCCAGTCCCCGCAGCCTGCCCCTTGGTGGGGCAGTACCCCCGGAGGCCAGGAAGGTCTGGGCAAGGCTGGCCAGGGGCAGGGTCCCTGCTGGGTCCTGCCCCTGGCCTGTGGGGCCTCTGAGCACAACCGGCCCTCTCCCACTGGAAGACCTCCCCGGCTGCCTTCAAAGGCGGGTTTGCCAACACTCCCGCCCGCTGTTCCCGCCAGGCACGCACAACGCTCGCAAGGCCAGGAGAAAAGCGCTTCGGGGTGTTGCTTTCTCCGGGCCCTTGCCCCTGAGCCTGGGGTCCAGGCAGTGGGTCCACACTCCCAGACCAAGGCAGAACCACATGCACACGTGTGTTCCTGACCCCTGAACCGGCAGAGAGCTCGGGGGAGCCAGAGTCTATCAGGCAGCTGCTGGGTTGGCTGCCTGTGTGGGAAGGGGCAGAGCCGACCTAGGGGCAAGTTGGGCCTCTTGCTCTCCCTGCTGCCCTGACGCTGCTGGTCCAAAGAGGTCTTGGGCATCCAGCCCCTTGCTGGTCCCTTCCCGCTGACGAGGCCCTCTGAGCTCCAGCACCTTGCAGTGTGGAGACAGCCCCTGCCAGCAACCTCCTCTCCAAGGAGGCATCAACCGAGGCCTATGCCCAGGGGAACGGCACCAGCGGGGATGAGCCTGGGGAGGCGCCCAGGCATGTCTGGACCCAGTCCCCGCAGCCTGCCCCTTGGTGGGGCAGTACCCCCGGAGGCCAGGAAGGTCTGCGCAAGGCTGGCCAGGGGCAGGGGACCTGCTGGGTCCTGCCCCTGGCCTGTGAGGCCTCTGAGCACAACCGGCCCTCTCCCACTGGAAGACCTCCACGGCTGCCTCCAAAGTCCTGTTTGCAAACACTCCTGCCCGCTGTTCACGCCAGGCTCGCACAATGCTCCCAAGCCCGGGAGAAAAGCGCTTCGGGGTGGTGTTCTCTCCGTGCCAATGGAGGACCTCCCTGGCTGCCCCCAAAGGCCGGTTTGCAAGCACTCCCACTCGCTGTTCCCGCCAGCCACGCACAATCCTCCAAAACCCCGGAGAAAAGCGCTTCGGGGTGGTGTTCTCTCCGTGCCCATGGAAGACCTCCCGGGGTGCCCCCAAAGGCCGGTTTGGAAGCACTCCCACTCGCTGTTCCCGCCATCCGCGCATTATGCTCCCAAGCCCGGGAGAAAAGCATTTTGGGGTGGTGCTCACACCGGGCCCTGGAAGACCTCCCCGGCTGCCTCCAAAGGACGGTTTTCAAGCACTCCTGCCTGCTGTTCCCGCCACCCGCGCAGAATGCTCCCAAGCGCGGGAGAAAAGCGCTTCGGGGTGGTGCTCTCTACAGGCCCTTGGAAGACCTCCCCGGCTGCCTCCAAAGGCCGGTTTGCAAGGACTCCTTCCTGCTGTTCCCGCCAGCCACGCACAATGCTCCCAAGCCCGGGAGAAAAGTGCTTCGGGGTGGTGATCTCTCCGGGCCCTTGGAAGTCGTCCCCGGCTGCCTCCAAAGGCCGGTTTGCAAGCACTCATGCCCGTTGTTCCCACCAGCCGCGCACAATGCTCCCAAGCCCGGGAGAAAAGCATTTTGGGGTGGTGCTCATTCCGGGCCCTTGGAAGACCTCCCCGGCTGCCTCCAAAGGCTAGTTTGCAAGCAGTCCTGCCTGCTGTTCCCGCCAGCCGCGCACAATGCTCCCAAGCCCGGGAGAAAAGCGCTTCGGGGTGGTGCTCTCTCCGGGCCCTTGGAAGACGTCCCCGGCTGCCTCCAAAGGCCGGTTTGCAAGCACTCATGCCCGTTGTTCCCACCAGCCGCGCACAATGCTCCCAAGCCCGGGAGAAAAGCATTTTGGGGTGGTGCTCACTCCGGGCCCTTGGAAGACCTCCCCGGCTGCCTCCAAAGGCCAGTTTGCAAGCAGTCCTGCCTGCTGTTCCCGCCAGCCGCGCACAATGCTCCCAAGACCGTGAGAAAAGCGCTTCGGGGTGGTGTTCTCTCAGGGACCATGGAGGACCTCCCCGGCTGCCCCCAAAGGCCGGTTTGCAAGCATTCCCACTCGCTGTTCCCGCCAGGCACACACAATGTTCCAAAACCCCGGAGAAAAGCGCTTCGGGGTGGTGGTCTCTCCGGGCCCCTGCCCCTGAGCCTGGGGGCCAGGCAGGGGATCCACAGTCCCAGGCCAAGGCAGAACCACATGCACACGTCTGTTCCTGCCCCCTCCACCGGCAGAGAGCTGGGGGGAGCCAGACTCTGTCAGGCAGCTGCTGGGCTGGCCGCCTGTGTGGGAAGGGGCAGACCGACCTAGGGGCAAGTTGTGCCTCTTGCTCTCCCTGCTGCCCTGAGGCTGCTGGGCCAAAGAGGTCTTGGGCATCCAGCCCCTTGCTGGTCCCTTCCCTCTGACGAGGCCCTCTGAGCTGCAGCACCTTGCAGTGTGGAGACAGCCCCTGCCAGCAACCTCCTCTCCAAGGAGGCCTCAACCGAGGCCTAGGCCCAGGGGAAAGGCACCAGCGGAGATGAGCCAGTGGAGGCGCACGGGCATGTCTGGACCCAGTCCCCGCAGCCTGCCCCTTGGTGGGGCAGTACCCCCGGAGGCCAGGAAGGTCTGGGCAAGGCTGCGAGGGGCAGGGGCCCTGCTGGGTCGTGCCCCTGGCCTGTGGGGCGTCTGAGCACAACCGGCACTCTCCCGCTGGAAGACCTCCCCGTCTGCCTCCAAAGGCCGGTTTGCAAGCACTCCCGCCCGCTGTTCCCGCCAGGCACGCACAATGCTCCCAAGCCCAGGAGAAAAGCGCTTCGGGGTGGTGCTCTCTCCGGGCCCTTGCCCCTGAGCCTGGGGGCCAGGCAGTTGGAACACACTCCCAGGCCAATGCAGAACGACATGCACACGTCTGTTCCTGCCCCCTACACCGGCAGAGAGCTCGGGGGAGCCAGAGACTGCCAGGCTGCTGTTGGGCTGGCTGCCAGTGTGGGACGGGGCAGAGCAGACCTAGGGGCAAGTTGGGCCTCTTGCTCTCCCTGCTGCCCTGAGGCTGCTGGGTCAAATAGGTCTTGGGCATCCAACCCTTTGCTGGTCCCTTCCCTCTGACGAGGCCCTCTGAGCTCCAGCACCTTGCAGTGTGGAGACAGCCCCTGCCAGCAACCTCCTCTCCAAAGAGGCCTCAACCGAGGCCTACGCCCAGGGGAAAAGCACCAGCGGGGATGATCCTGGGGAGGCGCACGGACATGTCTGGACCCAGTCCCCGCAGCCTGCCCCTTGGTGGGGCAGTACCCCCGGAGGCCAGGAAGGTCTGGGCAAGGCTGGCCAGGGGCAGGGTCCCTGCTGGGTCCTGCCCCTGGCCTGTGAGGCCTCTGAGCACAACCGGCCCTCTCCCACTGGAAGACCTCCCCAGCTGCCTCCAAAGTCCTGTTTGCAAACACTCCCGCCCGCTGTTCACGCCAGGCTCGCACAATGCTCCCAAGCCCGGGAGAAAAGCGCTTCGGGGTGGTGCTCTCTCCGGGCCCTTGCCCCTGAGCCTGGGGGCCAGGCAGGGGGAACACACTCCCAGGCCAAGACAGAACGACATGAACACGTCTGTTCCTGCCCCCTACACCGGCAGAGAGCTCGGGGGAGCCAGAGTCTCTCAGGCAGGTGCTGGGCTGGCCGCCTGTGTGGGAAGGGGCAGAGCCGACCTAGGGGCAAGTTGGGCCTCTTGCTCTCCCTGTTGCCCTGAGGCTGCTGGGCCAAAGACGTCTTGGGCATCCAGCCCTTTGCTGGTCCCTTCCCTCTGACGAGGCCCTCTGATCTCCAGCACCTTGCAGTGTGGAGACAGCCCCTGCCAGCAACCTTCTCTCCAAGGAGGCCTCAACCGAGGCCTAGGCCCAGGGGAAAGGCACCAGCGGGGATGAGCCTGGGGAGGCGCCCGGGAATGTCTGGACCCAGTCCCCGCAGCCTGCCCCTTGGTGGGGCAGTACCCCTGGAGGCCAGGAAGGTCTGGGCAAGTCTGACCAGGGGCAGGGGACCTGCTGGGTCCTGCCCCTGGCCTGTGGGGCCTCTGAGCACAACCGGCCCTCTCCCACTGGAAGACCTCCCCGGCTGCCTCCAAAGGCCGTTTTGCACGCACTCCCGCCCACTGTTCCCACCAAGCGCGCACAATGCTCCCAAGCCCGGGAGAAAAGCGCTTCGGGGTGGTGCTCTCTCCGGGCCCTTGCCCCTGAGCCTGGGGGCCAGGCAGGGGGTCCACAGTCCCAGGACAAGGCAGAACCACATGCACACGTCTGTTCCTGACCCCTGCACCGGCAGAGAGTTCGGGGGAGCCAGAGTCTGTCAGGCAGCTGCTGGGCTGGCCGCCTTTTTGGGAAGGGGCAGAGCCGACCTAGGGGCAAGTTGGGCCTCTTGCTCTCCCTGCTGCCCTGAGGCTGCTGGGCCAAAGAGGTCTTGGGCATCCAGCCCTTTGCTTGTCCCTTCACTCTGACGAGGCCCTCTGAGCTCCAGCACCTTGCAGTGTGGAGATAGCCCCTGCCAGCAACCTCCTCTCCAAGGAGGCCTCAACCGAGACCTAGGACCAGGGGAAAGGCACCAGCGGGGATGAGCCTGGGGAGGCGCCCGGGCATGTCTGGACCCAGTCCCCGCAGCCTGCCCCTTGGTGGGGCAGTACCCCCGGAGGCCAGGAAGGTCTGGGAAAGGCTGGCCAGGGGCAGGGGACCTGCTGGGTCCTGCCCCTGGCCTGTGGGGCCTCTGAGCACAACCGGCCCTCTCCCACTGGAAGACCTCCCCGGCTGCCTCCAAAGTCCTGTTTGCCAACACTCCCACCCGCTGTTCACGCCAGACTTGCACAATGCTCCCAAGCCCGGGAGAAAAGCGCTTCGGGGTGGTGCTCTCTCTGGGCCCTTGCCCCTGAGCCTGGGGGCAAGGCAGGGTGTCCACACTCCCAGGCCAAGGCAGAACCACATGCACACGTCTGTTCCTGACCCCTGCACCGGCAGAGAGTTCGGGGGAGCCAGAGTCTGTCAGGCAGCTGCTGGGCTCGCCGCCTGTGTGGGAAGGGGCAGAGCCGACCTAGGGGCAAGTTGGGCCTCTTCCTCTCCCTGCTGCCCTGAGGCTGCTGGGCCAAAGAGGTCTTGGGCATCCAGCCCCTTGCTGGTCCCTTCCCTCTGACGAGGCCCTCTGAGCTCCAGCACCTTGCAGTGTGGAGACAGCCCCTGCCAGCAACATCCTCTGCAAGGAGGCCTCAACCGAGGCCTAGGCCCAGGGGAACGGCACCAGCGGGGATGAGCCTGGGGAGGCGCCCGGGCATGTCTGGACCCAGTCCCCGCAGCCTGCCCCTTGGTGGGGCAGTACCCCCGGAGGCCAGGAAGATCTGGGCAAGGCTGGCCAGGGGCAGGGGCCCTGCTGGGTCCTCCCCATGGCCTGTGGGGCCTCTGAGCACAACCGGCCCTCTCCCACTGGAAGACCTCCCCGGCTGCCTCCAAAGGCCGGTTTGCAAGCACTCCCGCCCACTGTTCCCGCCAGGCGCGCACAATGCTCCCAAGCCCGGGAGAAAAGCGCTTCGGGGTGGTGCTCTCTCCGGGCCCTTGCCCCTGAGCGTGTGGGCAAGGCAGGGGGAACACACTCCCAGACCAAGGCAGAAACACATGCACACGTCTGTTCCTGTCCCCTGCACCGGCAGAGAGCTCGGGGGAGCCAGAGTCTGTCAGGCAGCTGCTGGGCTGGCCGCCTGTGTGGGAAGGGGCAGAGCCGACCTAGGGGCAAGTTGGGCCTCTTGCTCTCGCTGCTGCCCTGAGGCTGCAGGGCCAAAGACGTCTTGGGCATCCAGCCCCTTACTGGTCCCTTCCCTCTGACGAGGCCCTCTGAGCTCCAGCACCTTGCAGTGTGGAGACAGCCCCTGCCAGCAATCTCCTCTCCAAGGAGGCCTCAACCGAGGCCTAGGCCCAGGGGAAAGGCACCAGCGGGGTTGAGCCAGGGGAGGCGCCCGGGCATGTCTGGACCCTGTCCCCGCAGCCTGCCCCTTGGTGGGGCAGTACCCCCGGAGGCCAGGAAGGTCTGGGCAAGGCTGGCCAGGGGCAGGGGCCCTGCTGGGTCCTGCCCCTGGCCTGTGGGGCCTCTGAGCACAACCGGCCCTCTCCCACTGGAAGACCTCCCCGGCTGCCTCCAAAGGCCGGTTTGCAAGCACTCCCGCCCACTGTTCCCGCCAGGCGCGCACAATGCTCCCAAGCCCGGGCGGAAAGCGCTTCGGTGTGGTGGTCTCTCCGGGCCCTTGCCCCTGACCCTGGGGGCCAGGCAGGGGATCCACAGTCCCAGGCCAAGGCACAACAACATGCACACGTCTGTTCCTGCCCCCTCCACCGGCAGAGAGCTGGGGGAAGCCAGAGTCTGTCAGGCAGCTGCTGGGCTGGCCGCCTGTGTGGGAAGGGGCAGAGCCGACCTAGGGGCAAGTTGGGCCTCTTGCTCTCCCTGCTGCCCTGAGGCTGCTGTTCCAAAGAGGTCTTGGGCATCCAGCCCCTTGCTGGTCCCTTCCCTCTGACGAGGCCCTCTGAGCTCCAGCACCTTGCAGTGTGGAGACAGACCCTGCCAGCAACCTCCTCTCCAAGGAGGCCTCAACCGAAGCCTAGGCCCAGGGGAAAGGCACCAGCGGGGATGAGCCAGTGGAGGCGCACGGGCATATCAGGACCCAGTCCCCGCAGCCTGCCCCTTGGTGGGGCAGTACCCCCGGAGGCCAGAAAGGTCTGGGCAAGGCTGGCCAGGGGCAGGGTCCCTGCTGGGTCCTGCCCCTGGCCTGTGGGGCCTCTGAGCACAACCGGCCCTCTCCCACTGGAAGACCTCCCCGGCTGCCTTCAAAGGCGGGTTTGCCAACACTCCCGCCCGCTGTTCCCGCCAGGCATGCACAACGCTCGCAAGGCCAGGAGAAAAGCGCTTCGGGGTGTTGCTCTCTCCGGGCCCTTGCCCCTGAGCCTGGGGTCCAGGCAGTGGGTCCACACTCCCAGACCAAGGCAGAACCACATGCACACGTGTGTTCCTGACCCCTGAACCGGCAGAGAGCTCGGGGGAGCCAGAGTCTATCAGGCAGCTGCTGGGTTGGCTGCCTGTGTGGGAAGGGGCAGAGCCGACCTAGGGGCAAGTTGGGCCTCTTGCTCTCCCTGCTGCCCTGACGCTGCTGGGCCAAAGAGGTCTTGGGCATCCAGCCCCTTGCTGGTCCCTTCCCGCTGACGAGGCCCTCTGAGCTCCAGCACCTTGCAGTGTGGAGACAGCCCCTGCCAGCAACCTCCTCTCCAAGGAGGCATCAACCGAGGGCTATGCCCAGGGGAAAGGCACCAGCGGGGATGAGCCTGGGGAGGCGCCCAGGCATGTCTGGACCCAGTCCCCGCAGCCTGCCCCTTGGTGGGGCAGTACCCCCGGAGGCCAGGAAGGTCTGCGCAAGGCTGGCCAGGGGCAGGGGACCTGCTGGGTCCTGCCCCTGGCCTGTGAGTCCTCTGAGCACAACCGGCCCTCTCCCACTGGAAGACCTCCACGGCTGCCTCCAAAGTCCTGTTGGAAACACTCCTGCCCGCTGTTCACGCCAGGCTCGCACAATGCTCCCAAGCCCGGGAGAAAAGCGCTTCGGGGTGGTGCTCTCTCCGGGCCCTTGCCCCTGAGCCTGGGGGCAAGGCAGGGGGAACACACTCCCAGGCCAAGGCAGAACCACATGCCCACGTCTGTTCCTGTCCCCTGCACCGGCAGAGAGCTTGGGGGAGCCAGAGTCTGTGAGGCAGCTGCTGAGTTGGCCGCCTGTGTGGGAAGGGGCAGAGCCGCCCTAGGGGCAAGTTGGGCCTCTTGCTCTCCCTGCTGCCCTGAGGCTGCTGGGCCAAAGACGTCTTGGGCATCCAGCCCCTTACTGGTTCCTTCCCTCTGACGAGGCCCTCTGAGCTCCAGCACCTTGCAGTGTGGAGACAGCCCCTGCCAGCAACCTTCTCTCCAAGGAGGCCTCAACCGAGGCCTAGGCCCAGGGGAAAGGCACCAGCGGGGATGAGCCTGGGGAGGCGCCCGGGAATGTCTGGACCCAGTCCCCGCAGCCTGCCCCTTGGTGGGGCAGTACCCCTGGAGGCCAGGAAGGTCTGGGCAAGTCTGACCAGGGGCAGGGGACCTGCTGGGTCCTGCCCCTGGCCTGTGGGGCCTCTGAGCACAACCGGCCCTCTCCCACTGGAAGACCTCCCCGGCTGCCTCCAAAGGCCGTTTTGCACGCACTCCCGCCCACTGTTCCCACCAAGCGCGCACAATGCTCCCAAGCCCGGGAGAAAAGCGCTTCGGGGTGGTGCTCTCTCCGGGCCCTTGCCCCTGAGCCTGGGGGCCAGGCAGGGGGTCCACAGTCCCAGGACAAGGCAGAACCACATGCACACGTCTGTTCCTGACCCCTGCACCGGCAGAGAGTTCGGGGGAGCCAGAGTCTGTCAGGCAGCTGCTGGGCTGGCCGCCTTTTTGGGAAGGGGCAGAGCCGACCTAGGGGCAAGTTGGGCCTCTTGCTCTCCCTGCTGCCCTGAGGCTGCTGGGCCAAAGAGGTCTTGGGCATCCAGCCCTTTGCTTGTCCCTTCACTCTGACGAGGCCCTCTGAGCTCCAGCACCTTGCAGTGTGGAGACAGCCCCTGCCAGCAACCTCCTCTCCAAGGAGGCCTCAACCGAGACCTAGGACCAGGGGAAAGGCACCAGCGGGGATGAGCCTGGGGAAGCGCCCGGGCATGTCTGGACCCAGTCCCCGCAGCCTGCCCCTTGGTGGGGCAGTACCCCCGGAGGCCAGGAAGGTCTGGGAAAGGCTGGCCAGGGGCAGGGGACCTGCTGGGTCCTGCCCCTGGCCTGTGGGGCCTCTGAGCACAACCGGCCCTCTCCCACTGGAAGACCTCCCCGGCTGCCTCCAAAGTCCTGTTTGCCAACACTCCCACCCGCTGTTCACGCCAGACTTGCACAATGCTCCCAAGCCCGGGAGAAAAGCGCTTCGGGGTGGTGCTCTCTCTGGGCCCTTGCCCCTGAGCCTGGGGGCAAGGCAGGGTGTCCACACTCCCAGGCCAAGGCAGAACCACATGCACACGTCTGTTCCTGACCCCTGCACCGGCAGAGAGTTCGGGGGAGCCAGAGTCTGTCAGGCAGCTGCTGGGCTCGCCGCCTGTGTGGGAAGGGGCAGAGCCGACCTAGGGGCAAGTTGGGCCTCTTCCTCTCCCTGCTGCCCTGAGGCTGCTGGGCCAAAGAGGTCTTGGGCATCCAGCCCCTTGCTGGTCCCTTCCCTCTGACGAGGCCCTCTGAGCTCCAGCACCTTGCAGTGTGGAGACAGCCCCTGCCAGCAACATCCTCTGCAAGGAGGCCTCAACCGAGGCCTAGGCCCAGGGGAACGGCACCAGCGGGGATGAGCCTGGGGAGGCGCCCGGGCATGTCTGGACCCAGTCCCCGCAGCCTGCCCCTTGGTGGGGCAGTACCCCCGGAGGCCAGGAAGATCTGGGCAAGGCTGGCCAGGGGCAGGGGCCCTGCTGGGTCCTCCCCATGGCCTGTGGGGCCTCTGAGCACAACCGGCCCTCTCCCACTGGAAGACCTCCCCGGCTGCCTCCAAAGGCCGGTTTGCAAGCACTCCCGCCCACTGTTCCCGCCAGGCGCGCACAATGCTCCCAAGCCCGGGAGAAAAGCGCTTCGGGGTGGTGCTCTCTCCGGGCCCTTGCCCCTGAGCGTGTGGGCAAGGCAGGGGGAACACACTCCCAGACCAAGGCAGAAACACATGCACACGTCTGTTCCTGTCCCCTGCACCGGCAGAGAGCTCGGGGGAGCCAGAGTCTGTCAGGCAGCTGCTGGGCTGGCCGCCTGTGTGGGAAGGGGCAGAGCCGACCTAGGGGCAAGTTGGGCCTCTTGCTCTCGCTGCTGCCCTGAGGCTGCAGGGCCAAAGACGTCTTGGGCATCCAGCCCCTTACTGGTCCCTTCCCTCTGACGAGGCCCTCTGAGCTCCAGCACCTTGCAGTGTGGAGACAGCCCCTGCCAGCAATCTCCTCTCCAAGGAGGCCTCAACCGAGGCCTAGGCCCAGGGGAAAGGCACCAGCGGGGTTGAGCCAGGGGAGGCGCCCGGGCATGTCTGGACCCTGTCCCCGCAGCCTGCCCCTTGGTGGGGCAGTACCCCCGGAGGCCAGGAAGGTCTGGGCAAGGCTGGCCAGGGGCAGGGGCCCTGCTGGGTCCTGCCCCTGGCCTGTGGGGCCTCTGAGCACAACCGGCCCTCTCCCACTGGAAGACCTCCCCGGCTGCCTCCAAAGGCCGGTTTGCAAGCACTCCCGCCCACTGTTCCCGCCAGGCGCGCACAATGCTCCCAAGCCCGGGCGGAAAGCGCTTCGGTGTGGTGGTCTCTCCGGGCCCTTGCCCCTGACCCTGGGGGCCAGGCAGGGGATCCACAGTCCCAGGCCAAGGCACAACAACATGCACACGTCTGTTCCTGCCCCCTCCACCGGCAGAGAGCTGGGGGAAGCCAGAGTCTGTCAGGCAGCTGCTGGGCTGGCCGCCTGTGTGGGAAGGGGCAGAGCCGACCTAGGGGCAAGTTGGGCCTCTTGCTCTCCCTGCTGCCCTGAGGCTGCTGTGCCAAAGAGGTCTTGGGCATCAAGCCCCTTGCTGGTCCCTTCCCTCTGACGAGGCCCTCTGAGCTCCAGCACCTTGCAGTGTGGAGACAGACCCTGCCAGCAACCTCCTCTCCAAGGAGGCCTCAACCGAAGCCTAGGCCCAGGGGAAAGGCACCAGCGGGGATGAGCCAGTGGAGGCGCACGGGCATATCAGGACCCAGTCCCCGCAGCCTGCCCCTTGGTGGGGCAGTACCCCCGGAGGCCAGAAAGGTCTGGGCAAGGCTGGCCAGGGGCAGGGTCCCTGCTGGGTCCTGCCCCTGGCCTGTGGGGCCTCTGAGCACAACCGGCCCTCTCCCACTGGAAGACCTCCCCGGCTGCCTTCAAAGGCGGGTTTGCCAACACTCCCGCCCGCTGTTCCCGCCAGGCATGCACAACGCTCGCAAGGCCAGGAGAAAAGCGCTTCGGGGTGTTGCTCTCTCCGGGCCCTTGCCCCTGAGCCTGGGGTCCAGGCAGTGGGTCCACACTCCCAGACCAAGGCAGAACCACATGCACACGTGTGTTCCTGACCCCTGAACCGGCAGAGAGCTCGGGGGAGCCAGAGTCTATCAGGCAGCTGCTGGGTTGGCTGCCTGTGTGGGAAGGGGCAGAGCCGACCTAGGGGCAAGTTGGGCCTCTTGCTCTCCCTGCTGCCCTGACGCTGCTGGGCCAAAGAGGTCTTGGGCATCCAGCCCCTTGCTGGTCCCTTCCCGCTGACGAGGCCCTCTGAGCTCCAGCACCTTGCAGTGTGGAGACAGCCCCTGCCAGCAACCTCCTCTCCAAGGAGGCATCAACCGAGGGCTATGCCCAGGGGAAAGGCACCAGCGGGGATGAGCCTGGGGAGGCGCCCAGGCATGTCTGGACCCAGTCCCCGCAGCCTGCCCCTTGGTGGGGCAGTACCCCCGGAGGCCAGGAAGGTCTGCGCAAGGCTGGCCAGGGGCAGGGGACCTGCTGGGTCCTGCCCCTGGCCTGTGAGTCCTCTGAGCACAACCGGCCCTCTCCCACTGGAAGACCTCCACGGCTGCCTCCAAAGTCCTGTTGGAAACACTCCTGCCCGCTGTTCACGCCAGGCTCGCACAATGCTCCCAAGCCCGGGAGAAAAGCGCTTCGGGGTGGTGCTCTCTCCGGGCCCTTGCCCCTGAGCCTGGGGGCAAGGCAGGGGGAACACACTCCCAGGCCAAGGCAGAACCACATGCCCACGTCTGTTCCTGTCCCCTGCACCGGCAGAGAGCTTGGGGGAGCCAGAGTCTGTGAGGCAGCTGCTGAGTTGGCCGCCTGTGTGGGAAGGGGCAGAGCCGCCCTAGGGGCAAGTTGGGCCTCTTGCTCTCCCTGCTGCCCTGAGGCTGCTGGGCCAAAGACGTCTTGGGCATCCAACCCCTTACTGGTCCCTTCCCTCTGACGAGGCCCTCTGAGCTCCAGCACCTTGCAGTGTGGAGACAGCCCCTGCCAGCAACCTCCTCTCCAAGGAGGCCTCAACCGAGGCCTAGGCCCAGGGGAAAGGCACCAGCGGGGATGAGCCTGGGGAGGCGCCCGGGCATGTCTGGACCCAGGCCCCGCAGCCTGCCCCTTGGTGGGGCAGTACCCCCGGAGGCCAGGAAGGTCTGGGCAAGGCTGGCCAGGGGCAGGGGCCCTGCTGCGTCCTGCCCCTGGCCTGTGGGGCCTCTGAGCACAACCGGCCCTCTCCCACTGGAAGACCTCCCCGGCTGCCTCCAAAGGCCGGTTTGCAAGCGCTCCCGCCCACTGTTCCCAGCAGGCGTGCACAATGCTCCCAAGCCCGGGAGAAAAGCGCTTCAGGGTGGTGCTCTCTCCGGGCCCTTGCCCCTGAGCCTGGGGCAAGGCAGGGTGTCCACACTCAAAGGACAACGCAGAACCACATGCACACGTCTGATCTGCCCCCTGCACCGGCAGAGAGCTCGGGGGAGCCAGAGTCTGTCAGGCAGCTGCTGGGCTGGCCGCCTGTGTGGGAAGGGGCAGAGCCGCCCTAGGGGCAAGTTGGGCCTCTTGCTCTCCCTGCTGCCCTGAGGCTGCTGGGCCAAAGACGTCTTGGGCATCCAGCCCCTTGCTGGTCCCTTCCCTCTGACGAGGCCCTCTGAGCTCCAGCACCTTGCAGTGTGCAGACAGCCCCTGCCGGCAACCTCCTCTCCAAGGAGGCCTCAACCGAGGCCTAGGCCCAGGGGAAAGGCACCAGCGGGGATGAGCCTGGGGAGGCGCCCGGGCATGTCTGGACCCAGTCCCCGCAGCCTGCCCCTTGGTGGGGTAGTACCCCCGGAGGCCAGGAAGGTCTGGGCAAGGCTGCCAGAGGCAGGGACACTGCTGGGTCCTTCCCCTGGCCTGTGGGGCCTCTGAGAACAACTGGCACTCTCCCGCTGGAAGACCTCCCCGGCTGCCTCCAAAGGCTGGTTTGCAAGCACTCAATCCCGCTGTTCACGCCAGCTGCGCACAATGCTCCCAAGCCCGGGAGAAAAGCATTTTGGGGTGGTGCTCACTCCGGGCTTTGGAAGACCTCCCCGGCTGCCTCCAAGGCCGGTTTGCAAGCACTTCTGCCTGCTGTTCCCGCCACCCGCGCACAATGCTCCCAAGCCCGGGAGAAAAGCGTTTCGGGGTGGTGTTCTCTCTGGACCGAAGAAAGACCTCCCGGGCTGCCCCCAAATGCCGGTTTGCAAGCACTCCCACTCACTGTTCCCGCCATCCGTGCAAATGCTCCAAGCCCAGGAGAAAAGCCCTTCAGGGTGGTGCTCTCTCCCGGCCCTTGGAAGACCTCCCCGGCTGCCTCCAAAGGCTGGATTTCAAGTACTCCCTCCCGCTGTCCCGCCAGCCGCACACAATGCTCCCAATCACGGGAGAAAAGCGCTTCGGGGTGGTGCTCTCTACGGGCCCTTGGAAGACTTCCCCGTTTGTCTCCAAAGGCCGGTTTGCAAGCACTCATGCCCGCTGTTCCCGCCAGCCGCGCACAATGCTCCCAAGCCTAGGAGAAAAGCGCTTCGGGGTGGTGCTCTCTCCCGGCCCTTGGAAGACCTCCCCGGCTGCCTCCAAAGGCCGGTTTGCAAGCACTCAATCCCGCTGTTCCCGCCAGCCGCGCACAATGCTCCCAAGCCCGGGAGAAAAGCGCTTCGGGGTGGTGCTCTCTCCCGGCCCTTGGAAGACCTCCCCGGCTGCCTCCAAAGGCTGGTTTTCAAGAACTCCCTCCCGCTGACCCGCCAGCCGCACACAATGCTCCCAAGCCCGGGAGAAAAGCATTTTGAGGTGGTCTCTCTCCGGGCCCTTGGAAGACTCCCCGGCTGCCTCTAAAGGCCGGTTTGCAAGCACTCATGTCCTCTGTTCCCGACAGCCGCGAACAATGCTCCCAATTCCGTGAGAAAAGTGCTTCGGGATGGTGCTCTCTCCGGGCCCTTGGAAGACCTCCCAAGCTGCCTCCAAAGGCCGGTTTGCAAGCACTCCCGCCCGCTGTTCCCGCCAGCCTCGCACAATGCTCCCAAGCCCGGGAGAAAAGCGCTTCGGGGTGGTGTTCTCTCCGTGCCAATGGAGGACCTCCCTGGCTGCCCCCAAAGGCCGGTTTGCAAGCACTCCCACTCGCTGTTCCCGCCAGCCACGCACAATCCTCCAAAACCCCGGAGAAAAGCGCTTCGGGGTGGTGTTCTCTCCGTGCCCATGGAAGACCTCCCGGGGTGCCCCCAAAGGCCGGTTTGGAAGCAATCCCACTCGCTGTTCCCGCCATCCGCGCACAATGCTCCCAAGCCCGGGAGAAAAGCATTTTGGGGTGGTGCTCACACCGGGCCCTGGAAGACCTCCCCGGCTGCCTCCAAAGGACGGTTTTCAAGCACTCCTGCCTGCTGTTCCCGCCACCCGCGCAGAATGCTCCCAAGCGCGGGAGAAAAGCGCTTCGGGGTGGTGCTGTCTACAGGCCCTTGGAAGACCTCCCCGGCTGCCTCCAAAGGCCGGTTTGCAAGGACTCCTTCCTGCTGTACCCGCCAGCCACGCACAATGCTCCCAAGCCCGGGAGAAAAGCATTTTGGGGTGGTGCTCACTCCGGGCCCTTGTCAGACCTCCCCGGCTGCCTCCAATGGCCAGTTTGCAAGCACTCATGTCCGCTGTTCCCACCAGCCGCGCACAATGCTCCCAAGCCCGGGAGAAAAGCTTTTTGGGGTGGTGCTCACACCGGGCCCTGGAAGACCTCCCCAGCTGCCTGCAAAGGCCGGTTTTCAAGCACTCCTGCCTGCTGTTCCCGCCAGCCGCGCACAATGCTCCCAAGCCCGGGAGAAAAGCTTTTTGGGGTGGTGCTCACACCGGGCCCTGGAAGACCTCCCCGGCTGCCTCCAAAGGACGGTTTTCAAGCACTCCTGCCTGCTGTTCCCGCCACCTGCGCACAATGCTCCCAAGCCCGGGAGAAAAGCGCTTCGGGGTGGTGCTCTCTACAGGCCCTTGGAAGACCTCCCCGGCTGCCTCCAAAGGCCGGTTTGCAAGGACTCCTTCCTGCTGTTCCCGCCAGCCACGCACAATGCTCCCAAGCCCGGGAGAGAAGCATTTTGGGGTGGTGCTCTCTACAGGCCCTTGGAAGACCTCCCCGGCTCTGCCTCCAGTGGCCAGTTTGCAAGCACTCATGCCCGCTGTTCCCACCAGCCGCGCACAATGCTCCCAAGCCCGGGAGAAAAGCTTTTTGGGGTGGTGCTCACACCGGGCCCTGGAAGACCTCCCCGGCTGCCTGCAAAGGCCGGTTTTCAAGCACTCCTGCCTGCTGTTCCTGCCACCCGCGCACAATACTCCCAAGCCCGGGAGAAAAGCGCTTCGGGGTGGTGCTCTCTACAGGCCCTTGGAAGACCTCCCCCGCTGCCTCCAAAGGCCGGTTTGCAAGGACTCCTTCCTGCTGTTCCCGCCAGCCACGCACAATGCTCCCAAGCCCGGGAGAAAAGTGCTTCGGGGTGGTGATCTCTCCGGGCCCTTGGAAGTCGTCCTCGGCTGCCTCCAAAGGCCGGTTTGCAAGCACTCATGCCCGTTGTTCCCACCAGCCGCGCACAATGCTCCCAAGCCCGGGAGAAAAGCATTTTGGGGTGGTGCTCTCTCCGGGCCCTTGGAAGACGTCCCCGGCTGCCTCCAAAGGCCGGTTTGCAAGCACTCATGCCCGTTGTTCCCACCAGCCGCGCACAATGCTCCCAAGCCCGGGAGAAAAGCGCTTTGGGGTGGTGCTCTCTCCGGGCCCTTGGAAGACGTCCCCGGCTGCCTCCAAAGGCCGGTTTGCAAGCACTCATGCCCGTTGTTCCCACCAGCCGCGCACAATGCTCCCAAGCCCGGGAGAAAAGCATTTTGGGGTGGTGCTCACTCCGGGCCCTTGGAAGACCTCCCGGGCTGCCTCCAAAGGCCAGTTTGCAAGCAGTCCTGCCTGCTGTTCCCGCCAGCCGCGCACAATGTTCCCAAGCCCGGGAGAAAAGCGCTTCGGGGTGGTGCTCTCTCCGGGCACTTTCAAGACCTCCCCGGCTGCCTCCAAAGGCCGGTTTGTAAGTACTCATTCCCGCTGCTTCCGCCAGCCACGCACAATGCTCCCAAGCCCGGGAGAAAAGCATTTTGGGGTGGTGCTCTCTCCGGGCCCTTGGAAGACCTCCCGGGCTGCCTCCAAAGGCCAGTTTGCAAGCATTCATGTCCGTTGTTCCCGAGCCGCGCACAATGCTCCCAAGCCCGAGAGAAAAGCATTTTGGGGTGGTGATCAGTCCGGCCCTTGGAAGACCTCCCCGGCTGCCTCCAAAGGACAGTTTGCAAGCACTCATGCCCGCTGTTCCCGCCAGCCGCGCACAATGCTCCCAAGACCGTGAGAAAAGCGCTTCGGGGTGGTGTTCTCTCAGGGACCATGGAGGACCTCCCCGGCTGCCCCCAAAGGCCGGTTTGCAAGCATTCCCACTCGCTGTTCCCGCCAGGCACACACAATGTTCCAAAACCCCGGAGAAAAGCGCTTCGGGGTGGTGGTCTCTCCGGGCCCCTGCCCCTGAGCCTGGGGGCCAGGCAGGGGATCCACAGTCCCAGGCCAAGGCAGAACCACATGCACACGTCTGTTCCTGCCCCCTCCACCGGCAGAGAGCTGGGGGGAGCCAGAGTCTGTCAGGCAGCTGCTGGGCTGGCCGCCTGTGTGGGAAGGGGTAGAGCCGACCTAGGGGCAAGTTGGGCCTCTTGCTCTCCCTGCTGCCCTGAGGCTGCTGGGCCAAAGAGGTCTTGGGCATCCAGCCCCTTGCTGGTCCCTTCCCTCTGACGAGGCCCTCTGAGCTCCAGCACCTTGCAGTGTGGAGACAGCCCCTGCCAGCAACCTCCTCTCCAAGGAGGCCTCAACCGAGGCCTAGGCCCAGGGGAAAGGCACCAGCGGAGATGAGCCAGTGGAGGCGCACGGGCATGTCTGGACCCAGTCCCCGCAGCCTGCCCCTTGGTGGGGCAGTACCCCCGGAGGCCAGGAAGGTCTGGGCAAGGCTGCGAGGGGCAGGGGCCCTGCTGGGTCGTGCCCCTGGCCTGTGGGGCGTCTGAGCACAACCGGCACTCTCCCGCTGGAAGACCTCCCCGTCTGCCTCCAAAGGCCGGTTTGCAAGCACTCCCGCCCGCTGTTCCCGCCAGGCACGCACAATGCTCCCAAGCCCGGGAGAAAAGCACTTCGGGGTGGTGCTCTCTCCGGGCCCTTGCCCCTGAGCCTGGGGGCCAGGCAGTTGGAACACACTCCCAGGCCAATGCAGAACGACATGCACACGTCTGTTCCTGCCCCCTACACCGGTAGAGAGCTCGGGGGAGCCAGAGACTGCCAGGCTGCTGCTGGGCTGGCTGCCTGTGTGGGACGGGGCAGAGCCGACCTAGGGGCAAGTTGGGCCTCTTGCTCTCCCTGCTGCCCTGAGGCTGCTGGGTCAAAGAGGTCTTGGGCATCCAGCCCTTTGCTGGTCCCTTCCCTCTGACGAGGCCCTCTGAGCTCCAGCACCTTGCAGTGTGGAGACAGCCCCTGCCAGCAACCTCCTCTCCAAAGAGGCCTCAACCGAGGCCTACGCCCAGGGGAAAAGCACCAGCGGGGATGATCCTGGGGAGGCGCACGGACATGTCTGGACCCAGTCCCAGCAGCCTGCCCCTTGGTGGGGCAGTGCCCCCGGAGGCCAGGAAGGTCTGGGCAAGGCTGGCCAGGGTCAGGGGCCCTGCTGGGTCCTGCCCCTGGCCTGTGAGGCCTCTGAGCACAACCGGCCCTCTCCCACTGGAAGACCTCCCCAGCTGCCTCCAAAGTCCTGTTTGCAAACACTCCCGCCCGCTGTTCACGCCAGGCTCGCACAATGCTCCCAAGCCCGGGAGAAAAGCGCTTCGGGGTGGTGCTCTCTCCGGGCCCTTGCCCCTGAGCCTGGGGGCCAGGCAGTGGGTCCACACTCCCAGACCAAGGCAGAACCACATGCACACGTCTGTTCCTGACCCCTGCACCGGCAGAGAGCTCTGGGGAGCCAGAGTCTGTCAGGCAGGTGCTGGGCTGGCCCCCTGTGTAGGAAGGGGCAGAGCCGACCTAGGGGCAAGTTGGGCCTCTTCCTCTCCCTGCTGCCATGAGGCTGCTGGGCCAAAGAGGTCTTGGGCATCCAGCCACTTGCTGGTCCCTTCCCTCTGACGAGGCCCTCTGAGCTCCAGCACCTTGCAGTGTGGAGACAGCCCCTGCCAGCAACCTCCTCTCCAATGAGGCCTCAACCGAGGCCTAGGCCTAGGGGAAAGACACCAGCGGGGATGAGCCTGGGGAGGCGCCCGGGCATGTCTGGACCCAGTCCCCGCAGCCTGCCCCTTGGTGGGGCAGTACCCCCGGAGGCCATGAAGGTCTGTGCAAGGCTGCCAGGGGCAGGGACAGTGCTGGGTCCTGCCCCTGGCCTGTTGGACGTCTGAGCACAACCGGCACTCTCGCGCTGGAAGACCTCCCCGGCTGCCTCCAAAGGCCGGTTTGCAAGCACTCCCGCCCGCTGTTCCCGCCAGGCACGCACAATGCTCCCAAGCCCGGGAGAAAGGCGCTTCGGGGTGGTGCTCTCTCCGGGCCCTTGCCCCTAAGCCTGCGGGCCAGGCAGGGGGAACACACTCCCAGGCCAAGACAGAACGACATGAACACGTCTGTTCCTGCCCCCTACACCGGCAGAGAGCTCGGGGGAGCCAGAGTCTCTCAGGCAGGTGCTGGGCTGGCCGCCTGTGTGGGAAGGGGCAGAGCCGACCTAGGGGCAAGTTGGGCCTCTTGCTCTCCCTGCTGCCCTGAGGCTGCTGGGCCAAAGACGTCTTGGGCATCCAGCCCTTTGCTGGTCCCTTCCCTCTGACGAGGCCCTCTGAGCTCCAGCACCTTGCAGTGTGGAGACAGCACCTGCCAGCAATCTCCTCTCCAAGGAGGCCTCAACCGAGGCCTAGGAGCAGGGGAAAAGCACCAGCGGGGTTGAGCCTGGGGAGGCGCCCGGGCATGTCTGGACCCAGTCCCCGCAGCCTGCCCCTTGGTGGGGCAGTACCCCCGGAGGCCAGGAAGGTCTGGGAAAGGCTGGCCAGGGGCAGGGGCCCTGCTGGGTCCTGCCCCTGGCCTGTGGGGCCTCTGAGCACAACCGGCCCTCTCCCACTGGAAGACCTCCCCGGCTGCCTCCAAAGTCCTGTTTGCCAACACTCCCACCCGCTGTTCACGCCAGACTTGCACAATGCTCCCAAGCCCGGGAGAAAAGCGCTTCGGGGTGGTGCTCTCTCCGGGCCCTTGCCCCTGAGCCTGGGGGCAAGGCATGGGGAACACACTCCCAGGCCAAGGCAGAACCACATGCCCACGTCTGTTCCTGTCCCCTGCACCGGCAGAGAGCTTGGGGGAGCCAGAGTCTGTCAGGCAGCTGCTGGGTTGGCCGCCTGTGTGGGAAGGGGCAGAGCCGCCCTAGGGGCAAGTTGGGCCTCTTGCTCTCCCTGCTGCCCTGAGGCTGCTGGGCCAAAGACGTCTTGGGCATCCAGCCCCTTACTGGTCCCTTCCCTCTGACGAGGCCCTCTGAGCTCCAGCACCTTGCAGTGTGGAGACAGCCCCTGCCAGCAACCTCCTCTCCAAGGAGGCCTCAACCGAGGCCTAGGCCCAGGGGAAAGACACCAGCGGGGATGAGCCAGGGGAGGCGCCCGAGCATGTCTGGACCCAGTCCCCGCAGCCTGCCCCTTGGTGGGGCAGTACCCCCGGAGGCCAGGAAGGTCTGGGTAAGGCTGGCCAGGGGCAGGGGTCCTGCTGGGTCCTGCCCCTGGCCTGTGGGGCCTCTGAGCACAACCGGCCCTCTCCCACTGGAAGACCTCCCCGGCTGCCTCCAAAGGCCGGTTTGAAGCGCTCCCGGCCACTGTTACCAGCAGGCGGGCACAATGCGCCTAAGCCCGGAAGAAAAGCGGTTCAGGGTGGTGCTCTCTCTGGGCCCTTGCCCCTGAGCCTGGGGGAAAGGCAGGGTGTCCACACTAACAGGCCAAGGCAGAACCACATGCACACGTCTGACCTGCCCCCTGCACCGGCAGAGAGCTCGGGGGAGCCAGAGACTGTCAGGCAGCTGCTGGGCTGGCCGCCTGTGTAGGAAGTGGCAGAGCCGACCTAGGGGCAAGTTGGGCCTCTTGCTCTCCCTGCTGCCCTGAGGCTGCTGGGCCATAGAGGTCTTGGGCATCCAGCCCCTTGCTGGTCCCTTCCCTCTGACGAGGCCCTCTGAGCTCCAGCACCTTGCAGTGTGGAGACAGCCCCTGCCAGCAACCTCCTCTCCAAGGAGGCCTCAACCGAGGCCTAGGCCCAGGGGAAAGGCACCAGCGGGGATGAGCCTGGGGAGGCGCCCGGGCATGTCTGGACCCAGTCCCCGCAGCCTGCCCCTTGGTGGGGCAGTACCCCCGGAGGCCAGGAAGGTCTGGGCAAGGCTGTCCAGGGGCAGGGGCCCTGCTGGGTCCTGCCCCTGGCCTGTGGGGCCTCTGAGCACAACCGGCCCTCTCCCACTGGAAGAACTCCCCGGCTGCCTCCAAAGGCCAGTTTGCCAACACTCCCGCCCGCTGTTCCCGCCAGGCACGCACAATGCTCCCAAGCCCGGGAGAAAAGCGCTTCGGGGTGGTGCTCTCCTCGGGCCCTTGCCCCTGAGCCTGGGGGCCAGGCAGTTGGTCCACACTCCCAGACCAAGGCAGAACCACATGCACACGTCTGTTCCTGACCCCTGCACCGGCAGAGAGTTCGGGGGAGCCAGAGTCTGTCAGGCAGCTGCTGGGCTGGCCGCCTGTGTGGGAAGGGGCAGAGCCGACCTAGGGGCAAGTTGGGCCTCTTCCTCTCCCTGCTGCCCTGAGGCTGCTGGGCCAAAGAGGTCTTGGGAATCCAGCCCCTTGCTGGTCCCTTCCCTCGGACGAGGCCCTCTGAGCTCCAGCACCTTGCAGTGTGGAGACAGCCCCTGCCAGCAACCTCCTCTCCAAGGAGTCCTCAACCGAGGCCTAGGCCCAGGGGAATGGCACCAGCGGGGATGAGCCTGGGGAGGCGCCCGGGCATGTCTGGACCCAGTCCCCGCAGCCTGCCCCTTGGTGGGGCAGTACCCCCGGAGGCGAGGAAGGTCTGGGCAAGGCTGCCAGGGGCAGGGACACTGCTGGGTCCTGCCCCTGGCCTGTGGGGCGTCTGAGCACAACCGGCACTCTCCCGCTGGAAGACCTCCCCGTCTGCCTCGAAAGGCTGGTTTGCAAGCACTCCCGCACGCTGTTCCCGCCAGGCACGCACAATGCTCCCAAGCCCGGGAGAAAAGCGCTTCGGGGTGGTGCTCTCACCGGGCCCTTGCCCCTGAGCCTGGGGGCCAGGCAGGGGGAACACACTCCCAGGCCAAGGCAGAACGACATGCACACGTCTGTTCCTGCCCCCTACACCGGCAGAGAGCTCGGGGGAGCCAGAGACTGCCAGGCTGCTGCTGGGCTGGCCGCCTGTGTGGGACGGGGCAGAGCCGACCTAGGGGCAAGTTGGGCCTCTTGCCCTCCCTGCTGCCCTGAGGCTGCTTGGCCAAAGAGGTCTTGGGCATCCAACCCCTTGCTGGTCCCTTCCCTCTGACGAGGCCCTCTGAGCTCCAGCACCTTGCAGTGTGGAGACAGCCCCTGCCAGCAACCTCCTCTCCAAGGAGGCCTAAACCGAGGCCTAGGCACAGGGGAAAGGCACCAGCGGGGATGAGCCTGGGGAGGCGCCCGGGCATGTATGGACCCAGTCCCCGCAGCCTGCCCCTTGGTGGGGCAGTACCCCCGGAGGCGAGGAAGGTCTGGGAAAGGCTGGCCAGGGGCAGGGGACCTGCTGGGTCCTGCCCCTGGCCTGTGGGGCCTCTGAGCAAAACCGGCCCTCTCCCACTGGAAGACGTCCCCGGCTGCCTCCAAAGGCCGGTTTGCAAGCACTCCCGCCCACTGTTCCAACCAAGGGCGCACAACGCTCCCAAGCCCGGGAGAAAATCGCCTCGGGGTGGTGCTCTCTCCGGGCCCTTTCCCCTGAGCCTGGGGGCCAGGCAGGGTGTCCACACTCCCAGGCCAAGGCAGAACGACATGCACACGTCTGTTCCTGCCCCATGCACCGGCAGAGAGCTCGGGGGAGCCAAAGTCTGTCAGGCAGCTGCTGGGCTGGCCGCCTGTGTGGGAAGGGGCAGAGCCGACCTAGGGGCAAGTTGGGCCTCTTGCTCTCCCTGCTGCCCTGAGGCTGCTGGGCCAAAGAGGTCTTGGGCATCCAGCCACTTGCTGGTCCCTTCCCTCTGACGAGGCCCTCTGAGCTCCAGCACCTTGCAGTGTGGAGACAGCCCCTGCCAGCAACCTCCTCTCCAATGAGGCCTCAACCGAGGCCTAGGCCTAGGGGAAAGACACCAGCGGGGATGAGCCTGGGGAGGCGCCCGGGCATGTCTGGACCCAGTCCCCGCAGCCTGCCCCTTGGTGGGGCAGTACCCCCGGAGGCCATGAAGGTCTGTGCAAGGCTGCCAGGGGCAGGGACAGTGCTGGGTCCTGCCCCTGGCCTGTTGGACGTCTGAGCACAACCGGCACTCTCGCGCTGGAAGACCTCCCCGGCTGCCTCCAAAGGCCGGTTTGCAAGCACTCCCGCCCGCTGTTCCCGCCAGGCACGCACAATGCTCCCAAGCCCGGGAGAAAAGCGCTTCGGGGTGGTGCTCTCTCCGGGCCCTTGCCCCTAAGCCTGCGGGCCAGGCAGGGGGAACACACTCCCAGGCCAAGACAGAACGACATGAACACGTCTGTTCCTGCCCCCTACACCGGCAGAGAGCTCGGGGGAGCCAGAGTCTCTCAGGCAGGTGCTGGGCTGGCCGCCTGTGTGGGAAGGGGCAGAGCCGACCTAGGGGCAAGTTGGGCCTCTTGCTCTCCCTGCTGCCCTGAGGCTGCTGGGCCAAAGACGTCTTGGGCATCCAGCCCTTTGCTGGTCCCTTCCCTCTGACGAGGCCCTCTGAGCTCCAGCACCTTGCAGTGTGGAGACAGCACCTGCCAGCAATCTCCTCTCCAAGGAGGCCTCAACCGAGGCCTAGGAGCAGGGGAAAAGCACCAGCGGGGTTGAGCCTGGGGAGGCGCCCGGGCATGTCTGGACCCAGTCCCCGCAGCCTGCCCCTTGGTGGGGCAGTACCCCCGGAGGCCAGGAAGGTCTGGGAAAGGCTGGCCAGGGGCAGGGGCCCTGCTGGGTCCTGCCCCTGGCCTGTGGGGCCTCTGAGCACAACCGGCCCTCTCCCACTGGAAGACCTCCCCGGCTGCCTCCAAAGTCCTGTTTGCCAACACTCCCACCCGCTGTTCACGCCAGACTTGCACAATGCTCCCAAGCCCGGGAGAAAAGCGCTTCGGGGTGGTGCTCTCTCCGGGCCCTTGCCCCTGAGCCTGGGGGCAAGGCATGGGGAACACACTCCCAGGCCAAGGCAGAACCACATGCCCACGTCTGTTCCTGTCCCCTGCACCGGCAGAGAGCTTGGGGGAGCCAGAGTCTGTCAGGCAGCTGCTGGGTTGGCCGCCTGTGTGGGAAGGGGCAGAGCCGCCCTAGGGGCAAGTTGGGCCTCTTGCTCTCCCTGCTGCCCTGAGGCTGCTGGGCCAAAGACGTCTTGGGCATCCAGCCCCTTACTGGTCCCTTCCCTCTGACGAGGCCCTCTGAGCTCCAGCACCTTGCAGTGTGGAGACAGCCCCTGCCAGCAACCTCCTCTCCAAGGAGGCCTCAACCGAGGCCTAGGCCCAGGGGAAAGACACCAGCGGGGATGAGCCAGGGGAGGCGCCCGAGCATGTCTGGACCCAGTCCCCGCAGCCTGCCCCTTGGTGGGGCAGTACCCCCGGAGGCCAGGAAGGTCTGGGTAAGGCTGGCCAGGGGCAGGGGTCCTGCTGGGTCCTGCCCCTGGCCTGTGGGGCCTCTGAGCACAACCGGCCCTCTCCCACTGGAAGACCTCCCCGGCTGCCTCCAAAGGCCGGTTTGAAGCGCTCCCGGCCACTGTTACCAGCAGGCGGGCACAATGCGCCTAAGCCCGGAAGAAAAGCGGTTCAGGGTGGTGCTCTCTCTGGGCCCTTGCCCCTGAGCCTGGGGGAAAGGCAGGGTGTCCACACTAACAGGCCAAGGCAGAACCACATGCACACGTCTGACCTGCCCCCTGCACCGGCAGAGAGCTCGGGGGAGCCAGAGTCTGTCAGGCAGCTGCTGGGCTGGCCGCCTGTGTAGGAAGTGGCAGAGCCGACCTAGGGGCAAGTTGGGCCTCTTGCTCTCCCTGCTGCCCTGAGGCTGCTGGGCCATAGAGGTCTTGGGCATCCAGCCCCTTGCTGGTCCCTTCCCTCTGACGAGGCCCTCTGAGCTCCAGCACCTTGCAGTGTGGAGACAGCCCCTGCCAGCAACCTCCTCTCCAAGGAGGCCTCAACCGAGGCCTAGGCCCAGGGGAAAGGCACCAGCGGGGATGAGCCTGGGGAGGCGCCCGGGCATGTCTGGACCCAGTCCCCGCAGCCTGCCCCTTGGTGGGGCAGTACCCCCGGAGGCCAGGAAGGTCTGGGCAAGGCTGTCCAGGGGCAGGGGCCCTGCTGGGTCCTGCCCCTGGCCTGTGGGGCCTCTGAGCACAACCGGCCCTCTCCCACTGGAAGATCTCCCCGGCTGCCTCCAAAGGCCAGTTTGCCAACACTCCCGCCCGCTGTTCCCGCCAGGCACGCACAATGCTCCCAAGCCCGGGAGAAAAGCGCTTCGGGGTGGTGCTCTCCTCGGGCCCTTGCCCCTGAGCCTGGGGGCCAGGCAGTTGGTCCACACTCCCAGACCAAGGCAGAACCACATGCACACGTCTGTTCCTGACCCCTGCACCGGCAGAGAGTTCGGGGGAGCCAGAGTCTGTCAGGCAGCTGCTGGGCTGGCCGCCTGTGTGGGAAGGGGCAGAGCCGACCTAGGGGCAAGTTGGGCCTCTTCCTCTCCCTGCTGCCCTGAGGCTGCTGGGCCAAAGAGGTCTTGGGCATCCAGCCCCTTGCTGGTCCCTTCCCTCTGACGAGGCCCTCTGAGCTCCAGCACCTTGCAGTGTGGAGACAGCCCCTGCCAGCAACCTCCTCTCCAAGGAGGCCTCAACCGAGGCCTAGGCCCAGGGGAAAGACACCAGCGGGGATGAGCCAGGGGAGGCGCCCGAGCATGTCTGGACCCAGTCCCCGCAGCCTGCCCCTTGGTGGGGCAGTACCCCCGGAGGCCAGGAAGGTCTGGGTAAGGCTGGCCAGGGGCAGGGGTCCTGCTGGGTCCTGCCCCTGGCCTGTGGGGCCTCTGAGCACAACCGGCCCTCTCCCACTGGAAGACCTCCCCGGCTGCCTCCAAAGGCCGGTTTGCAAGCACTCCCGCCCACTGTTCCCGCCAGGCGCGCACAATGCTCCCAAGCCCGGGAGAAAAGCGCTTCGGGGTGGTGCTCTCTCCGGGCCCTTTCCCCTGAGCCTGTGGGCAAGGCAGGGGGAACACACTCCCAGACCAAGGCAGAAACACATGCACACGTCTGTTCCTGTCCCCTGCACCGGCAGAGAGCTCGGGGGAGCCAGAGTCTCTCAGGCAGGTGCTGGGCTGGCCGCCTGTGTGGGAAGGGGCAGAGCCGACCTAGGGGCAAGTTGGGCCTCTTGCTCTCCCTGCTGCCCTGAGGCTGCTGGGCCAAAGAGGTCTTGAGCATCCAGCCCCTTGCTGGTCCCTTCCCTCTGACGAGGCCCTCTGAGCTCCAGCACCTTGCAGTGTGGAGACAGACCCTGCCAGCAACCTCCTCTCCAAGGAGGCCTCAACCGAGGCCTAGGCCCAGGGGAAAGGCACCAGCGGGGATGAGCCAGTGGAGGGGCCCGGGCATGTCTGGACCCAGTCCCCGCAGCCTGCCCCTTGGTGGGGCAGTACCCCCGGAGGCCAGGAAGGTCTGGGCAAGGCTGGCCAGGGGCAGGGTCCCTGCTGGGTCCTGCCCCTGGCCTGTGGGGCCTCTGAGCACAACCGGCCCTCTCCCACTGGAAGACCTCCCCGGCTGCCTTCAAAGGCGGGTTTGCCAACACTCCCGCCCGCTGTTCCCGCCAGGCACGCACAACGCTCCCAAGGCCAGGAGAAAAGCGCTTCGGGGTGTTGCTCTCTCCGGGCCCTTGCCCCTGAGCCTGGGGTCCAGGCAGTGGGTCCACACTCCCAGACCAAGGCAGAACCACATGCACACGTCTGTTCCTGACCCCTGAACCGGCAGAGAGCTCGGGGGAGCCAGAGTCTATCAGGCAGCTGCTGGGTTGGCTGCCTGTGTGGGAAGGGGCAGAGCCGACCTAGGGGCAAGTTGGGCCTCTTGCTCTCCCTGCTGCCCTAAGGCTGCTGGGCCAAAGAGGTCTTGGGCATCCAGCCCCTTGCTGGTCCCTCCCCGCTGACGAGGCCCTCTGAGCTCCAGCACCTTGCAGTGTGGAGACAGCCCCTGCCAGCAACCTCCTCTCCAAGGAGGCAACAACCGAGGCCTATGCCCAGGGGAAAGGCACCAGCGGGGATGAGCCTGGGGAGGCGCCCAGGCATGTCTGGACCCAGTCCCCGCAGCCTGCCCCTTGGTGGGGCAGTACCCCCGGAGGCCAGGAAGGTCTGGGCAAGGCTGGCCAGGGGCAGGGGACCTGCTGGGTCCTGCCCCTGGCTTGTGAGGCCTCTGAGCACAACCGGCCCTCTCCCACTGGAAGACCTCCACGGCTGCCTCCAAAGTCCTGTTTGCAAACACTCCCGCCCGCTGTTCACGCCAGGCTCGCACAATGCTCCCAAGCCCGGGAGAAAAGCGCTTCGGGGTGGTGCTCTCTCCGGGCCCTTGCCCCTGAGCCTGGGGGCAAGGCAGGGGGAACACACTCCCAGGCCAAGGCAGAACCACATGCCCACGTCTGTTCCTGTCCCCTGCACTGGCAGAGAGCTTGGGGGAGCCAGAGTCTGTCAGGCAGCTGCTGAGTTGGCCGCCTGTGTGGGAAGGGGCAGAGCCGCCCTAGGGGCAAGTTGGGCCTCTTGCTCTCCCTGCTGCCCTGAGGCTGCTGGGCCAAAGACGTCTTGGGCATCCAGCCCCTTACTGGTCCCTTCCCTCTGACGAGGCCCTCTGAGCTCCAGCACCTTGCAGTGTGGAGACAGCCCCTGCCAGCAACCTCCTCTCCAAGGAGGCCTCAACCGAGGCCTAGGCCCAGGGGAAAGGCACCAGCGGGGATGAGCCTGGGGAGGCGCCCGGGCATGTCTGGACACAGGCCCCGCAGCCTGCCCCTTGGTGGGGCAGTACCCCCGGAGGCCAGGAAGGTCTGGGCAAGGCTGGCCAGGGGCAGGGGCCCTGCTGCGTCCTGCCCCTGGCCTGTGGGGCCTCTGAGCACAACTGGCCCTCTCCCACTGGAAGACCTCCCCGGCTGCCTCCAAAGGCCGGTTTGCAAGCGCTCCCGCCCACTGTTCCCAGCAGGCGTGCACAATGCTCCCAAGCCCGGGAGAAAAGCGCTTCAGGGTGGTGCTCTCTCCGGGCCCTTGCCCCTGAGCCTGGGGGCAAGGCAGGGTGTCCACACTCCCAGGACAAGGCAGAACCACATGCACACGTCTGATCTGCCCCCTGCACCGGCAGAGAGCTCGGGGGAGCCAGAGTCTGTCAGGCAGCTGCTGGGCTGGCCGCCTGTGTGGGAAGGGGCAGAGCCGACCTAGGGGCAAGTTGGGCCTCTTGCTCTCCCTGCTGCCCTGAGGCTGCTGGGCCAAAGAGGTCTTGGGAATCCAGCCCCTTGCTGGTCCCTTCCCTCGGACGAGGCCCTCTGAGCTCCAGCACCTTGCAGTGTGGAGACAGCCCCTGCCAGCAACCTCCTCTCCAAGGAGTCCTCAACCGAGGCCTAGGCCCAGGGGAATGGCACCAGCGGGGATGAGCCTGGGGAGGCGCCCGGGCATGTCTGGACCCAGTCCCCGCAGCCTGCCCCTTGGTGGGGCAGTACCCCCGGAGGCGAGGAAGCTCTGGGCAAGGCTGCCAGGGGCAGGGACACTGCTGGGTCCTGCCCCTGGCCTGTGGGGCGTCTGAGCACAACCGGCACTCTCCCGCTGGAAGACCTCCCCGTCTGCCTCGAAAGGCTGGTTTGCAAGCACTCCCGCCCGCTGTTCCCGCCAGGCACGCACAATGCTCCCAAGCCCGGGAGAAAAGCGCTTCGGGGTGGTGCTCTCACCGGGCCCTTGCCCCTGAGCCTGGGGGCCAGGCAGGGGGAACACACTCCCAGGCCAAGGCAGAACGACATGCACACGTCTGTTCCTGCCCCCTACACCGGCAGAGAGCTCGGGGGAGCCAGAGACTGCCAGGCTGCTGCTGGGCTGGCCGCCTGTGTGGGACGGGGCAGAGCCGACCTAGGGGCAAGTTGGGCCTCTTGCCCTCCCTGCTGCCCTGAGGCTGCTTGGCCAAAGAGGTCTTGGGCATCCAACCCCTTGCTGGTCCCTTCCCTCTGACGAGGCCCTCTGAGCTCCAGCACCTTGCAGTGTGGAGACAGCCCCTGCCAGCAACCTCCTCTCCAAGGAGGCCTAAACCGAGGCCTAGGCACAGGGGAAAGGCACCAGCGGGGATGAGCCTGGGGAGGCGCCCGGGCATGTATGGACCCAGTCCCCGCAGCCTGCCCCTTGGTGGGGCAGTACCCCCGGAGGCGAGGAAGGTCTGGGAAAGGCTGGCCAGGGGCAGGGGACCTGCTGGGTCCTGCCCCTGGCCTGTGGGGCCTCTGAGCAAAACCGGCCCTCTCCCACTGGAAGACGTCCCCGGCTGCCTCCAAAGGCCGGTTTGCAAGCACTCCCGCCCACTGTTCCAACCAAGGGCGCACAACGCTCCCAAGCCCGGGAGAAAATCGCCTCGGGGTGGTGCTCTCTCCGGGCCCTTTCCCCTGAGCCTGGGGGCCAGGCAGGGTGTCCACACTCCCAGGCCAAGGCAGAACGACATGCACACGTCTGTTCCTGCCCCATGCACCGGCAGAGAGCTCGGGGGAGCCAAAGTCTGTCAGGCAGCTGCTGGGCTGGCCGCCTGTGTGGGAAGGGGCAGAGCCGACCTAGGGGCAAGTTGGGCCTCTTGCTCTCCCTGCTGCCCTGAGGCTGCTGGGCCAAAGAGGTCTTGGGCATCCAGCCACTTGCTGGTCCCTTCCCTCTGACGAGGCCCTCTGAGCTCCAGCACCTTGCAGTGTGGAGACAGCCCCTGCCAGCAACCTCCTCTCCAATGAGGCCTCAACCGAGGCCTAGGCCTAGGGGAAAGACACCAGCGGGGATGAGCCTGGGGAGGCGCCCGGGCATGTCTGGACCCAGTCCCCGCAGCCTGCCCCTTGGTGGGGCAGTACCCCCGGAGGCCATGAAGGTCTGTGCAAGGCTGCCAGGGGCAGGGACAGTGCTGGGTCCTGCCCCTGGCCTGTGGGGCCTCTGAGCACAACCGGCCCTCTCCCACTGGAAGACCTCCCCGTCTGCCTCGAAAGGCCGGTTTGCAAGCACTCCCGCCCGCTGTTCCCGCCAGGCAGGCACAATGCTCCCAAGCCCGGGAGAAAAGCGCTTCGGGGTGGTGCTCTCCTCGGGCCCTTGCCCCTGAGCCTGGGGGCCAGGCAGTTGGAACACACTCCCAGGCCAAGGCAGAACGACATGCACACGTCTGTTCCTGCCCCCTACACCGGCAGAGAGCTCGGGGGAGCCAGAGACTGCCAGGCTGCTGCTGGGCTGGCTGCCTGTGTGGGACGGGGCAGAGCCGACCTAGGGGCAAGTTGGGCCTCTTGCTCTCCCTGCTGCCCTGAGGCTGCTGGGTCAAAGAGGTCTTGGGCATCCAGCCCTTTGCTGGTCCCTTCCCTCTGACGAGGCCCTCTGAGCTCCAGCACCTTGCAGTGTGGAGACAGCCCCTGCCAGCAACCTCCTCTCCAAAGAGGCCTCAACCGAAGCCTACGCCCAGGGGAAAAGCACCAGCGGGGATGATCCTGGGGAGGCGCACGGACATGTCTGGACCCAGTCCCCGCAGCCTGCCCCTTGGTGGGGCAGTACCCCCGGAGGCCAGGAAGGTCTGGGCAAGGCTGGCCAGGGGCAGGGGACCTGCTGGGTCCTGCCCCTGGCCTGTGAGGCCTCTGAGCACAACCGGCCCTCTCCCACTGGAAGACCTCCCCAGCTGCCTCCAAAGTCCTGTTTGCAAACACTCCCGCCCGCTGTTCACGCCAGGCTCGCACAATGCTCCCAAGCCCGGGAGAAAAGCGCTTCGGGGTGGTGCTCTCTCCGGGCCCTTGCCCCTGAGCCTGGGGGCCAGGCAGTGGGTCCACACTCCCAGACCAAGGCAGAACCACATGCACACGTCTGTTCCTGACCCCTGCACCGGCAGAGAGCTCGGGGGAGCCAGAGTCTGTCAGGCAGCTGCTGGGCTGGCCGCCTGTGTGGGAAGGGGCAGAGCCGACCTAGGGGAAAGTTGGGCCTCTTCCTCTCCCTGCTGCCCTGAGGCTGCTGGGCCAAAGAGGTCTTGGGCATCCAGCCCCTTGCTGGTCCCTTCCCTCTGACGAGGCCCTCTGAGCTCCAGCACCTTGCAGTGTGGAGACAACCCCTGCCAGCAACCTCCTCTCCAATGAGGCCTCAACCGAGGCCTAGGCCCAGGGGAAAGGCACCAGCGGGGATGAGCCTGGGGAGGCGCCCGGGCATGTCTGGACCCAGTCCCCGCAGCCTGCCCCTTGGTGGGGCAGTACCCCTGGAGGCCAGGAAGGTCTGTGCAAGGCTGCCAGGGGCAGGGACAGCGCTGGGTCCTGCCCCTGGCCTGTGGGACGTCTGAGCACAACGGGCACTCTCCCGCTGGAAGACCTCCCCGTCTGCCTCCAAAGGCCGGTTTGCAAGCACTCCCGCCCGCTGTTCCCGCCAGGCACGCACAATGCTCCCAAGCCCGGGAGAAAAGCGCTTCGGGGTGGTGCTCTCTCCGGGCCCTTGCCCCTAAGCCTGCGGGCCAGGCAGGGGGAACACACTCCCAGGCCAAGACAGAACGACATGAACACGTCTGTTCCTGCCCCCTACACCGGCAGAGAGCTCGGGGGAGCCAGAGTCTCTCAGGCAGGTGCTGGGCTGGCCGCCTGTGTGGGAAGGGGCAGAGCCGACCTAGGGGCAAGTTGGGCCTCTTGCTCTCCCTGGTGCCCTGAGGCTGCTGGGCCAAAGACGTCTTGGGCATCCAGCCCTTTGCTGGTCCCTTCCCTCTGACGAGGCCCTCTGAGCTCCAGCACCTTGCAGTGTGGAGACAGCACCTGCCAGCAATCTCCTCTCCAAGGAGGCCTCAACCGAGGCCTAGGCCCAGGGGAAAGGCACCAGCGGGGATGAGCCTGGGGAGGCGCCCGGGCATGTCTGGACCCAGTCCCCGCAGCCTGCCCCTTGGTGGGGCAGTACCACTGGAGGCCAGGAAGGTCTGGGCAAGGCTGACCAGGGGCAGGGGACCTGCTGGGTCCTGCCCCTGGCCTGTGGGGCCTCTGAGCACAACCGGCCCTCTCCCACTGGAAGACCTCCCCGGCTGCCTCCAAAGGCCGTTTTGCACGCACTCCCGCCCACTCTTCCCACCAAGCGCGCACAATGCTCCCAAGCCCGGGAGAAAAGCGCTTCGGGGTGGTGCTCTCTCCAGGCCCTTGCCCCTGAGACTGGGGGCCAGGGAGGGGGTCCACACTCCCAGGCCAAGGCAGAACCACATGCACACGTCTGTTCCTGACCCCTGCACCGGCAGAGAGCTCGGGGGAGCCAGAGTCTGTCAGGCAGCTGCTGGGCTGGCCGCCTTTGTGGGAAGGGGCAGAGCCGACCTAGGTTCAAGTAGGGCCTCTTGCTCTCCCTGCTGCCCTGAGGCTGCTGGGCCAAAGAGGTCTTGGGCATCCAGCCCTTTGCTTGTCCCTTCCCTCTGACGAGGCCCTCTGAGCTCCAGCACCTTGCAGTGTGGAGACAGCCCCTGCCAGCAACCTCCTCTCCAAGGAGGCCTCAACCGAGACCTAGGACCAGGGGAAAGGCACCAGCGGGGATGAGCCTGGGGAGGCGCCCAGGCATGTCTGGACCCAGTCCCCGCAGCCTGCCCCTTGGTGGGGCAGTACCCCCGGAGGCCAGGAAGGTCTGGGAAAGGCTGGCCAGGGGCAGGGGACCTGCTGGGTCCTGCCCCTGGCCTGTGGGGCCTCTGAGCACAACCGGCCCTCTCCCACTGGAAGACCTCCCCGGCTGCCTCCAAAGGCCGGTTTGCAAGCGCTCCCGGCCACTGTTACCAGCAGGCGGGCACAATGCTCCTAAGCCCGGAAGAAAAGCGCTTCAGGGTGGTGCTCTCTCTGGGCCCTTGCCCCTGAGCCTGGGGGCAAGGCAGGGTGTCCACACTCCCAGGCCAAGGCAGAACCACATGCACACGTCTGACCTGCCCCCTGCACCGGCAGAGAGCTCGGGGGAGCCAGAGTCTGTCAGGCAGCTGCTGGGCTGGCCGCCTGTGTGGGAAGTGGCAGAGCCGACCTAGGGGCAAGTTGGGCCTCTTGCTCTCCCTGCTGCCCTGAGGCTGCTGGGCCAAAGAGGTCTTGGGCATCCAGCCCCTTGCTGGTCCCTTCCCTCTGACGAGGCCCTCTGAGCTCCAGCACCTTGCAGTGTGGAGACAGCCCCTGCCAGCAACCTCCTCTCCAAGGAGGCCTCAACCGAGGCCTAGGCCCAGGGGAAAGGCACCAGCGGGGATGAGCCTGGGGAGGCGCCCGGGCATGTCTGGACCCAGTCCCCGCAGCCTGCCCCTTGGTGGGGCAGTACCCCCGGAGGCCAGGAAGGTCTGGGCAAGGCTGGCCAGGGGCAGGGGCCCTGCTGGGTCCTGCCCCTGGCCTGTGGGGCCTCTGAGCACAACCGGCCCTCTCCCACTGGAAGAACTCCCCGGCTGCCTCCAAAGGCCAGTTTGCCAACACTCCCGCCCGCTGTTCCCGCCAGGCACGCACAATGCTCCGAAGCCCGGGAGAAAAGCACTTCGGTGTGGTGCTCTCCTCGGGCCCTTGCCCCTGAGCCTGGGGGCCAGGCAGTTGGTCCACACTCCCAGACCAAGGCAGAACCACATGCACACGTCTGTTCCTGACCCCTGCACCGGCAGAGAGCTCGGGGGAGCCAGAGTCTGTCAGGCAGCTGCTGGGCTGGCCGCCTGTGTGGGAAGGGGCAGAGCCGACCTAGGGGCAAGTTGGGCCTCTTCCTCTCCCTGCTGCCCTGAGGCTGCTGGGCCAAAGAGGTCTTGGGCATCCAGCCCCTTGCTGGTCCCTTCCCTCTGACGAGGCCCTCTGAGCTCCAGCACCTTGCAGTGTGGAGACAACCCCGGCCAGCAACCTCCTCTCCAATGAGGCCTCAACCGAGGCCTAGGCCCAGGGGAAAGGCACCAGCGGGGATGAGCCTGGGGAGGCGCCCGGGCATGTCTGGACCCAGTCCCCGCAGCCTGCCCCTTGGTGGGGCAGTACCCCCGGAGGCCAGGAAGGTCTGTGCAAGGCTGCCAGGGGCAGGGACAGCGCTGGGTCCTGCCCCTGGCCTGTGGGACGTCTGAGCACAACCGGCCTCTCCCGCTGGAAGACCTCCCCGTCTGCCTCGAAAGGCCGGTTTGCAAGCACTCCCGCCCGCTGTTCCCGCCAGGCACGCACAATGCTCCCAAGCCCGGTAGGAAAGCGCTTCGGGGTGGTGCTCTCTCCGGGCCCTTGCCCCTAAGCCTGCGGGCCAGGCAGGGGGAACACACTCCCAGGCCAAGACAGAACGACATGAACACGTCTGTTCCTGCCCCCTACACCGGCAGAGAGCTCGGGGGAGCCAGAGTCTCTCAGGCAGGTGCTGGGCTGGCCGCCTGTGTGGGAAGGGGCAGAGCCGACCTAGGGGCAAGTTGGGCCTCTTGCTCTCCCTGCTGCCCTGAGGCTGCTGGGCCAAAGACGTCTTGGGCATCCAGCCCTTTGCTGGTCCCTTCCCTCTGACGAGGCACTCTGAGCTCCAGCACCTTGCAGTGTGGAGACAGCACCTGCCAGCAATCTCCTCTCCAAGGAGGCCTCAACCGAGGCCTAGGCCCAGGGGAAAGGCACCAGCGGGGATGAGCCTGGAGAGGCGCCCGGGCATGTCTGGACCCAGTCCCCGCAGCCTGCCCCTTGGTGGGGCAGTACCCCTGGAGGCCAGGAAGGTCTGGGCAAGGCTGACCAGGGGCAGGGGACCTGCTGGGTCCTGCCCCTGGCCTGTGGGGCCTCTGAGCACAACCGGCCCTCTCCCACTGGAAGACCTCCCCGGCTGCCTCCAAAGGCCGTTTTGCACGCACTCCCGCCCACTGTTCCCACCAAGCGCGCACAATGCTCCCATCCCGGGAGAAAAGCGCTTCGGGGTGGTGCTCTCTCCGGGCCCTTGCCCCTGAGACTGGGGGCCAGGCAGGGGGTCCACACTCCCAGGCCAAGGCACAACAACATGCACACGTCTGTTCCTGCCCCCTCCACCGGCAGAGAGCTGGGGGAAGCCAGAGTCTGTCAGGCAGCTGCTGGGCTGGCCGCCTGTGTGGGAAGGGGCAGAGCCGACCTAGGGGCAAGTTGGGCCTCTTGCTCTCCCTGCTGCCCTGAGGCTGCTGGGCCAAAGACGTCTTGGGCATCCAGCCACTTGCTGGTCCCTTCCCGCTGACGAGGCCCTCTGAGCTCCAGCACCTTGCAGTGTGGAGACAGCCCCTGCCAGCAACCTCCTCTCCAAGGAGGCCTCAACCGAGGCCTAGGCACAGGGGAAAGGCACCATCGGGGATGAGCCTGGGGAGGCGCCCGGGCATGTCTGGACCCAGTCCCTGCAGCCTGCCCCTTGGTGGGGCAGTACCCCCGGAGGCCAGGAAGGTCTGGGCAAGGCTGGCCAGGGGCAGGGTCCCTGCTGGGTCCTGCCCCTGGCCTGTGGGGCCTCTGAGCACAACCGGCCCTCTCCCACTGGAAGACCTCCCCGGCTGCCTCCAAAGGCGGGTTTGCCAACACTCCCGCCCGCTGTTCCGCCAGGCACGCACAACGCTCCCAAGGCCAGGAGAAAAGCGCTTCGGGGTGTTGCTCTCTCCGGGCACTTGCCCCTGAGCCTGGGGTCCAGGCAGTGGGTCCACACTCCCAGACCAAGGCAGAACTACATGCACACGTCTCTTCCTGACCCCTGCACCGGCAGAGAGCTCGGGGGAGCCAGAGTCTGTCAGGCAGCTGCTGGGTTGGCTGCCTATGTGGGAAGGGGCAGAGCCGACCTAGGGGCAAGTTGGGCCTCTTGCTCTCCCTGCTGCCCTGAGGCTGCTGGGCCAAAGAGGTCTTGGGCATCCAGCCCCTTGCTGGTCCCTTCCCGCTGACGAGGCCCTCTGAGCTCCAGCACCTTGCAGTGTGGAGACAGTCCCTGCCAGCAACCTCCTCTCCAAGGAGGCCTCAACCGAGACCTAGGACCAGGGGAAAGGCACCAGCGGGGATGAGCCTGGGGAGGCGCCCAGGCATGTCTGGACCCAGTCCCCGCAGCCTGCCCCTTGGTGGGGCAGTACCCCCAGAGGCCAGGAAGGTCTGGGAAAGGCTGGCCAGGGGCAGGGGACCTGCTGGGTCCTGCCCCTGGCCTGTGGGGCCTCTGAGCACAACCGGCCCTCTCCCACTGGAAGACCTCCCCGGCTGCCTCCAAAGTCCTGTTTGCCAACACTCCCACCCGCTGTTCACGCCAGACTTGCACAATGCTCCCAAGCCCGGGAGAAAAGCGCTTCGGGGTGGTGCTCTCTCCGGGCCCTTGCCCCTGAGCCTGGGGGCAAGGCATGGGGAACACACTCCCAGGCCAAGGCAGAACCACATGCCCACGTCTGTTCCTGTCCCCTGCACCGGCAGAGAGCTTGGGGGAGCCAGAGTCTGTCAGGCAGCTGCTGGGTTGGCTGCCTGTGTGGGAAGGGGCAGAGCCGACCTAGGGGCAAGTTGGGCCTCTTGCTCTCCCTGCTGCCCTGAGGCTGCTGGGCCAAAGAGGTCTTGGGCATCCAGCCCCTTGCTGGTCCCTTCCCTCTGACGAGGCCCTCTGAGCTCCAGCACCTTGCAGTGTGGAGACAGCCCCTGCCAGCAACCTCCTCTCCAAGGAGGCATCAACCGAGGCCTATGCCCAGGGGAAAGGCACCAGCGGGGATGAGCCTGGGGAGGCGCCCAGGCATGTCTGGACCCAGTCCCCGCAGCCTGCCCCTTGGTGGGGCAGTACCCCCGGAGGCCAGGAAGGTCTGGGCAAGGCTGGCCAGGGGCAGGGGCCCTGCTGGGTCCTGCCCCTGGCCTGTGGGGCCTCTGAGCACAACCGGCCCTCTCCCACTGGAAGAACTCCCCGGCTGACTCCAAAGGTCAGTTTGCCAACACTCCCGCCCGCTGTTCCCGCCAGGCACGCACAATGCTCCCAAGCCCGGGAGAAAAGCACTTCGGGGTGGTGCTCTCCTCGGGCCCTTGCCCCTGAGCCTGGGAGCCAGGCAGCTGGTCCACACTCCCAGACCAAGGCAGAACCACATGCACACGTCTGTTCCTGACCCCTGCACCGGCAGAGAGCTCGGGGGAGCCAGAGTCTGTCAGGCAGCTGCTGGGCTGGCCGCCTGTGTGGGAAGGGGCAGAGCCGACCTAGGGGCAAGTTGGGCCTCTTCCTCTCCCTGCTGCCCTGAGGCTGCTGGGCCAAAGAGGTCTTGGGCATCCAGCCCCTTGCTGGTCCCTTCCCTCTGACGAGGCCCTCTGAGCTCTAGCACCTTGCAGTGTGGAGACAGCCCCTGCCAGCAACATCCTCTCCAAGGAGGCCTCAACCGAGGCCTAGGCCCAGGGGAAAGGCACCAGCGGGGATGAGCCTGGGGAGGCGCCCGGGCATGTCTGGACCCAGTCCCCGCAGCCTGCCCCTTGGTGGGGCAGTACCCCCGGAGGCCAGGAAGATCTGGGCAAGGCTGGCCAGGGGCAGGGGCCCTGCTGGGTCCTCCCCATGGCCTGTGGGGCTTCTGAGCACAACCGGCCCTCTCCCACTGGAAGACCTCCCCGGCTGCCTCCAAAGGCCAGTTTGCCAACACTCCTGCCCGCTCTTCCCGCCAGGCACGCACAATGCTCCCAAGCCCGGGAGAAAAGCGCTTCGGGGTGGTGCTCTCTCCGGGCCCTTGCCCCTGAGCCTGTGGGCAAGGCAGGGGGAACACACTCCCAGACCAAGGCAGAAACACATGCACACGTCTGGTCCTGTCCCCTGCACCGGCAGAGAGCTCGGGGGAGCCAGAGTCTCTCAGGCAGGTGCTGGGCTTGCCGCCTGTGTGGGAAGGGGCGAGCCGCCCTAGGGGCAAGTTGGGCCTCTTGCTCTCCCTGCTGCCCTGAGGCTGCAGGGCCAAAGACGTCTTGGGCATCCAGCCCCTTACTGGTCCCTTCCCTCGGACGAGGCCCTCTGAGCTCCAGCACCTTGCAGTGTGGAGACAGCCCCTGCCAGCAATCTCCTCTCCAAGGAGGCCTCAACCGAGGCCTAGGCCCAGGGGAAAGGCACCAGCGGGGTTGAGCCAGGGGAGGCGCCCGGGCATGTCTGGACCCTGTCCCCGCAGCCTGCCCCTTGGTGGGGCAGTACCCCCGGAGGCCAGGAAGGTCTGGGCAAGGCTGGCCAGGGGCAGGGGCCCTGCTGGGTCCTGCCCCTGGCCTGTGGGGCCTCTGAGCACAACCGGCCCTCTCCCACTGGAAGACCTCCCCGGCTGCCTCCAAAGGCCGGTTTGGAAGCACTCCCGCCCACTGTTCCCGCCAGGCGCGCACAATGCTCCCAAGCCCGGGAGAAAAGCGCTTCGGGGTGGTGGTCTCTCCGGGACCTTGCCCCTGAGCCTGGGGGCCAGGCAGGGGATCCACAGTCCCAGGCCAAGGCACAACAACATGCACACGTCTGTTCCTGCCCCCTCCACCGGCAGAGAGCTGGGGGAAGCCAGAGTCTGTCAGGCAGCTGCTGGGCTGGCCGCCTGTGTGGGAAGGGGCAGAGCCGACCTAGGGGCAAGTTGGGCCTCTTGCTCTCCCTGCTGCCCTGAGGCTGCTGGGCCAAAGACGTCTTGGGCATCCAGCCACTTGCTGGTCCCTTCCCGCTGACGAGGCCCTCTGAGCTCCAGCACCTTGCAGTGTGGAGACAGCCCCTGCCAGCAACCTCCTCTCCAAGGAGGCCTCAACCGAGGCCTAGGCACAGGGGAAAGGCACCATCGGGGATGAGCCTGGGGAGGCGCCCGGGCATGTCTGGACCCAGTCCCTGCAGCCTGCCCCTTGGTGGGGCAGTACCCCCGGAGGCCAGGAAGGTCTGGGCAAGGCTGGCCAGGGGCAGGGTCCCTGCTGGGTCCTGCCCCTGGCCTGTGGGGCCTCTGAGCACAACCGGCCCTCTCCCACTGGAAGACCTCCCCGGCTGCCTCCAAAGGCGGGTTTGCCAACACTCCCGCCCGCTGTTCCGCCAGGCACGCACAACGCTCCCAAGGCCAGGAGAAAAGCGCTTCGGGGTGTTGCTCTCTCCGGGCACTTGCCCCTGAGCCTGGGGTCCAGGCAGTGGGTCCACACTCCCAGACCAGGGCAGAACTACATGCACACGTCTCTTCCTGACCCCTGCACCGGCAGAGAGCTCGGGGGAGCCAGAGTCTGTCAGGCAGCTGCTGGGTTGGCTGCCTATGTGGGAAGGGGCAGAGCCGACCTAGGGGCAAGTTGGGCCTCTTGCTCTCCCTGCTGCCCTGAGGCTGCTGGGCCAAAGAGGTCTTGGGCATCCAGCCCCTTGCTGGTCCCTTCCCGCTGACGAGGCCCTCTGAGCTCCAGCACCTTGCAGTGTGGAGACAGCCCCTGCCAGCCACCTCCTCTCCAAGGAGGCATCAACCGAGGCCTATGCCCAGGGGAAAGGCACCAGCGGGGATGAGCCTGGGGAGGCGCCCAGGCATGTCTGGACCCAGTCCCCGCAGCCTGCCCCTTGGTGGGGCAGTACCCCCGGAGGCCAGGAAGGTCTGGGCAAGGCTGGCCAGGGGCAGGGGACCTGCTGGGTCCTGCCCCTGGCCTGTGAGGCCTCTGAGCACAACCGGCCCTCTCCCACTGGAAGACATCCACGGCTGCCTCCAAAGTCCTGTTTGCAAACACTCCCGCCCGCTGTTCACGCCAGGCTCGCACAATGCTCCCAAGCCCGTGAGGAAAGCGCTTCGGGGTGGTGCTCTCTCCGGGCCCTTGCCCCTGAGCCTGGGGGCAAGGCAGGGGGAACACACTCCCAGGCCAAGGCAGAACCACATGCCCACGTCTGTTCCTGTCCCCTTCACCG
Organism: Dama dama; assembly: GCF_033118175.1. Taxonomy (NCBI): domain Eukaryota; kingdom Metazoa; phylum Chordata; class Mammalia; order Artiodactyla; family Cervidae; genus Dama; species Dama dama. Next base: position 903,699 of record NW_026870973.1, read on the forward strand.
GCAGAGAGCTTGGGGGAGCCAGAGTCTGTCAGGCAGCTGCTGGGTTGGCCGCCTCTGTGGGAAGGGGCAGAGCCGCCCTAGGGGCAAGTTGGGCCTCTTGCTCTCCCTGCTGCCCTGAGCCTGCTGGGCCAAAGACGTCTTGGGCATCCAGCCCCTTACTGGTCCCTTCCCTCTGACGAGGCCCTCTGAGCTCCAGCACCTTGCAGTGTGGAGACAGCCCCTGCCAGCAACCTCCTCTCCAAGGAGGCCTCAACCGAGGCCTAGGCCCAGGGGAAAGGCACCAGCGGGGATGAGCCTGGGGAGGCGCCCGGGCATTTCTGGACCCAGGCCCCGCAGCCTGCCCCTTGGTGGGGCAGTACCCCCGGAGGCCAGGAAGGTCTGGGCAAGGCTGGCCAGGGGCAGGGGCCCTGCTGCGTCCTGCCCCTGGCCTGTGGGGCCTCTGAGCACAACCGGCCCTCTCCCACTGGAAGACCTCCCCGGCTGCCTCCAAAGGCCGGTTTGCAAGCGCTCCCGCCCACTGTTCCCAGCAGGCGTGCACAATGCTCCCAAGCCCGGGAGAAAAGCGCTTCAGGGTGGTGCTCTCTCCGGGCCCTTGCCCCTGAGCCTGGGGGCAAGGCAGGGTGTCCACACTCCCAGAACAAGGCAGAACCACATGCACACGTCTGATCTGCCCCCTGCACCGGCAGAGAGCTCGGGGGAGCCAGAGTCTGTCAGGCAGCTGCTGGGTTGGCCGCCTCTGTGGGAAGGGGCAGAGCCAACCTAGGGGCAAGTTGGGCCTCTTGCTCTCCCTGCTGCCCTGAGGCTGCTGGGCCAAAGAGATCTTGGGCATCCAGCCCCTTGCTGGTCCCTTCCCTCTGACGAGGCCCTCTGAGCTCCAGCACCTTGCAGTGTGGAGACAGCCCCTGCCAGCAACCTCCTCTCCAAGGAGGCCTCAACCGAGGCCTAGCCCCAGGGGAAAGGCACCAGCGGGGATGAGCCTGGGGAGGCACCCGGGCATGTCTGGACCCAGTCCCCGCAGCCTGCCCCTTGGTGGGGCAGTACCCCTGGAGGCCAGGAAGGTCTCGGCAAGGCTGCCAGGGGCAGGGACACTGCTGGGTCCTGCCCCTGGCCTGTGGGGCCTCTGAGCACAACCGGCCCTCTCCCACTGGAAGACCTCCCCGGCTGCCTTCAAAGGCGGGTTTGCCAACACTCCCGCCCGCTGTTCCCGCCAGGCACGCACAACGCTCCCAAGGCCAGGAGAAAAGCGCTTCGGGGTGTTGCTCTCTCCGGGCCCTTGCCCCTGAGCCTGGGGTCCAGGCAGTGGGTCCACACTCCCAGACCAAGGCAGAACCACATGCACACGTCTGTTCCTGACCCCTGAACCGGCAGAGAGCTCGGGGGAGCCAGAGTCTATCAGGCAGCTGCTGGGTTGGCTGCCTGTGTGGGAAGGGGCAGAGCCGACCTAGGGGCAAGTTGGGCCTCTTGCTCTCCCTGCTGCCCTAAGGCTGCTGGGCCAAAGAGGTCTTGGGCATCCAGCCCCTTGCTGGTCCCTCCCCGCTGACGAGGCCCTCTGAGCTCCAGCACCTTGCAGTGTGGAGACAGCCCCTGCCAGCAACCTCCTCTCCAAGGAGGCAACAACCGAGGCCTATGCCCAGGGGAAAGGCACCAGCGGGGATGAGCCTGGGGAGGCGCCCAGGCATGTCTGGACCCAGTCCCCGCAGCCTGCCCCTTGGTGGGGCAGTACCCCCGGAGGCCAGGAAGGTCTGGGCAAGGCTGGCCAGGGGCAGGGGACCTGCTGGGTCCTGCCCCTGGCTTGTGAGGCCTCTGAGCACAACCGGCCCTCTCCCACTGGAAGACCTCCACGGCTGCCTCCAAAGTCCTGTTTGCAAACACTCCCGCCCGCTGTTCACGCCAGGCTCGCACAATGCTCCCAAGCCCGGGAGAAAAGCGCTTCGGGGTGGTGCTCTCTCCGGGCCCTTGCCCCTGAGCCTGGGGGCAAGGCAGGGGGAACACACTCCCAGGCCAAGGCAGAACCACATGCCCACGTCTGTTCCTGTCCCCTGCACTGGCAGAGAGCTTGGGGGAGCCAGAGTCTGTCAGGCAGCTGCTGAGTTGGCCGCCTGTGTGGGAAGGGGCAGAGCCGCCCTAGGGGCAAGTTGGGCCTCTTGCTCTCCCTGCTGCCCTGAGGCTGCTGGGCCAAAGACGTCTTGGGCATCCAGCCCCTTACTGGTCCCTTCCCTCTGACGAGGCCCTCTGAGCTCCAGCACCTTGCAGTGTGGAGACAGCCCCTGCCAGCAACCTCCTCTCCAAGGAGGCCTCAACCGAGGCCTAGGCCCAGGGGAAAGGCACCAGCGGGGATGAGCCTGGGGAGGCGCCCGGGCATGTCTGGACACAGGCCCCGCAGCCTGCCCCTTGGTGGGGCAGTACCCCCGGAGGCCAGGAAGGTCTGGGCAAGGCTGGCCAGGGGCAGGGGCCCTGCTGCGTCCTGCCCCTGGCCTGTGGGGCCTCTGAGCACAACTGGCCCTCTCCCACTGGAAGACCTCCCCGGCTGCCTCCAAAGGCCGGTTTGCAAGCGCTCCCGCCCACTGTTCCCAGCAGGCGTGCACAATGCTCCCAAGCCCGGGAGAAAAGCGCTTCAGGGTGGTGCTCTCTCCGGGCCCTTGCCCCTGAGCCTGGGGGCAAGGCAGGGTGTCCACACTCCCAGGACAAGGCAGAACCACATGCACACGTCTGATCTGCCCCCTGCACCGGCAGAGAGCTCGGGGGAGCCAGAGTCTGTCAGGCAGCTGCTGGGCTGGCCGCCTGTGTGGGAAGGGGCAGAGCCGACCTAGGGGCAAGTTGGGCCTCTTGCTCTCCCTGCTGCCCTGAGGCTGCTGGGCCAAAGAGGTCTTGGGAATCCAGCCCCTTGCTGGTCCCTTCCCTCGGACGAGGCCCTCTGAGCTCCAGCACCTTGCAGTGTGGAGACAGCCCCTGCCAGCAACCTCCTCTCCAAGGAGTCCTCAACCGAGGCCTAGGCCCAGGGGAATGGCACCAGCGGGGATGAGCCTGGGGAGGCGCCCGGGCATGTCTGGACCCAGTCCCCGCAGCCTGCCCCTTGGTGGGGCAGTACCCCCGGAGGCGAGGAAGCTCTGGGCAAGGCTGCCAGGGGCAGGGACACTGCTGGGTCCTGCCCCTGGCCTGTGGGGCGTCTGAGCACAACCGGCACTCTCCCGCTGGAAGACCTCCCCGTCTGCCTCGAAAGGCTGGTTTGCAAGCACTCCCGCCCGCTGTTCCCGCCAGGCACGCACAATGCTCCCAAGCCCGGGAGAAAAGCGCTTCGGGGTGGTGCTCTCACCGGGCCCTTGCCCCTGAGCCTGGGGGCCAGGCAGGGGGAACACACTCCCAGGCCAAGGCAGAACGACATGCACACGTCTGTTCCTGCCCCCTACACCGGCAGAGAGCTCGGGGGAGCCAGAGACTGCCAGGCTGCTGCTGGGCTGGCCGCCTGTGTGGGACGGGGCAGAGCCGACCTAGGGGCAAGTTGGGCCTCTTGCCCTCCCTGCTGCCCTGAGGCTGCTTGGCCAAAGAGGTCTTGGGCATCCAACCCCTTGCTGGTCCCTTCCCTCTGACGAGGCCCTCTGAGCTCCAGCACCTTGCAGTGTGGAGACAGCCCCTGCCAGCAACCTCCTCTCCAAGGAGGCCTAAACCGAGGCCTAGGCACAGGGGAAAGGCACCAGCGGGGATGAGCCTGGGGAGGCGCCCGGGCATGTATGGACCCAGTCCCCGCAGCCTGCCCCTTGGTGGGGCAGTACCCCCGGAGGCGAGGAAGGTCTGGGAAAGGCTGGCCAGGGGCAGGGGACCTGCTGGGTCCTGCCCCTGGCCTGTGGGGCCTCTGAGCAAAACCGGCCCTCTCCCACTGGAAGACGTCCCCGGCTGCCTCCAAAGGCCGGTTTGCAAGCACTCCCGCCCACTGTTCCAACCAAGGGCGCACAACGCTCCCAAGCCCGGGAGAAAATCGCCTCGGGGTGGTGCTCTCTCCGGGCCCTTTCCCCTGAGCCTGGGGGCCAGGCAGGGTGTCCACACTCCCAGGCCAAGGCAGAACGACATGCACACGTCTGTTCCTGCCCCATGCACCGGCAGAGAGCTCGGGGGAGCCAAAGTCTGTCAGGCAGCTGCTGGGCTGGCCGCCTGTGTGGGAAGGGGCAGAGCCGACCTAGGGGCAAGTTGGGCCTCTTGCTCTCCCTGCTGCCCTGAGGCTGCTGGGCCAAAGAGGTCTTGGGCATCCAGCCACTTGCTGGTCCCTTCCCTCTGACGAGGCCCTCTGAGCTCCAGCACCTTGCAGTGTGGAGACAGCCCCTGCCAGCAACCTCCTCTCCAATGAGGCCTCAACCGAGGCCTAGGCCTAGGGGAAAGACACCAGCGGGGATGAGCCTGGGGAGGCGCCCGGGCATGTCTGGACCCAGTCCCCGCAGCCTGCCCCTTGGTGGGGCAGTACCCCCGGAGGCCATGAAGGTCTGTGCAAGGCTGCCAGGGGCAGGGACAGTGCTGGGTCCTGCCCCTGGCCTGTTGGACGTCTGAGCACAACCGGCACTCTCGCGCTGGAAGACCTCCCCGGCTGCCTCCAAAGGCCGGTTTGCAAGCACTCCCGCCCGCTGTTCCCGCCAGGCACGCACAATGCTCCCAAGCCCGGGAGAAAAGCGCTTCGGGGTGGTGCTCTCTCCGGGCCCTTGCCCCTAAGCCTGCGGGCCAGGCAGGGGGAACACACTCCCAGGCCAAGACAGAACGACATGAACACGTCTGTTCCTGCCCCCTACACCGGCAGAGAGCTCGGGGGAGCCAGAGTCTCTCAGGCAGGTGCTGGGCTGGCCGCCTGTGTGGGAAGGGGCAGAGCCGACCTAGGGGCAAGTTGGGCCTCTTGCTCTCCCTGCTGCCCTGAGGCTGCTGGGCCAAAGACGTCTTGGGCATCCAGCCCTTTGCTGGTCCCTTCCCTCTGACGAGGCCCTCTGAGCTCCAGCACCTTGCAGTGTGGAGACAGCCCCTGCCAGCAACCTCCTCTCCAAAGAGGCCTCAACCGAGGCCTACGCCCAGGGGTAAAGCACCAGCGGGGATGATCCTGGGGAGGCGCACGGACATGTCTGGACCCAGTCCCCGCAGCCTGCCCCTTGGTGGGGCAGTACCCCCGGAGGCCAGGAAGGTCTGGGCAAGGCTGGCCAGGGGCAGGGGCCCTGCTGGGTCCTGCCCCTGGCCTGTGAGGCCTCTGAGCACAACCGGCCCTCTCCCACTGGAAGACCTCCCCAGCTGCCTCCAAAGTCCTGTTTGCAAACACTCCCGCCCGCTGTTCACGCCAGGCTCGCACAATGCTCCCAAGCCCGGGAGAAAAGCGCTTCGGGGTGGTGCTCTCTCCGGGCCCTTGCCCCTGAGCCTGGGGGCCAGGCAGTGGGTCCACACTCCCAGACCAAGGCAGAACCACATGCACACGTCTGTTCCTGACCCCTGCACCGGCAGAGAGCTCTGGGGAGCTAGAGTCTGTCAGGCAGGTGCTGGGCTGGCCGCCTGTGTGGGAAGGGTTAGAGCCGACCTAGGGGCAATTTGGGCCTCTTCCTCTCCCTGCTGCCCTGAGGCTGCTGGGCCAAAGAGGTCTTGGGCATCCAGACCCTTGCTGGTCCCTTCCCTCTGACGAGGCCCTCTGAGCTCCAGCACCTTGCAGTGTGGAGACAGCCCCTGCCAGCAACCTCCTCTCCAATGAGGCCTCAACCGAGGCCTAGGCCTAGGGGAAAGACACCAGCGGGGATGAGCCTGGGGAGGCGCCCGGGCATGTCTGGACCCAGTCCCCGCAGCCTGCCCCTTGGTGGGGCAGTACCCCCGGAGGCCATGAAGGTCTGTGCAAGGCTGCCAGGGGCAGGGACAGTGCTGGGTCCTGCCCCTGGCCTGTTGGACGTCTGAGCACAACCGGCACTCTCGCGCTGGAAGACCTCCACGGCTGCCTCCAAAGGCCGGATTGCAAGCACTCCCGCCCGCTGTTCCCGCCAGGCACGCACAATGCTCCCAAGCCCGGGAGAAAAGCGCTTCGGGGTGGTGCTCTCTCCGGGCCCTTGCCCCTAAGCCTGCGGGCCAGGCAGGGGGAACACACTCCCAGGCCAAGGCAGAACGACATGAACACGTCTGTTCCTGCCCCCTACACCGGCAGAGAGCTCGGGGGAGCCAGAGTCTCTCAGGCAGGTGCTGGGCTGGCCGCCTGTGTGGGAAGGGGCAGAGCCGACCTAGGGGCAAGTTGGGCCTCTTGCTCTCCCTGCTGCCCTGAGGCTGCTGGGCCAAAGACGTCTTAGGCATCCAGCCCTTTGCTGGTCCCTTCCCTCGGACGAGGCCCTCTGAGCTCCAGCACCTTGCAGTGTGGAGACAGCACCTGCCAGCAATCTCCTCTCCAAGGAGGCCTCAACCGAGGCCTAGGCCCAGGGGAAAAGCACCAGCGGGGATGAGCCTGGGGAGGCGCCCGGGCATGTCTGGACCCAGTCCCCGCAGCCTGCCCCTTGGTGGGGCAGTACCCCTGGAGGCCAGGAAGGTCTGGGCAACTCTGACCAGGGGCAGGGGACCTGCTGGGTCCTGCCCCTGGCCTGTGGGGCCTCTGAGCACAACCGGCCCTCTCCCACTGGAAGACCTCCCCGGCTGCCTCCAAAGGCCGTTTTGCACGCACTCCCGCCCACTGTTCCCACCAAGTGCGCACAATGCTCCCAAGCCCGGGAGAAAAGCGCTTCGGGGTGGTGCTCTTTCCGGGTCCTTGCCCCTGAGCCTGGGGGCCAGGCAGGGGGAACACACTCCCAGGCCAAGGCAGAACCACATGCACACGTCTGTTCCTGACCCCTGCACCGGCAGAGAGCTCGGGGGAGCCAGAGTCTGTCAGGCAGCTGCTGGGCTGGCCGCCTTTGTGGGAAGGGGCAGAGCCGACCTAGGGGCAACTTGGGCCTCTTGCTCTCCCTGCTGCCCTGAGGCTGCTTGGCCAAAGAGGTCTTGGACATCCAGCCCTTTGCTTGTCCCTTCCCTCTGACGAGGCCCTCTGAGCTCCAGCACCTTGCAGTGTGGAGACAGCCCCTGCCAGCAACCTCCTCTCCAAGGAGGCCTCAACCGAGACCTAGGACCAGGGGAAAGGCACCAGCGGGGATGAGCCTGGGGAGGCGCCCGGGCATGTCTGGACCCAGTCCCCGCAGCCTGCCCCTTGGTGGGGCAGTACCCCCGGAGGCCAGGAAGGTCTGGGAAAGGCTGGCCAGGGGCAGGGGACCTACTGGGTCCTGCCCCTGGCCTGTGGGGCCTCTGAGCACAACCGGCCCTCTCCCACTGGAAGACCTCCCCGGCTACCTCCAAAGTCCTGTTTGCCAACACTCCCACCCGCTCTTCACGCCAGACTTGCACAATGCTCCCAAGCCCGGGAGAAAAGCGCTTCGGGGTGGTGCTCTCTCCGGGCCCTTGCCCCTGAGCCTGGGGGCAAGGCACGGTGTCCACACTCCCAGGCCAAGTCAGAACCACATGCACACGTCTGTTCCTGCCCCCTGCACCGGCAGAGAGCTCGGGGGAGCCAGAGTCTGTCAGGCAGCTGCTGGGCTGGCCGCCTGTGTGGGAAGGGGCAGAGCCGACCTAGGGGCAAGTTGGGCCTCTTGCTCTCCCTGCTGCCCTGAGGCTGCAGGGCCAAAGACGTCTTGGGCATCCAGCCCCTTACTGGTCCCTTCCCTCTGACGAGGCCCTCTGAGCTCCAGCACCTTGCAGTGTGGAGACAGCCCCTGCCAGCAATCTCCTCTCCAAGGAGGCCTCAACCGAGGCCTAGGCCCAGGGGAAAGGCACCAGCGGGGTTGAGCCAGGGGAGGCGCCCGTGCATGTCTGGACCCTGTCCCCGCAGCCTGCCCCTTGGTGGGGCAGTACCCCCGGAGGCCAGGAAGGTCTGGGCAAGGCTGGCCAGGGGCAGGGGCCCTGCTGGGTCCTGCCCCTGGCCTGTGGGGCCTCTGAGCACAACCGGCCCTCTCCCACTGGAAGACCTCCCCGGCTGCCTCCAAAGGCCGGTTTGCAAGCACTCCCGCCCACTGTTCCCGCCAGGCGCGCACAATGCTCCCAAGCCCGGGAGAAAAGCGCTTCGGGGTGGTGCTCTCTCCCGGCCCTTGGAAGACCTCCCCGGCTGCCTCCAAAGGCCGGTTTGCAAGCACTCAATCCCGCTGTTCCCGCCAGCCGCGCACAATGCTCCCAAGCCCTGGAGAAAAGCGCTTCGGGGTGGTGCTCTCTCCCGGCCCTTGGAAGACCTCCCCGGCTGCCTCCAAAGGCTGGTTTTCAAGAACTCCCTCCCGCTGACCCGCCAGCCGCACACAATGCTCCCAAGCCCGGGAGAAAAGCATTTTGAGGTGGTCTCTCTCCGGGCCCTTGGAAGACTCCCCGGCTGCCTCTAAAGGCCGGTTTGCAAGCACTCATGTCCTCTGTTCCCGACAGCCGCGAACAATGCTCCCAATTCCGTGAGAAAAGTGCTTCGGGATGGTGCTCTCTCCGGGCCCTTGGAAGACCTCCCAAGCTGCCTCCAAAGGCCGGTTTGCAAGCACTCCCGCCCGCTGTTCCCGCCAGCCTCGCACAATGCTCCCAAGCCCGGGAGAAAAGCGCTTCGGGGTGGTGTTCTCTCCGTGCCAATGGAGGACCTCCCTGGCTGCCCCCAAAGGCCGGTTTGCAAGCACTCCCACTCGCTGTTCCCGCCAGCCACGCACAATCCTCCAAAACCCCGGAGAAAAGCGCTTCGGGGTGGTGTTCTCTCCGTGCCCATGGAAGACCTCCCGGGGTGCCCCCAAAGGCCGGTTTGGAAGCACTCCCACTCGCTGTTCCCGCCATCCGCGCATTATGCTCCCAAGCCCGGGAGAAAAGCATTTTGGGGTGGTGCTCACACCGGGCCCTGGAAGACCTCCCCGGCTGCCTCCAAAGGACGGTTTTCAAGCACTCCTGCCTGCTGTTCCCGCCACCCGCGCAGAATGCTCCCAAGCGCGGGAGAAAAGCGCTTCGGGGTGGTGCTCTCTACAGGCCCTTGGAAGACCTCCCCGGCTGCCTCCAAAGGCCGGTTTGCAAGGACTCCTTCCTGCTGTTCCCGCCAGCCACGCACAATGCTCCCAAGCCCGGGAGAAAAGCATTTTGGGGTGGTGCTCACTGCGGGCCCTTGGAAGACCTCCCCGGCTGCCTCCAATGGCCAGTTTGCAAGCACTCATGTCCGCTGTTCCCACCAGCCGCGCACAATGCTCCCAAGCCCGGGAGAAAAGCTTTTTGGGGTGGTGCTCACTCCGGGCCCTGGAAGACCTCCCCGGCTGCCTCCAAAGGCCAGTTTTCAAGCACTCCTGCCTGCTGTTCCCGCCACCTGCGCACAATGCTCCCAAGCCCGGGAGAAAAGCGCTTCGGGGTGGTGCTCTCTACAGGCCCTTGGAAGACCTCCCCGGCTGCCTCCAAAGGCCGGTTTGCAAGGACTCCTTCCTGCTGTTCCCGCCAGCCACGCACAATGCTCCCAAGCCCGGGAGAGAAGCATTTTGGGGTGGTGCTCTCTACAGGCCCTTGGAAGACCTCCCCGGCTGCCTCCAGTGGCCAGTTTGCAAGCACTCATGCCCGCTGTTCCCACCAGCCGCGCACAATGCTCCCAAGCCCGGGAGAAAAGCTTTTTGGGGTGGTGCTCACACCGGGCCCTGGAAGACCTCCCCGGCTGCCTGCAAAGGCCGGTTTTCAAGCACTCCTGCCTGCTGTTCCTGCCACCCGCGCACAATACTCCCAAGCCCGGGAGAAAAGCGCTTCGGGGTGGTGCTCTCTACAGGCCCTTGGAAGACCTCCCCCGCTGCCTCCAAAGGCCGGTTTGCAAGGACTCCTTCCTGCTGTTCCCGCCAGCCACGCACAATGCTCCCAAGCCCGGGAGAAAAGTGCTTCGGGATGGTGATCTCTCCGGGCCCTTGGAAGTCGTCCCCGGCTGCCTCCAAAGGCCGGTTTGCAAGCACTCATGCCCGTTGTTCCCACCAGCCGCGCAAAATGCTCCCAAGCCCGGGAGAAAAGCATTTTGGGGTGGTGCTCACTCCGGGCCCTTGGAAGACCTCCCCGGCTGCCTCCAAAGGCTAGTTTGCAAGCAGTCCTGCCTGCTGTTCCCGCCAGCCGCGCACAATGCTCCCAAGCCCGGGAGAAAAGCTCTTCGGGGTGGTGCTCTCTCCGGGCCCTTGGAAGACGTCCCCGGCTGCCTCCAAAGGCCGGTTTGCAAGCACTCATGCCCGTTGTTCCCACCAGCCGCGCACAATGCTCCCAAGCCCGGGAGAAAAGCATTTTGGGGTGGTGCTCACTCCGGGCTTTGGAAGACCTCCCCGGCTGCCTCCAAGGCCGGTTTGCAAGCACTTCTGCCTGCTGTTCCCGCCACCCGCGCACAATGCTCCCAAGCCCGGGAGAAAAGCGTTTCGGGGTGGTGTTCTCTCTGGACCCAAGAAAGACCTCCCGGGCTGCCCCCAAATGCCGGTTTGCAAGCACTCCCACTCACTGTTCCCGCCATCCGTGCAAATGCTCCAAGCCCAGGAGAAAAGCCCTTCAGGGTGGTGCTCTCTCCCGGCCCTTGGAAGACCTCCCCGGCTGCCTCCAAAGGCTGGATTTCAAGTACTCCCTCCCGCTGTCCCGCCAGCCGCACACAATGCTCCCAATCACGGGAGAAAAGTGCTTCGGGGTGGTGCTCTCTACGGGCCCTTGGAAGACCTCCCCGTTTGTCTCCAAAGGCCGGTTTGCAAGCACTCATGCCCGCTGTTCCCGCCAGCCGCGCACAATGCTCCCAAGCCTAGGAGAAAAGCGCTTCGGGGTGGTGCTCTCTCCCGGCCCTTGGAAGACCTCCCCGGCTGCCTCCAAAGGCCGGTTTGCAAGCACTCAATCCCGCTGTTCCCGCCAGCCGCGCACAATGCTCCCAAGCCCGGGAGAAAAGCGCTTCGGGGTGGTGCTCTCTCCCGGCCCTTGGAAGACCTCCCCGGCTGCCTCCAAGGGCTGGTTTTCAAGAACTCCCTCCCGCTGACCCGCCAGCCGCACACAATGCTCCCAAGCCCGGGAGAAAAGCATTTTGAGGTGGTCTCTCTCCGGGCCCTTGGAAGACTCCCCGGCTGCCTCTAAAGGCCGGTTTGCAAGCACTCATGTCCTCTGTTCCCGACAGCCGCGAACAATGCTCCCAATTCCGTGAGAAAAGTGCTTCGGGATGGTGCTCTCTCCGGGCCCTTGGAAGACCTCCCAAGCTGCCTCCAAAGTCCGGTTTGCAAGCACTCCCGCCCGCTGTTCCCGCCAGCCTCGCACAATGCTCCCAAGCCCGGGAGAAAAGCGCTTCGGGGTGGTGTTCTCTCCGTGCCAATGGAGGACCTCCCTGGCTGCCCCCAAAGGCCGGTTTGCAAGCACTCCCACTCGCTGTTCCCGCCAGCCACGCACAATCCTCCAAAACCCCGGAGAAAAGCGCTTCGGGGTGGTGTTCTCTCCGTGCCCATGGAAGACCTCCCGGGGTGCCCCCAAAGGCCGGTTTGGAAGCAATCCCACTCGCTGTTCCCGCCATCCGCGCATTATGCTCCCAAGCCCGGGAGAAAAGCATTTTGGGGTGGTGCTCACACCGGGCCCTGGAAGACCTCCCCGGCTGCCTCCAAAGGACGGTTTTCAAGCACTCCTGCCTGCTGTTCCCGCCACCCGCGCAGAATGCTCCCAAGCGCGGGAGAAAAGCGCTTCGGGGTGGTGCTCTCTACAGGCCCTTGGAAGACCTCCCCGGCTGCCTCCAAAGGCCGGTTTGCAAGGACTCCTTCCTGCTGTTCCCGCCAGCCACGCACAATGCTCCCAAGCCCGGGAGAAAAGTGCTTCGGGGTGGTGATCTCTCCGGGCCCTTGGAAGTCGTCCCCGGCTGCCTCCAAAGGCCGGTTTGCAAGCACTCATGCCCGTTGTTCCCACCAGCCGCGCACAATGCTCCCAAGCCCGGGAGAAAAGCATTTTGGGGTGGTGCTCATTCCGGGCCCTTGGAAGACCTCCCCGGCTGCCTCCAAAGGCTAGTTTGCAAGCAGTCCTGCCTGCTGTTCCCGCCAGCCGCGCACAATGCTCCCAAGCCCGGGAGAAAAGCGCTTCGGGGTGGTGCTCTCTCCGGGCCCTTGGAAGACGTCCCCGGCTGCCTCCAAAGGCCGGTTTGCAAGCACTCATGCCCGTTGTTCCCACCAGCCGCGCACAATGCTCCCAAGCCCGGGAGAAAAGCATTTTGGGGTGGTGCTCACTCCGGGCCCTTGGAAGACCTCCCCGGCTGCCTCCAAAGGCCAGTTTGCAAGCAGTCCTGCCTGCTGTTCCCGCCAGCCGCGCACAATGCTCCCAAGACCGTGAGAAAAGCGCTTCGGGGTGGTGTTCTCTCAGGGACCATGGAGGACCTCCCCGGCTGCCCCCAAAGGCCGGTTTGCAAGCATTCCCACTCGCTGTTCCCGCCAGGCACACACAATGTTCCAAAACCCCGGAGAAAAGCGCTTCGGGGTGGTGGTCTCTCCGGGCCCCTGCCCCTGAGCCTGGGGGCCAGGCAGGGGATCCACAGTCCCAGGCCAAGGCAGAACCACATGCACACGTCTGTTCCTGCCCCCTCCACCGGCAGAGAGCTGGGGGGAGCCAGACTCTGTCAGGCAGCTGCTGGGCTGGCCGCCTGTGTGGGAAGGGGCAGACCGACCTAGGGGCAAGTTGTGCCTCTTGCTCTCCCTGCTGCCCTGAGGCTGCTGGGCCAAAGAGGTCTTGGGCATCCAGCCCCTTGCTGGTCCCTTCCCTCTGACGAGGCCCTCTGAGCTGCAGCACCTTGCAGTGTGGAGACAGCCCCTGCCAGCAACCTCCTCTCCAAGGAGGCCTCAACCGAGGCCTAGGCCCAGGGGAAAGGCACCAGCGGAGATGAGCCAGTGGAGGCGCACGGGCATGTCTGGACCCAGTCCCCGCAGCCTGCCCCTTGGTGGGGCAGTACCCCCGGAGGCCAGGAAGGTCTGGGCAAGGCTGCGAGGGGCAGGGGCCCTGCTGGGTCGTGCCCCTGGCCTGTGGGGCGTCTGAGCACAACCGGCACTCTCCCGCTGGAAGACCTCCCCGTCTGCCTCCAAAGGCCGGTTTGCAAGCACTCCCGCCCGCTGTTCCCGCCAGGCACGCACAATGCTCCCAAGCCCAGGAGAAAAGCGCTTCGGGGTGGTGCTCTCTCCGGGCCCTTGCCCCTGAGCCTGGGGGCCAGGCAGTTGGAACACACTCCCAGGCCAATGCAGAACGACATGCACACGTCTGTTCCTGCCCCCTACACCGGCAGAGAGCTCGGGGGAGCCAGAGACTGCCAGGCTGCTGTTGGGCTGGCTGCCAGTGTGGGACGGGGCAGAGCAGACCTAGGGGCAAGTTGGGCCTCTTGCTCTCCCTGTTGCCCTGAGGCTGCTGGGCCAAAGACGTCTTGGGCATCCAGCCCTTTGCTGGTCCCTTCCCTCTGACGAGGCCCTCTGATCTCCAGCACCTTGCAGTGTGGAGACAGCCCCTGCCAGCAACCTTCTCTCCAAGGAGGCCTCAACCGAGGCCTAGGCCCAGGGGAAAGGCACCAGCGGGGATGAGCCTGGGGAGGCGCCCGGGAATGTCTGGACCCAGTCCCCGCAGCCTGCCCCTTGGTGGGGCAGTACCCCTGGAGGCCAGGAAGGTCTGGGCAAGTCTGACCAGGGGCAGGGGACCTGCTGGGTCCTGCCCCTGGCCTGTGGGGCCTCTGAGCACAACCGGCCCTCTCCCACTGGAAGACCTCCCCGGCTGCCTCCAAAGGCCGTTTTGCACGCACTCCCGCCCACTGTTCCCACAAAGCGCGCACAATGCTCCCAAGCCCGGGAGAAAAGCGCTTCGGGGTGGTGCTCTCTCCGGGCCCTTGCCCCTGAGCCTGGGGGCCAGGCAGGGGGTCCACAGTCCCAGGACAAGGCAGAACCACATGCACACGTCTGTTCCTGACCCCTGCACCGGCAGAGAGTTCGGGGGAGCCAGAGTCTGTCAGGCAGCTGCTGGGCTGGCCGCCTTTTTGGGAAGGGGCAGAGCCGACCTAGGGGCAAGTTGGGCCTCTTGCTCTCCCTGCTGCCCTGAGGCTGCTGGGCCAAAGAGGTCTTGGGCATCCAGCCCTTTGCTTGTCCCTTCACTCTGACGAGGCCCTCTGAGCTCCAGCACCTTGCAGTGTGGAGACAGCCCCTGCCAGCAACCTCCTCTCCAAGGAGGCCTCAACCGAGACCTAGGACCAGGGGAAAGGCACCAGCGGGGATGAGCCTGGGGAGGCGCCCGGGCATGTCTGGACCCAGTCCCCGCAGCCTGCCCCTTGGTGGGGCAGTACCCCCGGAGGCCAGGAAGGTCTGGGAAAGGCTGGCCAGGGGCAGGGGACCTGCTGGGTCCTGCCCCTGGCCTGTGGGGCCTCTGAGCACAACCGGCCCTCTCCCACTGGAAGACCTCCCCGGCTGCCTCCAAAGTCCTGTTTGCCAACACTCCCACCCGCTGTTCACGCCAGACTTGCACAATGCTCCCAAGCCCGGGAGAAAAGCGCTTCGGGGTGGTGCTCTCTCTGGGCCCTTGCCCCTGAGCCTGGGGGCAAGGCAGGGTGTCCACACTCCCAGGCCAAGGCAGAACCACATGCACACGTCTGTTCCTGACCCCTGCACCGGCAGAGAGTTCGGGGGAGCCAGAGTCTGTCAGGCAGCTGCTGGGCTCGCCGCCTGTGTGGGAAGGGGCAGAGCCGACCTAGGGGCAAGTTGGGCCTCTTCCTCTCCCTGCTGCCCTGAGGCTGCTGGGCCAAAGAGGTCTTGGGCATCCAGCCCCTTGCTGGTCCCTTCCCTCTGACGAGGCCCTCTGAGCTCCAGCACCTTGCAGTGTGGAGACAGCCCCTGCCAGCAACATCCTCTGCAAGGAGGCCTCAACCGAGGCCTAGGCCCAGGGGAACGGCACCAGCGGGGATGAGCCTGGGGAGGCGCCCGGGCATGTCTGGACCCAGTCCCCGCAGCCTGCCCCTTGGTGGGGCAGTACCCCCGGAGGCCAGGAAGATCTGGGCAAGGCTGGCCAGGGGCAGGGGCCCTGCTGGGTCCTCCCCATGGCCTGTGGGGCCTCTGAGCACAACCGGCCCTCTCCCACTGGAAGACCTCCCCGGCTGCCTCCAAAGGCCGGTTTGCAAGCACTCCCGCCCACTGTTCCCGCCAGGCGCGCACAATGCTCCCAAGCCCGGGAGAAAAGCGCTTCGGGGTGGTGCTCTCTCCGGGCCCTTGCCCCTGAGCGTGTGGGCAAGGCAGGGGGAACACACTCCCAGACCAAGGCAGAAACACATGCACACGTCTGTTCCTGTCCCCTGCACCGGCAGAGAGCTCGGGGGAGCCAGAGTCTGTCAGGCAGCTGCTGGGCTGGCCGCCTGTGTGGGAAGGGGCAGAGCCGACCTAGGGGCAAGTTGGGCCTCTTGCTCTCGCTGCTGCCCTGAGGCTGCAGGGCCAAAGACGTCTTGGGCATCCAGCCCCTTACTGGTCCCTTCCCTCTGACGAGGCCCTCTGAGCTCCAGCACCTTGCAGTGTGGAGACAGCCCCTGCCAGCAATCTCCTCTCCAAGGAGGCCTCAACCGAGGCCTAGGCCCAGGGGAAAGGCACCAGCGGGGTTGAGCCAGGGGAGGCGCCCGGGCATGTCTGGACCCTGTCCCCGCAGCCTGCCCCTTGGTGGGGCAGTACCCCCGGAGGCCAGGAAGGTCTGGGCAAGGCTGGCCAGGGGCAGGGGCCCTGCTGGGTCCTGCCCCTGGCCTGTGGGGCCTCTGAGCACAACCGGCCCTCTCCCACTGGAAGACCTCCCCGGCTGCCTCCAAAGGCCGGTTTGCAAGCACTCCCGCCCACTGTTCCCGCCAGGCGCGCACAATGCTCCCAAGCCCGGGCGGAAAGCGCTTCGGTGTGGTGGTCTCTCCGGGCCCTTGCCCCTGACCCTGGGGGCCAGGCAGGGGATCCACAGTCCCAGGCCAAGGCACAACAACATGCACACGTCTGTTCCTGCCCCCTCCACCGGCAGAGAGCTGGGGGAAGCCAGAGTCTGTCAGGCAGCTGCTGGGCTGGCCGCCTGTGTGGGAAGGGGCAGAGCCGACCTAGGGGCAAGTTGGGCCTCTTGCTCTCCCTGCTGCCCTGAGGCTGCTGTGCCAAAGAGGTCTTGGGCATCCAGCCCCTTGCTGGTCCCTTCCCTCTGACGAGGCCCTCTGAGCTCCAGCACCTTGCAGTGTGGAGACAGACCCTGCCAGCAACCTCCTCTCCAAGGAGGCCTCAACCGAAGCCTAGGCCCAGGGGAAAGGCACCAGCGGGGATGAGCCAGTGGA
Organism: Dama dama; assembly: GCF_033118175.1. Taxonomy (NCBI): domain Eukaryota; kingdom Metazoa; phylum Chordata; class Mammalia; order Artiodactyla; family Cervidae; genus Dama; species Dama dama. Next base: position 919,975 of record NW_026870973.1, read on the forward strand.
GGCGCACGGGCATATCAGGACCCAGTCCCCGCAGCCTGCCCCTTGGTGGGGCAGTACCCCCGGAGGCCAGAAAGGTCTGGGCAAGGCTGGCCAGGGGCAGGGTCCCTGCTGGGTCCTGCCCCTGGCCTGTGGGGCCTCTGAGCACAACCGGCCCTCTCCCACTGGAAGACCTCCCCGGCTGCCTTCAAAGGCGGGTTTGCCAACACTCCCGCACGCTGTTCCCGCCAGGCATGCACAACGCTCGCAAGGCCAGGAGAAAAGCGCTTCGGGGTGTTGCTCTCTCCGGGCCCTTGCCCCTGAGCCTGGGGTCCAGGCAGTGGGTCCACACTCCCAGACCAAGGCAGAACCACATGCACACGTGTGTTCCTGACCCCTGAACCGGCAGAGAGCTCGGGGGAGCCAGAGTCTATCAGGCAGCTGCTGGGTTGGCTGCCTGTGTGGGAAGGGGCAGAGCCGACCTAGGGGCAAGTTGGGCCTCTTGCTCTCCCTGCTGCCCTGACGCTGCTGGGCCAAAGAGGTCTTGGGCATCCAGCCCCTTGCTGGTCCCTTCCCGCTGACGAGGCCCTCTGAGCTCCAGCACCTTGCAGTGTGGAGACAGCCCCTGCCAGCAACCTCCTCTCCAAGGAGGCATCAACCGAGGGCTATGCCCAGGGGAAAGGCACCAGCGGGGATGAGCCTGGGGAGGCGCCCAGGCATGTCTGGACCCAGTCCCCGCAGCCTGCCCCTTGGTGGGGCAGTACCCCCGGAGGCCAGGAAGGTCTGCGCAAGGCTGGCCAGGGGCAGGGGACCTGCTGGGTCCTGCCCCTGGCCTGTGAGTCCTCTGAGCACAACCGGCCCTCTCCCACTGGAAGACCTCCACGGCTGCCTCCAAAGTCCTGTTGGAAACACTCCTGCCCGCTGTTCACGCCAGGCTCGCACAATGCTCCCAAGCCCGGGAGAAAAGCGCTTCGGGGTGGTGCTCTCTCCGGGCCCTTGCCCCTGAGCCTGGGGGCAAGGCAGGGGGAACACACTCCCAGGCCAAGGCAGAACCACATGCCCACGTCTGTTCCTGTCCCCTGCACCGGCAGAGAGCTTGGGGGAGCCAGAGTCTGTGAGGCAGCTGCTGAGTTGGCCGCCTGTGTGGGAAGGGGCAGAGCCGCCCTAGGGGCAAGTTGGGCCTCTTGCTCTCCCTGCTGCCCTGAGGCTGCTGGGCCAAAGACGTCTTGGGCATCCAGCCCCTTACTGGTCCCTTCCCTCTGACGAGGCCCTCTGAGCTCCAGCACCTTGCAGTGTGGAGACAGCCCCTGCCAGCAACCTCCTCTCCAAGGAGGCCTCAACCGAGGCCTAGGCCCAGGGGAAAGGCACCAGCGGGGATGAGCCTGGGGAGGCGCCCGGGCATGTCTGGACCCAGGCCCCGCAGCCTGCCCCTTGGTGGGGCAGTACCCCCGGAGGCCAGGAAGGTCTGGGCAAGGCTGGCCAGGGGCAGGGGCCCTGCTGCGTCCTGCCCCTGGCCTGTGGGGCCTCTGAGCACAACCGGCCCTCTCCCACTGGAAGACCTCCCCGGCTGCCTCCAAAGGCCGGTTTGCAAGCGCTCCCGCCCACTGTTCCCAGCAGGTGTGCACAATGCTCCCAAGCCCGGGAGAAAAGCGCTTCAGGGTGGTGCTCTCTCCGGGCCCTTGCCCCTGAGCCTGGGGCAAGGCAGGGTGTCCACACTCAAAGGACAACGCAGAACCACATGCACACGTCTGATCTGCCCCCTGCACCGGCAGAGAGCTCGGGGGAGCCAGAGTCTGTCAGGCAGCTGCTGGGCTGGCCGCCTGTGTGGGAAGGGGCAGAGCCGCCCTAGGGGCAAGTTGGGCCTCTTGCTCTCCCTGCTGCCCTGAGGCTGCTGGGCCAAAGACGTCTTGGGCATCCAGCCCCTTGCTGGTCCCTTCCCTCTGACGAGGCCCTCTGAGCTCCAGCACCTTGCAGTGTGCAGACAGCCCCTGCCGGCAACCTCCTCTCCAAGGAGGCCTCAACCGAGGCCTAGGCCCAGGGGAAAGGCACCAGCGGGGATGAGCCTGGGGAGGCGCCCGGGCATGTCTGGACCCAGTCCCCGCAGCCTGCCCCTTGGTGGGGTAGTACCCCCGGAGGCCAGGAAGGTCTGGGCAAGGCTGCCAGAGGCAGGGACACTGCTGGGTCCTTCCCCTGGCCTGTGGGGCCTCTGAGAACAACTGGCACTCTCCCGCTGGAAGACCTCCCCGGCTGCCTCCAAAGGCTGGTTTGCAAGCACTCAATCCCGCTGTTCACGCCAGCTGCGCACAATGCTCCCAAGCCCGGGAGAAAAGCATTTTGGGGTGGTGCTCACTCCGGGCTTTGGAAGACCTCCCCGGCTGCCTCCAAGGCCGGTTTGCAAGCACTTCTGCCTGCTGTTCCCGCCACCCGCGCACAATGCTCCCAAGCCCGGGAGAAAAGCGTTTCGGGGTGGTGTTCTCTCTGGACCGAAGAAAGACCTCCCGGGCTGCCCCCAAATGCCGGTTTGCAAGCACTCCCACTCACTGTTCCCGCCATCCGTGCAAATGCTCCAAGCCCAGGAGAAAAGCCCTTCAGGGTGGTGCTCTCTCCCGGCCCTTGGAAGACCTCCCCGGCTGCCTCCAAAGGCTGGATTTCAAGTACTCCCTCCCGCTGTCCCGCCAGCCGCACACAATGCTCCCAATCACGGGAGAAAAGCGCTTCGGGGTGGTGCTCTCTACGGGCCCTTGGAAGACTTCCCCGTTTGTCTCCAAAGGCCGGTTTGCAAGCACTCATGCCCGCTGTTCCCGCCAGCCGCGCACAATGCTCCCAAGCCTAGGAGAAAAGCGCTTCGGGGTGGTGCTCTCTCCCGGCCCTTGGAAGACCTCCCCGGCTGCCTCCAAAGGCCGGTTTGCAAGCACTCAATCCCGCTGTTCCCGCCTGCCGCGCACAATGCTCCCAAGCCCGGGAGAAAAGCGCTTCGGGGTGGTGCTCTCTCCCGGCCCTTGGAAGACCTCCCCGGCTGCCTCCAAAGGCTGGTTTTCAAGAACTCCCTCCCGCTGACCCGCCAGCCGCACACAATGCTCCCAAGCCCGGGAGAAAAGCATTTTGAGGTGGTCTCTCTCCGGGCCCTTGGAAGACTCCCCGGCTGCCTCTAAAGGCCGGTTTGCAAGCACTCATGTCCTCTGTTCCCGACAGCCGCGAACAATGCTCCCAATTCCGTGAGAAAAGTGCTTCGGGATGGTGCTCTCTCCGGGCCGTTGGAAGACCTCCCAAGCTGCCTCCAAAGGCCGGTTTGCAAGCACTCCCGCCCGCTGTTCCCGCCAGCCTCGCACAATGCTCCCAAGCCCGGGAGAAAAGCGCTTCGGGGTGGTGTTCTCTCCGTGCCAATGGAGGACCTCCCTGGCTGCCCCCAAAGGCCGGTTTGCAAGCACTCCCACTCGCTGTTCCCGCCAGCCACGCACAATCCTCCAAAACCCCGGAGAAAAGCGCTTCGGGGTGGTGTTCTCTCCGTGCCCATGGAAGACCTCCCGGGGTGCCCCCAAAGGCCGGTTTGGAAGCAATCCCACTCGCTGTTCCCGCCATCCGCGCACAATGCTCCCAAGCCCGGGAGAAAAGCATTTTGGGGTGGTGCTCACACCGGGCCCTGGAAGACCTCCCCGGCTGCCTCCAAAGGACGGTTTTCAAGCACTCCTGCCTGCTGTTCCCGCCACCCGCGCAGAATGCTCCCAAGCGCGGGAGAAAAGCGCTTCGGGGTGGTGCTCTCTACAGGCCCTTGGAAGACCTCCCCGGCTGCCTCCAAAGGCCGGTTTGCAAGGACTCCTTCCTGCTGTACCCGCCAGCCACGCACAATGCTCCCAAGCCCGGGAGAAAAGCATTTTGGGGTGGTGCTCACTCCGGGCCCTTGTCAGACCTCCCCGGCTGCCTCCAATGGCCAGTTTGCAAGCACTCATGTCCGCTGTTCCCACCAGCCGCGCACAATGCTCCCAAGCCCGGGAGAAAAGCTTTTTGGGGTGGTGCTCACACCGGGCCCTGGAAGACCTCCCCAGCTGCCTGCAAAGGCCGGTTTTCAAGCACTCCTGCCTGCTGTTCCCGCCAGCCGCGCACAATGCTCCCAAGCCCGGGAGAAAAGCTTTTTGGGGTGGTGCTCACACCGGGCCCTGGAAGACCTCCCCGGCTGCCTCCAAAGGACGGTTTTCAAGCACTCCTGCCTGCTGTTCCCGCCACCTGCGCACAATGCTCCCAAGCCCGGGAGAAAAGCGCTTCGGGGTGGTGCTCTCTACAGGCCCTTGGAAGACCTCCCCGGCTGCCTCCAAAGGCCGGTTTGCAAGGACTCCTTCCTGCTGTTCCCGCCAGCCACGCACAATGCTCCCAAGCCCGGGAGAGAAGCATTTTGGGGTGGTGCTCTCTACAGGCCCTTGGAAGACCTCCCCGGCTCTGCCTCCAGTGGCCAGTTTGCAAGCACTCATGCCCGCTGTTCCCACCAGCCGCGCACAATGCTCACAAGCCCGGGAGAAAAGCTTTTTGGGGTGGTGCTCACACCGGGCCGTGGAAGACCTCCCCGGCTGCCTGCAAAGGCCGGTTTTCAAGCACTCCTGCCTGCTGTTCCTGCCACCCGCGCACAATACTCCCAAGCCCGGGAGAAAAGCGCTTCGGGGTGGTGCTCTCTACAGGCCCTTGGAAGACCTCCCCCGCTGCCTCCAAAGGCCGGTTTGCAAGGACTCCTTCCTGCTGTTCCCGCCAGCCACGCACAATGCTCCCAAGCCCGGGAGAAAAGTGCTTCGGGGTGGTGATCTCTCCGGGCCCTTGGAAGTCGTCCTCGGCTGCCTCCAAAGGCCGGTTTGCAAGCACTCATGCCCGTTGTTCCCACCAGCCGCGCACAATGCTCCCAAGCCCGGGAGAAAAGCATTTTGGGGTGGTGCTCTCTCCGGGCCCTTGGAAGACGTCCCCGGCTGCCTCCAAAGGCCGGTTTGCAAGCACTCATGCCCGTTGTTCCCACCAGCCGCGCACAATGCTCCCAAGCCCGGGAGAAAAGCGCTTTGGGGTGGTGCTCTCTCCGGGCCCTTGGAAGACGTCCCCGGCTGCCTCCAAAGGCCGGTTTGCAAGCACTCATGCCCGTTGTTCCCACCAGCCGCGCACAATGCTCCCAAGCCCGGGAGAAAAGCATTTTGGGGTGGTGCTCACTCCGGGCCCTTGGAAGACCTCCCGGGCTGCCTCCAAAGGCCAGTTTGCAAGCAGTCCTGCCTGCTGTTCCCGCCAGCCGCGCACAATGTTCCCAAGCCCGGGAGAAAAGCGCTTCGGGGTGGTGCTCTCTCCGGGCACTTTCAAGACCTCCCCGGCTGCCTCCAAAGGCCGGTTTGTAAGTACTCATTCCCGCTGCTTCCGCCAGCCACGCACAATGCTCCCAAGCCCGGGAGAAAAGCATTTTGGGGTGGTGCTCTCTCCGGGCCCTTGGAAGACCTCCCGGGCTGCCTCCAAAGGCCAGTTTGCAAGCATTCATGTCCGTTGTTCCCGAGCCGCGCACAATGCTCCCAAGCCCGAGAGAAAAGCATTTTGGGGTGGTGATCAGTCCGGCCCTTGGAAGACCTCCCCGGCTGCCTCCAAAGGACAGTTTGCAAGCACTCATGCCCGCTGTTCCCGCCAGCCGCGCACAATGCTCCCAAGACCGTGAGAAAAGCGCTTCGGGGTGGTGTTCTCTCAGGGACCATGGAGGACCTCCCCGGCTGCCCCCAAAGGCCGGTTTGCAAGCATTCCCACTCGCTGTTCCCGCCAGGCACACACAATGTTCCAAAACCCCGGAGAAAAGCGCTTCGGGGTGGTGGTCTCTCCGGGCCCCTGCCCCTGAGCCTGGGGGCCAGGCAGGGGATCCACAGTCCCAGGCCAAGGCAGAACCACATGCACACGTCTGTTCCTGCCCCCTCCACCGGCAGAGAGCTGGGGGGAGCCAGAGTCTGTCAGGCAGCTGCTGGGCTGGCCGCCTGTGTGGGAAGGGGTAGAGCCGACCTAGGGGCAAGTTGGGCCTCTTGCTCTCCCTGCTGCCCTGAGGCTGCTGGGCCAAAGAGGTCTTGGGCATCCAGCCCCTTGCTGGTCCCTTCCCTCTGACGAGGCCCTCTGAGCTCCAGCACCTTGCAGTGTGGAGACAGCCCCTGCCAGCAACCTCCTCTCCAAGGAGGCCTCAACCGAGGCCTAGGCCCAGGGGAAAGGCACCAGCGGAGATGAGCCAGTGGAGGCGCACGGGCATGTCTGGACCCAGTCCCCGCAGCCTGCCCCTTGGTGGGGCAGTACCCCCGGAGGCCAGGAAGGTCTGGGCAAGGCTGCGAGGGGCAGGGGCCCTGCTGGGTCGTGCCCCTGGCCTGTGGGGCGTCTGAGCACAACCGGCACTCTCCCGCTGGAAGACCTCCCCGTCTGCCTCCAAAGGCCGGTTTGCAAGCACTCCCGCCCGCTGTTCCCGCCAGGCACGCACAATGCTCCCAAGCCCGGGAGAAAAGCACTTCGGGGTGGTGCTCTCTCCGGGCCCTTGCCCCTGAGCCTGGGGGCCAGGCAGTTGGAACACACTCCCAGGCCAATGCAGAACGACATGCACACGTCTGTTCCTGCCCCCTACACCGGTAGAGAGCTCGGGGGAGCCAGAGACTGCCAGGCTGCTGCTGGGCTGGCTGCCTGTGTGGGACGGGGCAGAGCCGACCTAGGGGCAAGTTGGGCCTCTTGCTCTCCCTGCTGCCCTGAGGCTGCTGGGTCAAAGAGGTCTTGGGCATCCAGCCCTTTGCTGGTCCCTTCCCTCTGACGAGGCCCTCTGAGCTCCAGCACCTTGCAGTGTGGAGACAGCCCCTGCCAGCAACCTCCTCTCCAAAGAGGCCTCAACCGAGGCCTACGCCCAGGGGAAAAGCACCAGCGGGGATGATCCTGGGGAGGCGCACGGACATGTCTGGACCCAGTCCCAGCAGCCTGCCCGTTGGTGGGGCAGTGCCCCCGGAGGCCAGGAAGGTCTGGGCAAGGCTGGCCAGGGTCAGGGGCCCTGCTGGGTCCTGCCCCTGGCCTGTGAGGCCTCTGAGCACAACCGGCCCTCTCCCACTGGAAGACCTCCCCAGCTGCCTCCAAAGTCCTGTTTGCAAACACTCCCGCCCGCTGTTCACGCCAGGCTCGCACAATGCTCCCAAGCCCGGGAGAAAAGCGCTTCGGGGTGGTGCTCTCTCCGGGCCCTTGCCCCTGAGCCTGGGGGCCAGGCAGTGGGTCCACACTCCCAGACCAAGGCAGAACCACATGCACACGTCTGTTCCTGACCCCTGCACCGGCAGAGAGCTCTGGGGAGCCAGAGTCTGTCAGGCAGGTGCTGGGCTGGCCCCCTGTGTAGGAAGGGGCAGAGCCGACCTAGGGGCAAGTTGGGCCTCTTCCTCTCCCTGCTGCCATGAGGCTGCTGGGCCAAAGAGGTCTTGGGCATCCAGCCACTTGCTGGTCCCTTCCCTCTGACGAGGCCCTCTGAGCTCCAGCACCTTGCAGTGTGGAGACAGCCCCTGCCAGCAACCTCCTCTCCAATGAGGCCTCAACCGAGGCCTAGGCCTAGGGGAAAGACACCAGCGGGGATGAGCCTGGGGAGGCGCCCGGGCATGTCTGGACCCAGTCCCCGCAGCCTGCCCCTTGGTGGGGCAGTACCCCCGGAGGCCATGAAGGTCTGTGCAAGGCTGCCAGGGGCAGGGACAGTGCTGGGTCCTGCCCCTGGCCTGTTGGACGTCTGAGCACAACCGGCACTCTCGCGCTGGAAGACCTCCCCGGCTGCCTCCAAAGGCCGGTTTGCAAGCACTCCCGCCCGCTGTTCCCGCCAGGCACGCACAATGCTCCCAAGCCCGGGAGAAAGGCGCTTCGGGGTGGTGCTCTCTCCGGGCCCTTGCCCCTAAGCCTGCGGGCCAGGCAGGGGGAACACACTCCCAGGCCAAGACAGAACGACATGAACACGTCTGTTCCTGCCCCCTACACCGGCAGAGAGCTCGGGGGAGCCAGAGTCTCTCAGGCAGGTGCTGGGCTGGCCGCCTGTGTGGGAAGGGGCAGAGCCGACCTAGGGGCAAGTTGGGCCTCTTGCTCTCCCTGCTGCCCTGAGGCTGCTGGGCCAAAGACGTCTTGGGCATCCAGCCCTTTGCTGGTCCCTTCCCTCTGACGAGGCCCTCTGAGCTCCAGCACCTTGCAGTGTGGAGACAGCACCTGCCAGCAATCTCCTCTCCAAGGAGGCCTCAACCGAGGCCTAGGAGCAGGGGAAAAGCACCAGCGGGGTTGAGCCTGGGGAGGCGCCCGGGCATGTCTGGACCCAGTCCCCGCAGCCTGCCCCTTGGTGGGGCAGTACCCCCGGAGGCCAGGAAGGTGTGGGAAAGGCTGGCCAGGGGCAGGGGCCCTGCTGGGTCCTGCCCCTGGCCTGTGGGGCCTCTGAGCACAACCGGCCCTCTCCCACTGGAAGACCTCCCCGGCTGCCTCCAAAGTCCTGTTTGCCAACACTCCCACCCGCTGTTCACGCCAGACTTGCACAATGCTCCCAAGCCCGGGAGAAAAGCGCTTCGGGGTGGTGCTCTCTCCGGGCCCTTGCCCCTGAGCCTGGGGGCAAGGCATGGGGAACACACTCCCAGGCCAAGGCAGAACCACATGCCCACGTCTGTTCCTGTCCCCTGCACCGGCAGAGAGCTTGGGGGAGCCAGAGTCTGTCAGGCAGCTGCTGGGTTGGCCGCCTGTGTGGGAAGGGGCAGAGCCGCCCTAGGGGCAAGTTGGGCCTCTTGCTCTCCCTGCTGCCCTGAGGCTGCTGGGCCAAAGACGTCTTGGGCATCCAGCCCCTTACTGGTCCCTTCCCTCTGACGAGGCCCTCTGAGCTCCAGCACCTTGCAGTGTGGAGACAGCCCCTGCCAGCAACCTCCTCTCCAAGGAGGCCTCAACCGAGGCCTAGGCCCAGGGGAAAGACACCAGCGGGGATGAGCCAGGGGAGGCGCCCGAGCATGTCTGGACCCAGTCCCCGCAGCCTGCCCCTTGGTGGGGCAGTACCCCCGGAGGCCAGGAAGGTCTGGGTAAGGCTGGCCAGGGGCAGGGGTCCTGCTGGGTCCTGCCCCTGGCCTGTGGGGCCTCTGAGCACAACCGGCCCTCTCCCACTGGAAGACCTCCCCGGCTGCCTCCAAAGGCCGGTTTGAAGCGCTCCCGGCCACTGTTACCAGCAGGCGGGCACAATGCGCCTAAGCCCGGAAGAAAAGCGGTTCAGGGTGGTGCTCTCTCTGGGCCCTTGCCCCTGAGCCTGGGGGAAAGGCAGGGTGTCCACACTAACAGGCCAAGGCAGAACCACATGCACACGTCTGACCTGCCCCCTGCACCGGCAGAGAGCTCGGGGGAGCCAGAGACTGTCAGGCAGCTGCTGGGCTGGCCGCCTGTGTAGGAAGTGGCAGAGCCGACCTAGGGGCAAGTTGGGCCTCTTGCTCTCCCTGCTGCCCTGAGGCTGCTGGGCCATAGAGGTCTTGGGCATCCAGCCCCTTGCTGGTCCCTTCCCTCTGACGAGGCCCTCTGAGCTCCAGCACCTTGCAGTGTGGAGACAGCCCCTGCCAGCAACCTCCTCTCCAAGGAGTCCTCAACCGAGGCCTAGGCCCAGGGGAAAGGCACCAGCGGGGATGAGCCTGGGGAGGCGCCCGGGCATGTCTGGACCCAGTCCCCGCAGCCTGCCCCTTGGTGGGGCAGTACCCCCGGAGGCCAGGAAGGTCTGGGCAAGGCTGTCCAGGGGCAGGGGCCCTGCTGGGTCCTGCCCCTGGCCTGTGGGGCCTCTGAGCACAACCGGCCCTCTCCCACTGGAAGAACTCCCCGGCTGCCTCCAAAGGCCAGTTTGCCAACACTCCCGCCCGCTGTTCCCGCCAGGCACGCACAATGCTCCCAAGCCCGGGAGAAAAGCGCTTCGGGGTGGTGCTCTCCTCGGGCCCTTGCCCCTGAGCCTGGGGGCCAGGCAGTTGGTCCACACTCCCAGACCAAGGCAGAACCACATGCACACGTCTGTTCCTGACCCCTGCACCGGCAGAGAGTTCGGGGGAGCCAGAGTCTGTCAGGCAGCTGCTGGGCTGGCCGCCTGTGTGGGAAGGGGCAGAGCCGACCTAGGGGCAAGTTGGGCCTCTTGCTCTCCCTGCTGCCCTGAGGCTGCTGGGCCAAAGAGGTCTTGGGAATCCAGCCCCTTGCTGGTCCCTTCCCTCGGACGAGGCCCTCTGAGCTCCAGCACCTTGCAGTGTGGAGACAGCCCCTGCCAGCAACCTCCTCTCCAAGGAGTCCTCAACCGAGGCCTAGGCCCAGGGGAATGGCACCAGCGGGGATGAGCCTGGGGAGGCGCCCGGGCATGTCTGGACCCAGTCCCCGCAGCCTGCCCCTTGGTGGGGCAGTACCCCCGGAGGCGAGGAAGCTCTGGGCAAGGCTGCCAGGGGCAGGGACACTGCTGGGTCCTGCCCCTGGCCTGTGGGGCGTCTGAGCACAACCGGCACTCTCCCGCTGGAAGACCTCCCCGTCTGCCTCGAAAGGCTGGTTTGCAAGCACTCCCGCCCGCTGTTCCCGCCAGGCACGCACAATGCTCCCAAGCCCGGGAGAAAAGCGCTTCGGGGTGGTGCTCTCACCGGGCCCTTGCCCCTGAGCCTGGGGGCCAGGCAGGGGGAACACACTCCCAGGCCAAGGCAGAACGACATGCACACGTCTGTTCCTGCCCCCTACACCGGCAGAGAGCTCGGGGGAGCCAGAGACTGCCAGGCTGCTGCTGGGCTGGCCGCCTGTGTGGGACGGGGCAGAGCCGACCTAGGGGCAAGTTGGGCCTCTTGCCCTCCCTGCTGCCCTGAGGCTGCTTGGCCAAAGAGGTCTTGGGCATCCAACCCCTTGCTGGTCCCTTCCCTCTGACGAGGCCCTCTGAGCTCCAGCACCTTGCAGTGTGGAGACAGCCCCTGCCAGCAACCTCCTCTCCAAGGAGGCCTAAACCGAGGCCTAGGCACAGGGGAAAGGCACCAGCGGGGATGAGCCTGGGGAGGCGCCCGGGCATGTATGGACCCAGTCCCCGCAGCCTGCCCCTTGGTGGGGCAGTACCCCCGGAGGCGAGGAAGGTCTGGGAAAGGCTGGCCAGGGGCAGGGGACCTGCTGGGTCCTGCCCCTGGCCTGTGGGGCCTCTGAGCAAAACCGGCCCTCTCCCACTGGAAGACGTCCCCGGCTGCCTCCAAAGGCCGGTTTGCAAGCACTCCCGCCCACTGTTCCAACCAAGGGCGCACAACGCTCCCAAGCCCGGGAGAAAATCGCCTCGGGGTGGTGCTCTCTCCGGGCCCTTTCCCCTGAGCCTGGGGGCCAGGCAGGGTGTCCACACTCCCAGGCCAAGGCAGAACGACATGCACACGTCTGTTCCTGCCCCATGCACCGGCAGAGAGCTCGGGGGAGCCAAAGTCTGTCAGGCAGCTGCTGGGCTGGCCGCCTGTGTGGGAAGGGGCAGAGCCGACCTAGGGGCAAGTTGGGCCTCTTGCTCTCCCTGCTGCCCTGAGGCTGCTGGGCCAAAGAGGTCTTGGGCATCCAGCCACTTGCTGGTCCCTTCCCTCTGACGAGGCCCTCTGAGCTCCAGCACCTTGCAGTGTGGAGACAGCCCCTGCCAGCAACCTCCTCTCCAATGAGGCCTCAACCGAGGCCTAGGCCTAGGGGAAAGACACCAGCGGGGATGAGCCTGGGGAGGCGCCCGGGCATGTCTGGACCCAGTCCCCGCAGCCTGCCCCTTGGTGGGGCAGTACCCCCGGAGGCCATGAAGGTCTGTGCAAGGCTGCCAGGGGCAGGGACAGTGCTGGGTCCTGCCCCTGGCCTGTTGGACGTCTGAGCACAACCGGCACTCTCGCGCTGGAAGACCTCCCCGGCTGCCTCCAAAGGCCGGTTTGCAAGCACTCCCGCCCGCTGTTCCCGCCAGGCACGCACAATGCTCCCAAGCCCGGGAGAAAAGCGCTTCGGGGTGGTGCTCTCTCCGGGCCCTTGCCCCTAAGCCTGCGGGCCAGGCAGGGGGAACACACTCCCAGGCCAAGACAGAACGACATGAACACGTCTGTTCCTGCCCCCTACACCGGCAGAGAGCTCGGGGGAGCCAGAGTCTCTCAGGCAGGTGCTGGGCTGGCCGCCTGTGTGGGAAGGGGCAGAGCCGACCTAGGGGCAAGTTGGGCCTCTTGCTCTCCCTGCTGCCCTGAGGCTGCTGGGCCAAAGACGTCTTGGGCATCCAGCCCTTTGCTGGTCCCTTCCCTCTGACGAGGCCCTCTGAGCTCCAGCACCTTGCAGTGTGGAGACAGCACCTGCCAGCAATCTCCTCTCCAAGGAGGCCTCAACCGAGGCCTAGGAGCAGGGGAAAAGCACCAGCGGGGTTGAGCCTGGGGAGGCGCCCGGGCATGTCTGGACCCAGTCCCCGCAGCCTGCCCCTTGGTGGGGCAGTACCCCCGGAGGCCAGGAAGGTCTGGGAAAGGCTGGCCAGGGGCAGGGGCCCTGCTGGGTCCTGCCCCTGGCCTGTGGGGCCTCTGAGCACAACCGGCCCTCTCCCACTGGAAGACCTCCCCGGCTGCCTCCAAAGTCCTGTTTGCCAACACTCCCACCCGCTGTTCACGCCAGACTTGCACAATGCTCCCAAGCCCGGGAGAAAAGCGCTTCGGGGTGGTGCTCTCTCCGGGCCCTTGCCCCTGAGCCTGGGGGCAAGGCATGGGGAACACACTCCCAGGCCAAGGCAGAACCACATGCCCACGTCTGTTCCTGTCCCCTGCACCGGCAGAGAGCTTGGGGGAGCCAGAGTCTGTCAGGCAGCTGCTGGGTTGGCCGCCTGTGTGGGAAGGGGCAGAGCCGCCCTAGGGGCAAGTTGGGCCTCTTGCTCTCCCTGCTGCCCTGAGGCTGCTGGGCCAAAGACGTCTTGGGCATCCAGCCCCTTACTGGTCCCTTCCCTCTGACGAGGCCCTCTGAGCTCCAGCACCTTGCAGTGTGGAGACAGCCCCTGCCAGCAACCTCCTCTCCAAGGAGGCCTCAACCGAGGCCTAGGCCCAGGGGAAAGACACCAGCGGGGATGAGCCAGGGGAGGCGCCCGAGCATGTCTGGACCCAGTCCCCGCAGCCTGCCCCTTGGTGGGGCAGTACCCCCGGAGGCCAGGAAGGTCTGGGTAAGGCTGGCCAGGGGCAGGGGTCCTGCTGGGTCCTGCCCCTGGCCTGTGGGGCCTCTGAGCACAACCGGCCCTCTCCCACTGGAAGACCTCCCCGGCTGCCTCCAAAGGCCGGTTTGAAGCGCTCCCGGCCACTGTTACCAGCAGGCGGGCACAATGCGCCTAAGCCCGGAAGAAAAGCGGTTCAGGGTGGTGCTCTCTCTGGGCCCTTGCCCCTGAGCCTGGGGGAAAGGCAGGGTGTCCACACTAACAGGCCAAGGCAGAACCACATGCACACGTCTGACCTGCCCCCTGCACCGGCAGAGAGCTCGGGGGAGCCAGAGTCTGTCAGGCAGCTGCTGGGCTGGCCGCCTGTGTAGGAAGTGGCAGAGCCGACCTAGGGGCAAGTTGGGCCTCTTGCTCTCCCTGCTGCCCTGAGGCTGCTGGGCCATAGAGGTCTTGGGCATCCAGCCCCTTGCTGGTCCCTTCCCTCTGACGAGGCCCTCTGAGCTCCAGCACCTTGCAGTGTGGAGACAGCCCCTGCCAGCAACCTCCTCTCCAAGGAGGCCTCAACCGAGGCCTAGGCCCAGGGGAAAGGCACCAGCGGGGATGAGCCTGGGGAGGCGCCCGGGCATGTCTGGACCCAGTCCCCGCAGCCTGCCCCTTGGTGGGGCAGTACCCCCGGAGGCCAGGAAGGTCTGGGCAAGGCTGTCCAGGGGCAGGGGCCCTGCTGGGTCCTGCCCCTGGCCTGTGGGGCCTCTGAGCACAACCGGCCCTCTCCCACTGGAAGAACTCCCCGGCTGCCTCCAAAGGCCAGTTTGCCAACACTCCCGCCCGCTGTTCCCGCCAGGCACGCACAATGCTCCCAAGCCCGGGAGAAAAGCGCTTCGGGGTGGTGCTCTCCTCGGGCCCTTGCCCCTGAGCCTGGGGGCCAGGCAGTTGGTCCACACTCCCAGACCAAGGCAGAACCACATGCACACGTCTGTTCCTGACCCCTGCACCGGCAGAGAGTTCGGGGGAGCCAGAGTCTGTCAGGCAGCTGCTGGGCTGGCCGCCTGTGTGGGAAGGGGCAGAGCCGACCTAGGGGCAAGTTGGGCCTCTTCCTCTCCCTGCTGCCCTGAGGCTGCTGGGCCAAAGAGGTCTTGGGCATCCAGCCCCTTGCTGGTCCCTTCCCTCTGACGAGGCCCTCTGAGCTCCAGCACCTTGCAGTGTGGAGACAGCCCCTGCCAGCAACCTCCTCTCCAAGGAGGCCTCAACCGAGGCCTAGGCCCAGGGGAAAGACACCAGCGGGGATGAGCCAGGGGAGGCGCCCGAGCATGTCTGGACCCAGTCCCCGCAGCCTGCCCCTTGGTGGGGCAGTACCCCCGGAGGCCAGGAAGGTCTGGGTAAGGCTGGCCAGGGGCAGGGGTCCTGCTGGGTGCTGCCCCTGGCCTGTGGGGCCTCTGAGCACAACCGGCCCTCTCCCACTGGAAGACCTCCCCGGCTGCCTCCAAAGGCCGGTTTGCAAGCACTCCCGCCCACTGTTCCCGCCAGGCGCGCACAATGCTCCTAAGCCCGGGAGAAAAGCGCTTCGGGGTGGTGCTCTCTCCGGGCCCTTGCCCCTGAGCCTGTGGGCAAGGCAGGGGGAACACACTCCCAGACCAAGGCAGAAACACATGCACACGTCTGTTCCTGTCCCCTGCACCGGCAGAGAGCTCGGGGGAGCCAGAGTCTCTCAGGCAGGTGCTGGGCTGGCCGCCTGTGTGGGAAGGGGCAGAGCCGACCTAGGGGCAAGTTGGGCCTCTTGCTCTCCCTGCTGCCCTGAGGCTGCTGGGCCAAAGAGGTCTTGAGCATCCAGCCCCTTGCTGGTCCCTTCCCTCTGACGAGGCCCTCTGAGCTCCAGCACCTTGCAGTGTGGAGACAGACCCTGCCAGCAACCTCCTCTCCAAGGAGGCCTCAACCGAGGCCTAGGCCCAGGGGAAAGGCACCAGCGGGGATGAGCCAGTGGAGGGGCCCGGGCATGTCTGGACCCAGTCCCCGCAGCCTGCCCCTTGGTGGGGCAGTACCCCCGGAGGCCAGGAAGGTCTGGGCAAGGCTGGCCAGGGGCAGGGTCCCTGCTGGGTCCTGCCCCTGGCCTGTGGGGCCTCTGAGCACAACCGGCCCTCTCCCACTGGAAGACCTCCCCGGCTGCCTTCAAAGGCGGGTTTGCCAACACTCCCGCCCGCTGTTCCCGCCAGGCACGCACAACGCTCCCAAGGCCAGGAGAAAAGCGCTTCGGGGTGTTGCTCTCTCCGGGCCCTTGCCCCTGAGCCTGGGGTCCAGGCAGTGGGTCCACACTCCCAGACCAAGGCAGAACCACATGCACACGTCTGTTCCTGACCCCTGAACCGGCAGAGAGCTCGGGGGAGCCAGAGTCTATCAGGCAGCTGCTGGGTTGGCTGCCTGTGTGGGAAGGGGCAGAGCCGACCTAGGGGCAAGTTGGGCCTCTTGCTCTCCCTGCTGCCCTGAGGCTGCTGGGCCAAAGAGGTCTTGGGCATCCAGCCCCTTGCTGGTCCCTCCCCGCTGACGAGGCCCTCTGAGCTCCAGCACCTTGCAGTGTGGAGACAGCCCCTGCCAGCAACCTCCTCTCCAAGGAGGCAACAACCGAGGCCTATGCCCAGGGGAAAGGCACCAGCGGGGATGAGCCTGGGGAGGCGCCCAGGCATGTCTGGACCCAGTCCCCGCAGCCTGCCCCTTGGTGGGGCAGTACCCCCGGAGGCCAGGAAGGTCTGGGCAAGGCTGGCCAGGGGCAGGGGACCTGCTGGGTCCTGCCCCTGGCTTGTGAGGCCTCTGAGCACAACCGGCCCTCTCCCACTGGAAGACCTCCACGGCTGCCTCCAAAGTCCTGTTTGCAAACACTCCCGCCCGCTGTTCACGCCAGGCTCGCACAATGCTCCCAAGCCCGGGAGAAAAGCGCTTCGGGGTGGTGCTCTCTCCGGGACCTTGCCCCTGAGCCTGGGGGCAAGGCAGGGGGAACACACTCCCAGGCCAAGGCAGAACCACATGCCCACGTCTGTTCCTGTCCCCTGCACTGGCAGAGAGCTTGGGGGAGCCAGAGTCTGTCAGGCAGCTGCTGAGTTGGCCGCCTGTGTGGGAAGGGGCAGTGCCGCCCTAGGGGCAAGTTGGGCCTCTTGCTCTCCCTGCTGCCCTGAGGCTGCTGGGCCAAAGACGTCTTGGGCATCCAGCCCCTTACTGGTCCCTTCCCTCTGACGAGGCCCTCTGAGCTCCAGCACCTTGCAGTGTGGAGACAGCCCCTGCCAGCAACCTCCTCTCCAAGGAGGCCTCAACCGAGGCCTAGGCCCAGGGGAAAGGCACCAGCGGGGATGAGCCTGGGGAGGCGCCCGGGCATGTCTGGACACAGGCCCCGCAGCCTGCCCCTTGGTGGGGCAGTACCCCCGGAGGCCAGGAAGGTCTGGGCAAGGCTGGCCAGGGGCAGGGGCCCTGCTGCGTCCTGCCCCTGGCCTGTGGGGCCTCTGAGCACAACTGGCCCTCTCCCACTGGAAGACCTCCCCGGCTGCCTCCAAAGGCCGGTTTGCAAGCGCTCCCGCCCACTGTTCCCAGCAGGCGTGCACAATGCTCCCAAGCCCGGGAGAAAAGCGCTTCAGGGTGGTGCTCTCTCCGGGCCCTTGCCCCTGAGCCTGGGGGCAAGGCAGGGTGTCCACACTCCCAGGACAAGGCAGAACCACATGCACACGTCTGATCTGCCCCCTGCACCGGCAGAGAGCTCGGGGGAGCCAGAGTCTGTCAGGCAGCTGCTGGGCTGGCCGCCTGTGTGGGAAGGGGCAGAGCCGACCTAGGGGCAAGTTGGGCCTCTTGCTCTCCCTGCTGCCCTGAGGCTGCTGGGCCAAAGAGGTCTTGGGAATCCAGCCCCTTGCTGGTCCCTTCCCTCGGACGAGGCCCTCTGAGCTCCAGCACCTTGCAGTGTGGAGACAGCCCCTGCCAGCAACCTCCTCTCCAAGGAGTCCTCAACCGAGGCCTAGGCCCAGGGGAATGGCACCAGCGGGGATGAGCCTGGGGAGGCGCCCGGGCATGTCTGGACCCAGTCCCCGCAGCCTGCCCCTTGGTGGGGCAGTACCCCCGGAGGCGAGGAAGCTCTGGGCAAGGCTGCCAGGGGCAGGGACACTGCTGGGTCCTGCCCCTGGCCTGTGGGGCGTCTGAGCACAACCGGCACTCTCCCGCTGGAAGACCTCCCCGTCTGCCTCGAAAGGCTGGTTTGCAAGCACTCCCGCCCGCTGTTCCCGCCAGGCACGCACAATGCTCCCAAGCCCGGGAGAAAAGCGCTTCGGGGTGGTGCTCTCACCGGGCCCTTGCCCCTGAGCCTGGGGGCCAGGCAGGGGGAACACACTCCCAGGCCAAGGCAGAACGACATGCACACGTCTGTTCCTGCCCCCTACACCGGCAGAGAGCTCGGGGGAGCCAGAGACTGCCAGGCTGCTGCTGGGCTGGCCGCCTGTGTGGGACGGGGCAGAGCCGACCTAGGGGCAAGTTGGGCCTCTTGCCCTCCCTGCTGCCCTGAGGCTGCTTGGCCAAAGAGGTCTTGGGCATCCAACCCCTTGCTGGTCCCTTCCCTCTGACGAGGCCCTCTGAGCTCCAGCACCTTGCAGTGTGGAGACAGCCCCTGCCAGCAACCTCCTCTCCAAGGAGGCCTAAACCGAGGCCTAGGCACAGGGGAAAGGCACCAGCGGGGATGAGCCTGGGGAGGCGCCCGGGCATGTATGGACCCAGTCCCCGCAGCCTGCCCCTTGGTGGGGCAGTACCCCCGGAGGCGAGGAAGGTCTGGGAAAGGCTGGCCAGGGGCAGGGGACCTGCTGGGTCCTGCCCCTGGCCTGTGGGGCCTCTGAGCAAAACCGGCCCTCTCCCACTGGAAGACGTCCCCGGCTGCCTCCAAAGGCCGGTTTGCAAGCACTCCCGCCCACTGTTCCAACCAAGGGCGCACAACGCTCCCAAGCCCGGGAGAAAATCGCCTCGGGGTGGTGCTCTCTCCGGGCCCTTTCCCCTGAGCCTGGGGGCCAGGCAGGGTGTCCACACTCCCAGGCCAAGGCAGAACGACATGCACACGTCTGTTCCTGCCCCATGCACCGGCAGAGAGCTCGGGGGAGCCAAAGTCTGTCAGGCAGCTGCTGGGCTGGCCGCCTGTGTGGGAAGGGGCAGAGCCGACCTAGGGGCAAGTTGGGCCTCTTGCTCTCCCTGCTGCCCTGAGGCTGCTGGGCCAAAGAGGTCTTGGGCATCCAGCCACTTGCTGGTCCCTTCCCTCTGACGAGGCCCTCTGAGCTCCAGCACCTTGCAGTGTGGAGACAGCCCCTGCCAGCAACCTCCTCTCCAATGAGGCCTCAACCGAGGCCTAGGCCTAGGGGAAAGACACCAGCGGGGATGAGCCTGGGGAGGCGCCCGGGCATGTCTGGACCCAGTCCCCGCAGCCTGCCCCTTGGTGGGGCAGTACCCCCGGAGGCCATGAAGGTCTGTGCAAGGCTGCCAGGGGCAGGGACAGTGCTGGGTCCTGCCCCTGGCCTGTTGGACGTCTGAGCACAACCGGCACTCTCGCGCTGGAAGACCTCCCCGGCTGCCTCCAAAGGCCGGTTTGCAAGCACTCCCGCCCGCTGTTCCCGCCAGGCACGCACAATGCTCCCAAGCCCGGGAGAAAAGCGCTTCGGGGTGGTGCTCTCTCCGGGCCCTTGCCCCTAAGCCTGCGGGCCAGGCAGGGGGAACACACTCCCAGGCCAAGACAGAACGACATGAACACGTCTGTTCCTGCCCCCTACACCGGCAGAGAGCTCGGGGGAGCCAGAGTCTCTCAGGCAGGTGCTGGGCTGGCCGCCTGTGTGGGAAGGGGCAGAGCCGACCTAGGGGCAAGTTGGGCCTCTTGCTCTCCCTGCTGCCCTGAGGCTGCTGGGCCAAAGACGTCTTGGGCATCCAGCCCTTTGCTGGTCCCTTCCCTCTGACGAGGCCCTCTGAGCTCCAGCACCTTGCAGTGTGGAGACAGCACCTGCCAGCAATCTCCTCTCCAAGGAGGCCTCAACCGAGGCCTAGGAGCAGGGGAAAAGCACCAGCGGGGTTGAGCCTGGGGAGGCGCCCGGGCATGTCTGGACCCAGTCCCCGCAGCCTGCCCCTTGGTGGGGCAGTACCCCCGGAGGCCAGGAAGGTCTGGGAAAGGCTGGCCAGGGGCAGGGGCCCTGCTGGGTCCTGCCCCTGGCCTGTGGGGCCTCTGAGCACAACCGGCCCTCTCCCACTGGAAGACCTCCCCGGCTGCCTCCAAAGTCCTGTTTGCCAACACTCCCACCCGCTGTTCACGCCAGACTTGCACAATGCTCCCAAGCCCGGGAGAAAAGCGCTTCGGGGTGGTGCTCTCTCCGGGCCCTTGCCCCTGAGCCTGGGGGCAAGGCATGGGGAACACACTCCCAGGCCAAGGCAGAACCACATGCCCACGTCTGTTCCTGTCCCCTGCACCGGCAGAGAGCTTGGGGGAGCCAGAGTCTGTCAGGCAGCTGCTGGGTTGGCCGCCTGTGTGGGAAGGGGCAGAGCCGCCCTAGGGGCAAGTTGGGCCTCTTGCTCTCCCTGCTGCCCTGAGGCTGCTGGGCCAAAGACGTCTTGGGCATCCAGCCCCTTACTGGTCCCTTCCCTCTGACGAGGCCCTCTGAGCTCCAGCACCTTGCAGTGTGGAGACAGCCCCTGCCAGCAACCTCCTCTCCAAGGAGGCCTCAACCGAGGCCTAGGCCCAGGGGAAAGACACCAGCGGGGATGAGCCAGGGGAGGCGCCCGAGCATGTCTGGACCCAGTCCCCGCAGCCTGCCCCTTGGTGGGGCAGTACCCCCGGAGGCCAGGAAGGTCTGGGTAAGGCTGGCCAGGGGCAGGGGTCCTGCTGGGTCCTGCCCCTGGCCTGTGGGGCCTCTGAGCACAACCGGCCCTCTCCCACTGGAAGACCTCCCCGGCTGCCTCCAAAGGCCGGTTTGAAGCGCTCCCGGCCACTGTTACCAGCAGGCGGGCACAATGCGCCTAAGCCCGGAAGAAAAGCGGTTCAGGGTGGTGCTCTCTCTGGGCCCTTGCCCCTGAGCCTGGGGGAAAGGCAGGGTGTCCACACTAACAGGCCAAGGCAGAACCACATGCACACGTCTGACCTGCCCCCTGCACCGGCAGAGAGCTCGGGGGAGCCAGAGTCTGTCAGGCAGCTGCTGGGCTGGCCGCCTGTGTAGGAAGTGGCAGAGCCGACCTAGGGGCAAGTTGGGCCTCTTGCTCTCCCTGCTGCCCTGAGGCTGCTGGGCCATAGAGGTCTTGGGCATCCAGCCCCTTGCTGGTCCCTTCCCTCTGACGAGGCCCTCTGAGCTCCAGCACCTTGCAGTGTGGAGACAGCCCCTGCCAGCAACCTCCTCTCCAAGGAGGCCTCAACCGAGGCCTAGGCCCAGGGGAAAGGCACCAGCGGGGATGAGCCTGGGGAGGCGCCCGGGCATGTCTGGACCCAGTCCCCGCAGCCTGCCCCTTGGTGGGGCAGTACCCCCGGAGGCCAGGAAGGTCTGGGCAAGGCTGTCCAGGGGCAGGGGCCCTGCTGGGTCCTGCCCCTGGCCTGTGGGGCCTCTGAGCACAACCGGCCCTCTCCCACTGGAAGAACTCCCCGGCTGCCTCCAAAGGCCAGTTTGCCAACACTCCCGCCCGCTGTTCCCGCCAGGCACGCACAATGCTCCCAAGCCCGGGAGAAAAGCGCTTCGGGGTGGTGCTCTCCTCGGGCCCTTGCCCCTGAGCCTGGGGGCCAGGCAGTTGGTCCACACTCCCAGACCAAGGCAGAACCACATGCACACGTCTGTTCCTGACCCCTGCACCGGCAGAGAGTTCGGGGGAGCCAGAGTCTGTCAGGCAGCTGCTGGGCTGGCCGCCTGTGTGGGAAGGGGCAGAGCCGACCTAGGGGCAAGTTGGGCCTCTTCCTCTCCCTGCTGCCCTGAGGCTGCTGGGCCAAAGAGGTCTTGGGCATCCAGCCCCTTGCTGGTCCCTTCCCTCTGACGAGGCCCTCTGAGCTCCAGCACCTTGCAGTGTGGAGACAGCCCCTGCCAGCAACCTCCTCTCCAAGGAGGCCTCAACCGAGGCCTAGGCCCAGGGGAAAGACACCAGCGGGGATGAGCCAGGGGAGGCGCCCGAGCATGTCTGGACCCAGTCCCCGCAGCCTGCCCCTTGGTGGGGCAGTACCCCCGGAGGCCAGGAAGGTCTGGGTAAGGCTGGCCAGGGGCAGGGGTCCTGCTGGGTCCTGCCCCTGGCCTGTGGGGCCTCTGAGCACAACCGGCCCTCTCCCACTGGAAGACCTCCCCGGCTGCCTCCAAAGGCCGGTTTGCAAGCACTCCCGCCCACTGTTCCCGCCAGGCGCGCACAATGCTCCTAAGCCCGGGAGAAAAGCGCTTCGGGGTGGTGCTCTCTCCGGGCCCTTGCCCCTGAGCCTGTGGGCAAGGCAGGGGGAACACACTCCCAGACCAAGGCAGAAACACATGCACACGTCTGTTCCTGTCCCCTGCACCGGCAGAGAGCTCGGGGGAGCCAGAGTCTCTCAGGCAGGTGCTGGGCTGGCCGCCTGTGTGGGAAGGGGCAGAGCCGACCTAGGGGCAAGTTGGGCCTCTTGCTCTCCCTGCTGCCCTGAGGCTGCTGGGCCAAAGAGGTCTTGAGCATCCAGCCCCTTGCTGGTCCCTTCCCTCTGACGAGGCCCTCTGAGCTCCAGCACCTTGCAGTGTGGAGACAGACCCTGCCAGCAACCTCCTCTCCAAGGAGGCCTCAACCGAGGCCTAGGCCCAGGGGAAAGGCACCAGCGGGGATGAGCCAGTGGAGGGGCCCGGGCATGTCTGGACCCAGTCCCCGCAGCCTGCCCCTTGGTGGGGCAGTACCCCCGGAGGCCAGGAAGGTCTGGGCAAGGCTGGCCAGGGGCAGGGTCCCTGCTGGGTCCTGCCCCTGGCCTGTGGGGCCTCTGAGCACAACCGGCCCTCTCCCACTGGAAGACCTCCCCGGCTGCCTTCAAAGGCGGGTTTGCCAACACTCCCGCCCGCTGTTCCCGCCAGGCACGCACAACGCTCCCAAGGCCAGGAGAAAAGCGCTTCGGGGTGTTGCTCTCTCCGGGCCCTTGCCCCTGAGCCTGGGGTCCAGGCAGTGGGTCCACACTCCCAGACCAAGGCAGAACCACATGCACACGTCTGTTCCTGACCCCTGAACCGGCAGAGAGCTCGGGGGAGCCAGAGTCTATCAGGCAGCTGCTGGGTTGGCTGCCTGTGTGGGAAGGGGCAGAGCCGACCTAGGGGCAAGTTGGGCCTCTTGCTCTCCCTGCTGCCCTGAGGCTGCTGGGCCAAAGAGGTCTTGGGCATCCAGCCCCTTGCTGGTCCCTCCCCGCTGACGAGGCCCTCTGAGCTCCAGCACCTTGCAGTGTGGAGACAGCCCCTGCCAGCAACCTCCTCTCCAAGGAGGCAACAACCGAGGCCTATGCCCAGGGGAAAGGCACCAGCGGGGATGAGCCTGGGGAGGCGCCCAGGCATGTCTGGACCCAGTCCCCGCAGCCTGCCCCTTGGTGGGGCAGTACCCCCGGAGGCCAGGAAGGTCTGGGCAAGGCTGGCCAGGGGCAGGGGACCTGCTGGGTCCTGCCCCTGGCTTGTGAGGCCTCTGAGCACAACCGGCCCTCTCCCACTGGAAGACCTCCACGGCTGCCTCCAAAGTCCTGTTTGCAAACACTCCCGCCCGCTGTTCACGCCAGGCTCGCACAATGCTCCCAAGCCCGGGAGAAAAGCGCTTCGGGGTGGTGCTCTCTCCGGGACCTTGCCCCTGAGCCTGGGGGCAAGGCAGGGGGAACACACTCCCAGGCCAAGGCAGAACCACATGCCCACGTCTGTTCCTGTCCCCTGCACTGGCAGAGAGCTTGGGGGAGCCAGAGTCTGTCAGGCAGCTGCTGAGTTGGCCGCCTGTGTGGGAAGGGGCAGTGCCGCCCTAGGGGCAAGTTGGGCCTCTTGCTCTCCCTGCTGCCCTGAGGCTGCTGGGCCAAAGACGTCTTGGGCATCCAGCCCCTTACTGGTCCCTTCCCTCTGACGAGGCCCTCTGAGCTCCAGCACCTTGCAGTGTGGAGACAGCCCCTGCCAGCAACCTCCTCTCCAAGGAGGCCTCAACCGAGGCCTAGGCCCAGGGGAAAGGCACCAGCGGGGATGAGCCTGGGGAGGCGCCCGGGCATGTCTGGACACAGGCCCCGCAGCCTGCCCCTTGGTGGGGCAGTACCCCCGGAGGCCAGGAAGGTCTGGGCAAGGCTGGCCAGGGGCAGGGGCCCTGCTGCGTCCTGCCCCTGGCCTGTGGGGCCTCTGAGCACAACTGGCCCTCTCCCACTGGAAGACCTCCCCGGCTGCCTCCAAAGGCCGGTTTGCAAGCGCTCCCGCCCACTGTTCCCAGCAGGCGTGCACAATGCTCCCAAGCCCGGGAGAAAAGCGCTTCAGGGTGGTGCTCTCTCCGGGCCCTTGCCCCTGAGCCTGGGGGCAAGGCAGGGTGTCCACACTCCCAGGACAAGGCAGAACCACATGCACACGTCTGATCTGCCCCCTGCACCGGCAGAGAGCTCGGGGGAGCCAGAGTCTGTCAGGCAGCTGCTGGGCTGGCCGCCTGTGTGGGAAGGGGCAGAGCCGACCTAGGGGCAAGTTGGGCCTCTTGCTCTCCCTGCTGCCCTGAGGCTGCTGGGCCAAAGAGGTCTTGGGAATCCAGCCCCTTGCTGGTCCCTTCCCTCGGACGAGGCCCTCTGAGCTCCAGCACCTTGCAGTGTGGAGACAGCCCCTGCCAGCAACCTCCTCTCCAAGGAGTCCTCAACCGAGGCCTAGGCCCAGGGGAATGGCACCAGCGGGGATGAGCCTGGGGAGGCGCCCGGGCATGTCTGGACCCAGTCCCCGCAGCCTGCCCCTTGGTGGGGCAGTACCCCCGGAGGCGAGGAAGCTCTGGGCAAGGCTGCCAGGGGCAGGGACACTGCTGGGTCCTGCCCCTGGCCTGTGGGGCGTCTGAGCACAACCGGCACTCTCCCGCTGGAAGACCTCCCCGTCTGCCTCGAAAGGCTGGTTTGCAAGCACTCCCGCCCGCTGTTCCCGCCAGGCACGCACAATGCTCCCAAGCCCGGGAGAAAAGCGCTTCGGGGTGGTGCTCTCACCGGGCCCTTGCCCCTGAGCCTGGGGGCCAGGCAGGGGGAACACACTCCCAGGCCAAGGCAGAACGACATGCACACGTCTGTTCCTGCCCCCTACACCGGCAGAGAGCTCGGGGGAGCCAGAGACTGCCAGGCTGCTGCTGGGCTGGCCGCCTGTGTGGGACGGGGCAGAGCCGACCTAGGGGCAAGTTGGGCCTCTTGCCCTCCCTGCTGCCCTGAGGCTGCTTGGCCAAAGAGGTCTTGGGCATCCAACCCCTTGCTGGTCCCTTCCCTCTGACGAGGCCCTCTGAGCTCCAGCACCTTGCAGTGTGGAGACAGCCCCTGCCAGCAACCTCCTCTCCAAGGAGGCCTAAACCGAGGCCTAGGCACAGGGGAAAGGCACCAGCGGGGATGAGCCTGGGGAGGCGCCCGGGCATGTATGGACCCAGTCCCCGCAGCCTGCCCCTTGGTGGGGCAGTACCCCCGGAGGCGAGGAAGGTCTGGGAAAGGCTGGCCAGGGGCAGGGGACCTGCTGGGTCCTGCCCCTGGCCTGTGGGGCCTCTGAGCAAAACCGGCCCTCTCCCACTGGAAGACGTCCCCGGCTGCCTCCAAAGGCCGGTTTGCAAGCACTCCCGCCCACTGTTCCAACCAAGGGCGCACAACGCTCCCAAGCCCGGGAGAAAATCGCCTCGGGGTGGTGCTCTCTCCGGGCCCTTTCCCCTGAGCCTGGGGGCCAGGCAGGGTGTCCACACTCCCAGGCCAAGGCAGAACGACATGCACACGTCTGTTCCTGCCCCATGCACCGGCAGAGAGCTCGGGGGAGCCAAAGTCTGTCAGGCAGCTGCTGGGCTGGCCGCCTGTGTGGGAAGGGGCAGAGCCGACCTAGGGGCAAGTTGGGCCTCTTGCTCTCCCTGCTGCCCTGAGGCTGCTGGGCCAAAGAGGTCTTGGGCATCCAGCCACTTGCTGGTCCCTTCCCTCTGACGAGGCCCTCTGAGCTCCAGCACCTTGCAGTGTGGAGACAGCCCCTGCCAGCAACCTCCTCTCCAATGAGGCCTCAACCGAGGCCTAGGCCTAGGGGAAAGACACCAGCGGGGATGAGCCTGGGGAGGCGCCCGGGCATGTCTGGACCCAGTCCCCGCAGCCTGCCCCTTGGTGGGGCAGTACCCCCGGAGGCCATGAAGGTCTGTGCAAGGCTGCCAGGGGCAGGGACAGTGCTGGGTCCTGCCCCTGGCCTGTTGGACGTCTGAGCACAACCGGCACTCTCGCCCTGGAAGACCTCCCCGGCTGCCTCCAAAGGCCGGTTTGCAAGCACTCCCGCCCGCTGTTCCCGCCAGGCACGCACAATGCTCCCAAGCCCGGGAGAAAAGCGCTTCGGGGTGGTGCTCTCTCCGGGCCCTTGCCCCTAAGCCTGCGGGCCAGGCAGGGGGAACACACTCCCAGGCCAAGACAGAACGACATGAACACGTCTGTTCCTGCCCCCTACACCGGCAGAGAGCTCGGGGGAGCCAGAGTCTCTCAGGCAGGTGCTGGGCTGGCCGCCTGTGTGGGAAGGGGCAGAGCCGACCTAGGGGCAAGTTGGGCCTCTTGCTCTCCCTGCTGCCCTGAGGCTGCTGGGCCAAAGACGTCTTGGGCATCCAGCCCTTTGCTGGTCCCTTCCCTCTGACGAGGCCCTCTGAGCTCCAGCACCTTGCAGTGTGGAGACAGCCCCTGCCAGCAACCTCCTCTCCAAAGAGGCCTCAACCGAGGCCTACGCCCAGGGGTAAAGCACCAGCGGGGATGATCCTGGGGAGGCGCACGGACATGTCTGGACCCAGTCCCCGCAGCCTGCCCCTTGGTGGGGCAGTACCCCCGGAGGCCAGGAAGGTCTGGGCAAGGCTGGCCAGGGGCAGGGGCCCTGCTGGGTCCTGCCCCTGGCCTGTGAGGCCTCTGAGCACAACCGGCCCTCTCCCACTGGAAGACCTCCCCAGCTGCCTCCAAAGTCCTGTTTGCAAACACTCCCGCCCGCTGTTCACGCCAGGCTCGCACAATGCTCCCAAGCCCGGGAGAAAAGCGCTTCGGGGTGGTGCTCTCTCCGGGCCCTTGCCCCTGAGCCTGGGGGCCAGGCAGTGGGTCCACACTCCCAGACCAAGGCAGAACCACATGCACACGTCTGTTCCTGACCCCTGCACCGGCAGAGAGCTCTGGGGAGCTAGAGTCTGTCAGGCAGGTGCTGGGCTGGCCGCCTGTGTGGGAAGGGTTAGAGCCGACCTAGGGGCAATTTGGGCCTCTTCCTCTCCCTGCTGCCCTGAGGCTGCTGGGCCAAAGAGGTCTTGGGCATCCAGACCCTTGCTGGTCCCTTCCCTCTGACGAGGCCCTCTGAGCTCCAGCACCTTGCAGTGTGGAGACAGCCCCTGCCAGCAACCTCCTCTCCAATGAGGCCTCAACCGAGGCCTAGGCCTAGGGGAAAGACACCAGCGGGGATGAGCCTGGGGAGGCGCCCGGGCATGACTGGACCCAGTCCCCGCAGCCTGCCCCTTGGTGGGGCAGTACCCCCGGAGGCCATGAAGGTCTGTGCAAGGCTGCCAGGGGCAGGGACAGTGCTGGGTCCTGCCCCTGGCCTGTTGGACGTCTGAGCACAACCGGCACTCTCGCGCTGGAAGACCTCCACGGCTGCCTCCAAAGGCCGGATTGCAAGCACTCCCGCCCGCTGTTCCCGCCAGGCACGCACAATGCTCCCAAGCCCGGGAGAAAAGCGCTTCGGGGTGGTGCTCTCTCCGGGCCCTTGCCCCTAAGCCTGCGGGCCAGGCAGGGGGAACACACTCCCAGGCCAAGGCAGAACGACATGAACACGTCTGTTCCTGCCCCCTACACCGGCAGAGAGCTCGGGGGAGCCAGAGTCTCTCAGGCAGGTGCTGGGCTGGCCGCCTGTGTGGGAAGGGGCAGAGCCGACCTAGGGGCAAGTTGGGCCTCTTGCTCTCCCTGCTGCCCTGAGGCTGCTGGGCCAAAGACGTCTTAGGCATCCAGCCCTTTGCTGGTCCCTTCCCTCGGACGAGGCCCTCTGAGCTCCAGCACCTTGCAGTGTGGAGACAGCACCTGCCAGCAATCTCCTCTCCAAGGAGGCCTCAACCGAGGCCTAGGCCCAGGGGAAAAGCACCAGCGGGGATGAGCCTGGGGAGGCGCCCGGGCATGTCTGGACCCAGTCCCCGCAGCCTGCCCCTTGGTGGGGCAGTACCCCCGGAGGCCAGGAAGGTCTGGGAAAGGCTGGCCAGGGGCAGGGGCCCTGCTGGGTCCTGCCCCTGGCCTGTGGGGCCTCTGAGCACAACCGGCCCTCTCCCACTGGAAGACCTCCCCGGCTGCCTCCAAAGGCCGGTTTGCAAGCGCTCCCGGCCACTGTTACCAGCAGGCGGGCACAATGCGCCTAAGCCCGGAAGAAAAGTGGTTCAGGGTGGTGCTCTCTCTGGGCCCTTGCCCCTGAGCCTGGGGGAAAGGCAGGGTGTCCACACTCCCAGGCCAAGGCAGAACCACATGCACACGTCTGACCTTCCCCCTGCACCGGCAGAGAGCTCGGGGGAGCCAGAGTCTGTCAGGCAGCTGCTGGGCTGGCCGCCTGTGTGGGAAGTGGCAGAGCCGACCTAGGGGCAAGTTGGGCCTCTTGCTCTCCCTGCTGCCCTGAGGCTGCTGGGCCAAAGAGGTCTTGGGCATCCAGCCCCTTGCTGGTCCCTTCCCTCTGACGAGGCCCTCTGAGCTCCAGCACCTTGCAGTGTGGAGACAGCCCCTGCCAGCAACCTCCTCTCCAAGGAGGCCTCAACCGAGGCCTAGGCCCAGGGGAAAGGCACCAGCGGGGATGAGCCTGGGGAGGCGCCCGGGCATGTCTGGACCCAGTCCCCGCAGCCTGCCCCTTGGTGGGGCAGTACCCCCGGAGGCCAGGAAGGTCTGGGCAAGGCTGTCCAGGGGCAGGGGCCCTGCTGGGTCCTGCCCCTGGCCTGTGGGGCCTCTGAGCACAACCGGCCCTCTCCCACTGGAAGAACTCCCCGTCTGCCTCCAAAGGCCAGTTTGCCAACACTCCCGCCCGCTGTTCCCGCCAGGCACGCACAATGCTCCCAAGCCCGGGAGAAAAGCGCTTCGGGGTGGTGCTCTCCTCGGGCCCTTGCCCCTGAGCCTGGGGGCCAGGCAGTTGGTCCACACTCCCAGACCAAGGCAGAACCACATGCACACGTCTGTTCCTGACCCCTGCACCGGCAGAGAGTTCGGGGGAGCCAGAGTCTGTCAGGCAGCTGCTGGGCTGGCCGCCTGTGTGGGAAGGGGCAGAGCCGACCTAGGGGCAAGTTGGGCCTCTTCCTCTCCCTGCTGCCCTGAGGCTGCTGGGCCAAAGAGGTCTTGGGCATCCAGCCCCTTGCTGGTCCCTTCCCTCTGACGAGGCCCACTGAGCTCCAGCACCTTGCAGTGTGGAGACAGCCCCTGCCAGCAACATCCTCTCCAAGGAGGCCTCAACCGAGGCCTAGGCCCAGGGGAAAGGCACCAGCGGGGATGAGCCTGGGGAGGCGCCCGGGCATGTCTGGACCCAGTCCCCGCAGCCTGCCCCTTGGTG
The DNA here is from genome assembly GCF_033118175.1 of Dama dama. NCBI lineage: Eukaryota > Metazoa > Chordata > Mammalia > Artiodactyla > Cervidae > Dama > Dama dama. The sequence continues at coordinate 948,742 of NW_026870973.1, forward strand.
GGGCAGTACCCCCGGAGGCCAGGAAGATCTGGGCAAGGCTGGCCAGGGGCAGGGGCCCTGCTGGGTCCTCCCCATGGCCTGTGGGGCCTCTGAGCACAACCGGCCCTCTCCCACTGGAAGACCTCCCCGGCTGCCTCCAAAGGCCGGTTTGCAAGCACTCCCGCCCACTGTTTCCGCCAGGCGCGCACAATGCTCCCAAGCCCGGGAGAAAAGCGCTTCGGGGTGGTGCTCTCTCCGGGCCCTTGCCCCTGAGCCTGTGGGCAAGGCAGGGGGAACACACTCCCAGACCAAGGCAGAAACACATGCACACGTCTGTACCTGTCCCCTGCACCGGCAGAGAGCTCGGGGGAGCCAGAGTCTCTCAGGCAGGTGCTGGGCTGGCCGCCTGTGTGGGAAGGGGCAGAGCCGACCTAGGGGCAAGTTGGGCCTCTTGCTCTCCCTGCTTCCCTGAGGCTGCTGGGCCAAAGAGGTCTTGAGCATCCAGCCCCTTGCTGGTCCCTTCCCTCTGACGAGGCCCTCTGAGCTCCAGCACCTTGCAGTGTGGAGACAGACCCTGCCAGCAACCTCCTCTCCAAGGAGGCCTCAACCGAGGCCTAGGCCCAGGGGAAAGGCACCAGCGGGGATGAGCCAGTGGAGGGGTCCGGGCATGTCTGGACCCAGTCCCCGCAGCCTGCCCCTTGGTGGGGCAGTACCCCCGGAGGCCAGGAAGGTCTGGGCAAGGCTGGCCAGGGGCAGGGTCCCTGCTGGGTCCTGCCCCTGGCCTGTGGGGCCTCTGAGCACAACCGGCCCTCTCCCACTGGAAGACCTCCCCGGCTGCCTTCAAAGGCGGGTTTGCCAACACTCCCGCCCGCTGTTCCCGCCAGGCACGCACAACGCTCCCAAGGCCAGGAGAAAAGCGCTTCGGGGTGTTGCTCTCTCCGGGCCCTTGCCCCTGAGCCTGGGGTCCAGGCAGTGGGTCCACACTCCCAGACCAAGGCAGAACCACATGCACACGTCTGTTCCTGACCCCTGAACCGGCAGAGAGCTCTGGGGAGCCAGAGTCTGTCAGGCAGCTGCTGGGTTGGCTGCCTGTGTGGGAAGGGGCAGAGCCGACCTAGGGGCAAGTTGGGCCTCTTGCTCTCCCTGCTGCCCTGAGGCTGCTGGGCCAAAGAGGTCTTGGGCATCCAGCCCCTTGCTGGTCCCTTCCCGCTGACGAGGCCCTCTGAGCTCCAGCACCTTGCAGTGTGGAGACAGCCCCTGCCAGCAACCTCCCCTCCAAGGAGGCAACAACCGAGGCCTATGCCCAGGGGAAAGGCACCAGCGGGGATGAGCCTGGGGAGGCGCCCAGGCATGTCTGGACCCAGTCCCCGCAGCCTGCCCCTTGGTGGGGCAGTACCCCCGGAGGCCAGGAAGGTCTGGGCAAGGCTGGCCAGGGTCAGGGGCCCTGCTGGGTCCTGCCCCTGGCCTGTGGGGCCTCTGAGCACAACCGGCCCTCTCCCACTGGAAGACCTCCCCGGGTGCCTCCAAAGTCCTGTTTGCTAACACTCCCACCCGCTGTTCACGCCAGGCTCGCACAATGCTCCCAAGCCCGGGAGAAAAGCGCATTGGGGTGGTTCTCTCTCCGGGCCCTTGCCCCTGAGCCTGGGGGCAAGGCACGGGGAACACACTCCCTGGCCAAGGCAGAACCACATGCCCACGTCTGTTCCTGTCCCCTGCACCGGCAGAGAGCTTGGGGGAGCCAGAGTCTGGCAGGCAGCTGCTGGGTTGGCCGCCTGTGTGGGAAGGGGCAGAGCCGACCTAGGGGCAAGTTGGGCCTCTTGCTCTCCCTGCTGCCCTGAGGCTGCTGGGCCAAAGACGTCTTGGGCATCCAGCCCCTTACTGGTCCCTTCCCTCTGACGAGGCCCTCTGAGCTCCAGCACCTTGCAGTGTGGAGACAGCCCCTGCCAGCAACCTCCTCTCCAAGGAGGCCTCAACCGAGGCCTAGGCCCAGGGGAAAGGCACCAGCGGGGATGAGCCAGGGGAGGCGCCCGAGCATGTCTGGACCCAGTCCCCGCAGCCTGCCCCTTGGTGGGGAATTACCCCCGGAGGCCAGGGAGGTCTGGGCAAGGCTGGCCAGGGGCAGGGGCCCTGCTGCGTCCTGCCCCTGGCCTGTGGGGCCTCTGAGCACAACCGGCCCTCTCCCATTGGAAGACCTCCCCGGCTGCCTCCAAAGGCCGGTTTGCAAGCGCTCCCGCCCACTGTTCCCAGCAGGCGTGCACAATGCTCCCAAGCCCGCGAGAAAAGCGCTTCAGGGTGGTGCTCTCTCCGGGCCCTTGCCCCTGAGCCTGGGGGCAAGGCACGGTGTCCACACTCCCAGGCCAAGTCAGAACCACATGCACACGTCTGTTCCTGCCCCCTGCACCGGCAGAGAGCTCGGGGGAGCCAGAGTCTGTCAGGCAGCTGCTGGGCTGGCCGCCTGTGTGGGAAGTGGCAGAGCCGACCTAGGGGCAAGTTGGGCCTCTTGCCCTCCCTGCTGCCCTGAGGCTGCTTGGCCAAAGAGGTCTTGGGCATCCAACCCCTTGCTGGTCCCTTCCCTCTGACGAGGCCCTCTGAGCTCCAGCACCTTGCAGTGTGGAGACAGCCCCTGCCAGCAACCTCCTCTCCAAGGAGGCATCAACCGAGGCCTAGGCCTAGGGGAAAGACACCAGCGGGGATGAGCCTGGGGAGGCGCCCGGGCATGTCTGGACCCAGTCCCCGCAGCCTGCCCCTTGGTGGGGCAGTACCCCCGGAGGCCAGGAAGGTCTGGGAAAGGCTGGCCAGGGGCAGGGGACCTGCTGGGTCCTGCCCCTGGCCTGTGGGGCCTCTGAGCACAACCGGCCCTCTCCCACTGGAAGACTTCCCCGGCTGCCTCCAAAGGCCGTTTTGCACGCACTCCCGCCCACTGTTCCCACCAAGTGCGCACAATGCTCCCAAGCCCGGGAGAAAAGCGCTTCGGGGTGGTGCTCTCTCTGGGCCCTTGCCCCTGAGCCTGGGGGCCAGGCAGGGGGAACACACTCCCAGGCCAAGGCAGAACCACATGCACACGTCTGTTCCTGACCCCTGCACCGGCAAAGAGCTCGGGGGAGCCAGAGTCTGTCAGGCAGCTGCTGGGCTGGCCGCCTTTGTGGGAAGGGGCAGAGCCGACCTAGGGGCAAGTTGGGCCTCTTGCTCTCCCTGCTGCCCTGAGGCTGCTGGGCCAAAGAGGTCTTGGACATCCAGCCCTTTGCTTGTCCCTTCCCTCTGACGAGGCCCTCTGAGCTCCAGCACCTTGCAGTGTGGAGACAGCCCCTGCCAGCAACCTCCTCTCCAAGGAGGCCTCAACCGAGACCTAGGACCAGGGGAAAGGCACCAGTGGGGATGAGCCTGGGGAGGCGCCCGGGCATGTCTGGACCCAGTCCCCGCAGCCTGCCCCTTGGTGGGGCAGTACCCCCGGAGGCCAGGAAGGTCTGGGAAAGGCTGGCCAGGGGCAGGGGACCTACTGGGTCCTGCCCCTGGCCTGTGGGGCCTCTGAGCACAACCGGCCCTCTCCCACTGGAAGACCTCCCCGGCTGCCTCCAAATTCCTGTTTGCCAACACTCCCACCCGCTGTTCACGCCAGACTTGCACAATGCTCCCAAGCCCGGGAGAAAAGCGCTTCGGGGTGGTGCTCTCTCCGGGCCCTTGCCCCTGAGCCTGGGGGCAAGGCATGGGGAACACACTCCCAGGCCAAGGCAGAACCACATGCCCACGTCTGTTCCTGACCCCTGCACCGGCAGAGAGCTTGGGGGAGCCAGAGTCTGTCAGGCAGCTGCTGGGTTGGCCGCCTGTGTGGGAAGGGGCAGAGCCGCCCTAGGGGAAAGTTGGGCCTCTTGCTCTCCCTGCTGCCCTGAGGCTGCTGGGCCAAAGACGTCTTGGGCATCCAGCCCCTTACTGGTCCCTTCCCTCTGACGAGGCCCTCTGAGCTCCAGCACCTTGCAGTGTGGAGACAGCCCCTGCCAGCAACCTCCTCTCCAAGGAGGCCTCAACCGAGGCCTAGGCCCAGGGGAAAGGCACCAGCGGGGATGAGCCAGGGGAGGCGCCCGAGCATGTCTGGACCCAGTCCCCGCAGCCTGCCCCTTGGTGGGGCAGTATCCCCGGAGGCCAGGAAGGTCTGGGTAAGGCTGGCCAGGGGCAGGGGCCCTGCTGGGTCCTGCCCCTGGCCTGTGGGGCCTCTGAGCACAACCGGCCCTCTCCCACTGGAAGACCTCCCCGGCTGCCTCCAAAGGCCGGTTTGCAAGCGCTCCCGGCCACTGTTACCAGCAGCCGGGCACAATGCGCCTAAGCCCGGAAGAAAAGCGCTTCAGGGTGGTGCTCTCTCTGGGCCCTTGCCCCTGAGCCTGGGGGCAAGGCAGGGTGTCCACACTCCCAGGCCAAGGCAGAACCACATGCACACGTCTGATCTGCCCCCTGCACCGGCAGAGAGCTCGGGGGAGCCAGAGTCTGTCAGGCAGCTGCTGGGCTGGCCGCCTGTGTGGGAAGTGGCAGAGCCGACCTAGGGGCAAGTTGGGCCTCTTGCTCTCCCTGCTGCCCTGAGGCTGCTGGGCCATAGAGGTCTTGGGCATCCAGCCCCTTGCTGGTCCCTTCCCTCTGACGAGGCCCTCTGAGCTCCAGCACCTTGCAGTGTGGAGACAGCCCCTGCCAGCAACCTCCTCTCCAAGGAGGCCTCAACCGAGGCCTAGGCCCAGGGGAAAGGCACCAGCGGGGATGAGCCTGGGGAGGCGCCCGGGCATGTCTGGACCCAGTCCCCGCAGCCTGCCCCTTGGTGGGGCAGTACCCCCGGAGGCCATGAAGGTCTGTGCAAGGCTGCCAGGGGCAGGGACAGTGCTGGGTCCTGCCCCTGGCCTGTTGGACGTCTGAGCACAACCGGCACTCTCGCGCTGGAAGACCTCCCCGGCTGCCTCCAAAGGCCGGTTTGCAAGCACTCCCGCCCGCTGTTCCCGCCAGGCACGCACAATGCTCCCAAGCCCGGGAGAAAAGCGCTTCGGGGTGGTGCTCTCTCCGGGCCCTTGCCCCTAAGCCTGCGGGCCAGGCAGGGGGAACACACTCCCAGGCCAAGACAGAACGACATGAACACGTCTGTTCCTGCCCCCTACACCGGCAGAGAGCTCGGGGGAGCCAGAGTCTCTCAGGCAGGTGCTGGGCTGGCCGCCTGTGTGGGAAGGGGCAGAGCCGACCTAGGGGCAAGTTGGGCCTCTTGCTCTCCCTGCTGCCCTGAGGCTGCTGGGCCAAAGACGTCTTGGGCATCCAGCCCTTTGCTGGTCCCTTCCCTCTGACGAGGCCCTCTGAGCTCCAGCACCTTGCAGTGTGGAGACAGCCCCTGCCAGCAACCTCCTCTCCAAAGAGGCCTCAACCGAGGCCTACGCCCAGGGGTAAAGCACCAGCGGGGATGATCCTGGGGAGGCGCACGGACATGTCTGGACCCAGTCCCCGCAGCCTGCCCCTTGGTGGGGCAGTACCCCCGGAGGCCAGGAAGGTCTGGGCAAGGCTGGCCAGGGGCAGGGGCCCTGCTGGGTCCTGCCCCTGGCCTGTGAGGCCTCTGAGCACAACCGGCCCTCTCCCACTGGAAGACCTCCCCAGCTGCCTCCAAAGTCCTGTTTGCAAACACTCCCGCCCGCTGTTCACGCCAGGCTCGCACAATGCTCCCAAGCCCGGGAGAAAAGCGCTTCGGGGTGGTGCTCTCTCCGGGCCCTTGCCCCTGAGCCTGGGGGCCAGGCAGTGGGTCCACACTCCCAGACTAAGGCAGAACCACATGCACACGTCTGTTCCTGACCCCTGCACCGGCAGAGAGCTCTGGGGAGCTAGAGTCTGTCAGGCAGGTGCTGGGCTGGCCGCCTGTGTGGGAAGGGTTAGAGCCGACCTAGGGGCAATTTGGGCCTCTTCCTCTCCCTGCTGCCCTGAGGCTGCTGGGCCAAAGAGGTCTTGGGCATCCAGACCCTTGCTGGTCCCTTCCCTCTGACGAGGCCCTCTGAGCTCCAGCACCTTGCAGTGTGGAGACAGCCCCTGCCAGCAACATCCTCTCCAATGAGGCCTCAACCGAGGCCTAGGCCTAGGGGAAAGACACCAGCGGGGATGAGCCTGGGGAGGCGCCCGGGCATGACTGGACCCAGTCCCCGCAGCCTGCCCCTTGGTGGGGCAGTACCCCCGGAGGCCATGAAGGTCTGTGCAAGGCTGCCAGGGGCAGGGACAGTGCTGGGTCCTGCCCCTGGCCTGTTGGACGTCTGAGCACAACCGGCACTCTCGCGCTGGAAGACCTCCACGGCTGCCTCGAAAGGCCGGATTGCAAGCACTCCCGCCCGCTGTTCCCGCCAGGCACGCACAATGCTCCCAAGCCCGGGAGAAAAGCGCTTCGGGGTGGTGCTCTCTCCGGGCCCTTGCCCCTAAGCCTGCGGGCCAGGCAGGGGGAACACACTCCCAGGCCAAGGCAGAACGACATGAACACGTCTGTTCCTGCCCCCTACACCGGCAGAGAGCTCGGGGGAGCCAGAGTCTCTCAGGCAGGTGCTGGGCTGGCCGCCTGTGTGGGAAGGGGCAGAGCCGACCTAGGGGCAAGTTGGGCCTCTTGCTCTCCCTGCTGCCCTGAGGCTGCTGGGCCAAAGACGTCTTAGGCATCCAGCCCTTTGCTGGTCCCTTCCCTCGGACGAGGCCCTCTGAGCTCCAGCACCTTGCAGTGTGGAGACAGCACCTGCCAGCAATCTCCTCTCCAAGGAGGCCTCAACCGAGGCCTAGGCCCAGGGGAAAAGCACCAGCGGGGATGAGCCTGGGGAGGCGCCCGGGCATGTCTGGACCCAGTCCCCGCAGCCTGCCCCTTGGTGGGGCAGTACCCCTGGAGGCCAGGAAGGTCTGGGCAACTCTGACCAGGGGCAGGGGACCTGCTGGGTCCTGCCCCTGGCCTGTGGGGCCTCTGAGCACAACCGGCCCTCTCCCACTGGAAGACCTCCCCGGCTGCCTCCAAAGGCCGTTTTGCACGCACTCCCGCCCACTGTTCCCACCAAGTGCGCACAATGCTCCCAAGCCCGGGAGAAAAGCGCTTCGGGGTGGTGCTCTTTCCGGTTCCTTGCCCCTGAGCCTGGGGGCCAGGCAGGGGGAACACACTCCCAGGCCAAGGCAGAACCACATGCACACGTCTGTTCCTGACCCCTGCACCGGCAGAGAGCTCGGGGGAGCCAGAGTCTGTCAGGCAGCTGCTGGGCTGGCCGCCTTTGTGGGAAGGGGCAGAGCCGACCTAGGGGCAACTTGGGCCTCTTGCTCTCCCTGCTGCCCTGAGGCTGCTGGGCCAAAGAGGTCTTGGACATCCAGCCCTTTGCTTGTCCCTTCCCTCTGACGAGGCCCTCTGAGCTCCAGCACCTTGCAGTGTGGAGACAGCCCCTGCCAGCAACCTCCTCTCCAAGGAGGCCTCAACCGAGACCTAGGACCAGGGGAAAGGCACCAGCGGGGATGAGCCTGGGGAGGCGCCCGGGCATGTCTGGACCCAGTCCCCGCAGCCTGCCCCTTGGTGGGGCAGTACCCCCGGAGGCCAGGAAGGTCTGGGAAAGGCTGGCCAGGGGCAGGGGACCTACTGGGTCCTGCCCCTGGCCTGTGGGGCCTCTGAGCACAACCGGCCCTCTCCCACTGGAAGACCTCCCCGGCTACCTCCAAAGTCCTGTTTGCCAACACTCCCACCCGCTCTTCACGCCAGACTTGCACAATGCTCCCAAGCCCGGGAGAAAAGCGCTTCGGGGTGGTGCTCTCTCCGGGCCCTTGCCCCTGAGCCTGGGGGCAAGGCACGGTGTCCACACTCCCAGGCCAAGTCAGAACCACATGCACACGTCTGTTCCTGCCCCCTGCACCGGCAGAGAGCTCGGGGGAGCCAGAGTCTGTCAGGCAGCTGCTGGGCTGGCCGCCTGTGTGGGAAGGGGCAGAGCCGACCTAGGGGCAAGTTGGGCCTCTTGCTCTCCCTGCTGCCCTGAGGCTGCTGGGTCAAAGAGGTCTTGGGCATCCAGCCCTTTGCTGGTCCCTTCCCTCTGACGAGGCCCTCTGAGCTCCAGCACCTTGCAGTGTGGAGACAGCCCCTGCCAGCAACCTCCTCTCCAAAGAGGCCTCAACCGAGGCCTACGCCCAGGGGAAAAGCACCAGCGGGGATGATCCTGGGGAGGCGCACGGACATGTCTGGACCCAGTCCCCGCAGCCTGCCCCTTGGTGGGGCAGTACCCCCGGAGGCCAGGAAGGTCTGGGCAAGGCTGCCAGGGGCAGGGACAGTGCTGGGTCCTGCCCCTGGCCTGTTGGACGTCTGAGCACAACCGGCACTCTCGCGCTGGAAGACCTCCCCGTCTGCCTCCAAAGGCCGCTTTGCAAGCACTCCCGCCCGCTGTTCCCGCCAGGCACGCACAATGCTCCCAAGCCCGGGAGAAAAGCGCTTCGGGGTGGTGCTCTCTCCGGGCCCTTGCCCCTAAGCCTGCGGGCCAGGCAGGGGGAACACACTCCCAGGCCAAGACAGAACGACATGAACACGTCTGTTCCTGCCCCCTACACCGGCAGAGAGCTCGGGGGAGCCAGAGTCTCTCAGGCAGGTGCTGGGCTGGCCGCCTGTGTGGGAAGGGGCAGAGCCGACCTAGGGGCAAGTTGGGCCTCTTGCTCTCCCTGCTGCCCTGAGGCTGCTTGGCCAAAGACGTCTTGGGCATCCAGCCCTTTGCTGGTCCCTTCCCTCTGACGAGGCCCTCTGAGCTCCAGCACCTTGCAGTGTGGAGACAGCACCTGCCAGCAATCTCCTCTCCAAGGAGGCCTCAACCGAGGCCTAGGCCCAGGGGAAAAGCACCAGCGGGGATGAGCCTGGGGAGGCGCCCGGGCATGTCTGGACCCAGTCCCCGCAGCCTGCCCCTTGGTGGGGCAGTACCCCTGGAGGCCAGGAAGGTCTGGGCAAGTCTGACCAGGGGCAGGGGACCTGCTGGGTCCTGCCCCTGGCCTGTGGGGCCTCTGAGCACAACCGGCCCTCTCCCACTGGAAGACGTCCCCGGCTGCCTCCAAAGGCCGGTTTGCAAGCACTCCCGCCCACTGTTCCAACCAAGGGCGCACAACGCTCCCAAGCCCGGGAGAAAATCGCCTCGGGGTGGTGCTCTCTCCGGGCCCTTTCCCCTGAGCCTGAGGGCCAGGCAGGGTGTCCACACTCCCAGGCCAAGGCAGAACGACATGCACACGTCTGTTCCTGCCCCATGCACCGGCAGAGAGCTCGGGGGAGCCAGAGTCTGTCAGGCAGCTGCTGGGCTGGCCGCCTGTGTGGGAAGGGGCAGAGCCGACCTAGGGGCAAGTTGGGCCTCTTGCTCTCCCTGCTGCCCTGAGGCTGCTGGGCCATAGAGGTCTTGGGCATCCAGCCCCTTGCTGGTCCCTTCCCTCTGACGAGGCCCTCTGAGCTCCAGCACCTTGCAGTGTGGAGACAGCCCCTGCCAGCAACCTCCTCTCCAAGGAGGCCTCAACCGAGGCCTAGGCCCAGGGGAAAGGCACCAGCGGGGATGAGCCTGGGGAGGCGCCCGGGCATGTCTGGACCCAGTCCCCGCAGCCTGCCCCTTGGTGGGGCAGTACCCCCGGAGGCCATGAAGGTCTGTGCAAGGCTGCCAGGGGCAGGGACAGTGCTGGGTCCTGCCCCTGGCCTGTTGGACGTCTGAGCACAACCGGCACTCTCGCGCTGGAAGACCTCCCCGGCTGCCTCCAAAGGCCGGTTTGCAAGCACTCCCGCCCGCTGTTCCCGCCAGGCACGCACAATGCTCCCAAGCCCGGGAGAAAAGCGCTTCGGGGTGGTGCTCTCTCCGGGCCCTTGCCCCTAAGCCTGCGGGCCAGGCAGGGGGAACACACTCCCAGGCCAAGACAGAACGACATGAACACGTCTGTTCCTGCCCCCTACACCGGCAGAGAGCTCGGGGGAGCCAGAGTCTCTCAGGCAGGTGCTGGGCTGGCCGCCTGTGTGGGAAGGGGCAGAGCCGACCTAGGGGCAAGTTGGGCCTCTTGCTCTCCCTGCTGCCCTGAGGCTGCTGGGCCAAAGACGTCTTGGGCATCCAGCCCTTTGCTGGTCCCTTCCCTCTGACGAGGCCCTCTGAGCTCCAGCACCTTGCAGTGTGGAGACAGCCCCTGCCAGCAACCTCCTCTCCAAAGAGGCCTCAACCGAGGCCTACGCCCAGGGGTAAAGCACCAGCGGGGATGATCCT